>NC_045171.1:6954494-6961994 GCF_900700415.2 Clupea harengus
TGTGTGTGTGTGTGTGTGTGTGTGTGTGTGTGTGTGTCTGAGTGTGTGTGTGTGTGTGTGTGATAATATGTTTATATGGGAATATGTCTGTATGCATGTGCATGCATGTGTGCGCACATGTGATTGGGTGCCATGCCTGTGTGTAAATGTGTGTGTGTGAGAGAGAATATGTTTATATGGGAATGTGTGTGTGTGTGCATGCATGTGTGCGCACATGTGATTGGGTGTCATGCCTGTGTGTAAATGTGTGTGTGTGTGTGTGTCCTTCTTCTCTACAGGGAGCTGATGAATTTGTGAGTTCTGCAGCTGATCTCAAGTTGATGACTGCTCCTGTCCTCGCATAGGAGGTTCACCACCACACCGACATCCTCCAGCCCTTATCCTCGGCAAAGGCACTCTTCTCTCCTCTCCTCTCCTCTCCTCTCCTCTCTTTCCTGAACACTCCTCTGCGTGGCCTCCTTGCCCATCTCAATCAGCCAAACCACTCACACTCCACCACTCCACTTCCCATCTCCATTACATTACCATACGACCACGGCTAAGATGCATCCCTCCCAGACACCGGACCGCCATTTGTGTGAGAGGGAGGGGGGGAAAAATCCTCCTTATTTTCCAAACCTCGTACAAGTCTTCCCCTTTCAACCCCTTCACACACACGCACGCACGCACACAAACACACACACACACACACACACACACACACACACACACACACACCTCACACCTCCCCTAAGGTCCCATCCCTCAGAGTGTATAAAAGACACACACCCAGGAGAAGTTGATGATATAATCTGCAGCTGTGACTGGTGATGCAACATCGAACCAACGCTTTCAGACGCCTGCCCTCTACAGAAGCATGCAGCTCACTACAGGAGATCAAACGCAGTGGAGGAGTTTTATATTCCCTGGCAGCTTCAAAGAAATTCACAATCTGAAAAAGAGCAATCATAAGACTGAATTTTTATGCCGCTGCCTCCCTGCAACTCAGCTGCCTTGTTCCAGTCGTGATTCATATACGGCCGTTTCCTGAAAACATGAGATGGGTATATTTTCCGCAAAGGCGTTGGCTGTGTAACAGTACTGTTGTTGTCTTTTTTCCTCCTTTTATTCTTATTTATTGTTTCATACGGAAAGAGGCTGTCCACAGTCGGCAGACTAAGCTCCAGTGCTGACAGAACAAACTCCAGTGTGCAATGAGTTGGCCAGTGCTGCTATTTTTTAATTGGTGGTGGGATGTCATCACGTCGACTAGGCCTCCTGTCAGCGCGAGTGAATTTCTTGCACTCATCCATCCTAGCGTTACTTATTTGTTAACCATGTTAATGCTTAGATTAATTCGGTGCCATTTTTT
Organism: Clupea harengus; assembly: GCF_900700415.2. NCBI lineage: Eukaryota > Metazoa > Chordata > Actinopteri > Clupeiformes > Clupeidae > Clupea > Clupea harengus. The sequence continues at coordinate 6,955,846 of NC_045171.1, forward strand.
TCCAACAACATGATGACCCATGCAACCAACATCTATCCAAGAATGTGATGACCCATGCAAGCACACTATTAGTCAGCAACTTGGAATTGACCAAAGACCCACTTTTACTTGACTACTTTTATGTAAATGGACAGTTGTACTCTTCTTTCTCTGACATACACAATAACATATTACTCATGTCCCTGTTTACAACATGTCTGTGTGTAATGTCTGATGTTGTAATAATGTTATTAAAAATATATACACTGTATATATATTGGCTAATCATATATTAGGGGTTAATATTTCCTTCTCTGATTCCCTTCTGTCACCATCTAATTTCTAATAAGTTTATAATTAGTTCCTTGTAGCCCTAGGTCCTTTTCGTGTCTTCACGTTATGCAGTCAATGAGTATAGAGGAGCGGTGAAAGATGTTATCAGTATCGTAAATGTTTACTGAATTTAATATATATATATATATATTATTTAAATATGAATGTCCCAGATGTACATCTCTAAGTTGTCTTTTTTATTATAGACACTTCCTCTCAGTAATGATGCTTTATGGCTTACAGAAGGCTATAAAGGATTCATTTGATTTCTGACAATGTTATGAGACTTGCTGACACCACCTGTCAAGTATCAAGTTAGGAGCCAATGGCATACCTCGCAGCAAACAATGCACTGTTTCCTGCGATCAGTGGCATGGAATTCGTGGTTGAGGTAATTGGTTCGGTTTGTACTTCGCCCGTGGCCGCTGGAAAGGATGCGTCAGCGCATGTATTACGCTCTCTCCAGCGTCCCAAACGCTTTTGATTACAGCTCTGATCAATGAGTATGCCCAGCCCTATCCACCTCCAATTACGTTAAAATCACCACGTCTCGTGTTTACCATTCAGTCAATCTGAATGGCGGGGGCTGTTCTGACTAGAGCCAAATGATATCTTCAGATTAAGTTTGTGGGGGAAGGTTGCTCACGCCAACCTCCGCAAAAACATTACATTTCGGAACGAGTAGAGACACAGTATATTTACTCGTGATGGGAAAAGATAGTACTGTTTCATGTAACTTGTGTGGATATGATTTGATTAACTGTACGACACAAATAAGATTTTCATTTATGTTTTCAGTTCATAGCGATGCTCTCTTGGTGACATCCATGAATCAATACAAAGTTGCTTAAACTTTGAATAGTCCACTAATGAGTGTGATATGATGTTGGTGGCATTAGACCTGACACTTAATTGGGGTTCCGTGTTTGACGTTGACGTCTAAGCTGGACTTGTTACTCTGCTCACTACGTTCATCGAAGTTCCTTACATTTTTTCTCCGCAATGGAAACTGCTCATCCACCATCATCAGTAGCTGCTCTTTGATCTTGAGGTAGGATGTACGCATGCGCTCCTCATTGGCTTCATTGCACTGTCTGGAGTAAGTTGAATGTACGCTGTCCTTCGCTAGATCCAAAATCCAACCAAAACAGTTGCAATGGAGAGAATCAGGAAAAGCCGATCCGTTTTCGTCATTGGTCCTTTAATTATGACCCTGGTTTGCGCGCAGAGGTAAATTTTCCAATTTTCGCTCTGTCTAATGAGACTTCAGAATATGATGCATGCAGAATTTGGTCAGAAATGAGACGTTTTCATCTAATGATGTGACACCTTCTTTTTGGCTGTAGAGACCCTAGCAATATGCCTGTGGTCAAGGATACGGTGGATAGATTGATGAAAGGATACGACATTCGGTTGAGGCCAGATTTTGGAGGTAAGGCATCTGAAATTGAATGTAATTCTTTCACAGCCTATGACGTGCTGCACATGCACAATGACATGTGTGTCTAGTTTTATAGGCTACCCCTGCACACCTTGTTATTGTCTTATTTACATCATTAGCTAGCGATTTGGTCCATAACATAATTCCATTTAATTGTGCCTTTCACATTTATGCCATGTTATTAAGATATCTCTGTGCCCATGGAGGGGGTGCCCAACTTGCGTTATCGATTCCATTCGCGGTGCAACTTTGGTTGCATCGCAACGGTAATTGAAATGGTACTACCTGTACATTTTTAATCACCCATATTATGTTGGAGGACTGTGCAGACAGATTAATTTATGCGATTGGCAAAGGAGTCGTTGGCTCATGTAAGCGTAACAGCCAAAGAAAGTGGACTCCACCATATATGAACAATGTCGTGGTAACTGACGAACACTTTTTAACAGCAAGCTAGACATTTTGACACAATTGCCATTTTGAATTTGCCATTCACCATAGCGCAAAGCCTCTTAAAATGGGGTGTTGGTTGGCTTGTCTGATAAATTTGAAAGAATACACCAGAAACGCAAAACCTGTGCGGTCTATCACGTAATTTAAGTCTCCTCACACTGCCTCTCCGTTTCAGGTGCTCCGGTGGCAGTCGGGATGAACATAGACATAGCCAGCATAGACATGGTATCGGAGGTGAACATGGTACGTAGTACTGAATTTTCCTCTATGAAAAGAAATCTAGAGAGGATGTGGATGTCAAAAGGTTTCCTAAATGAGAGGCTCTTGGCCAGATTGAATGGTTACAGCATCGTTTGGAAGAAAAATTCTCATGCTCCATGGCACGCCCCCTACTTAGGCTAATTGATAAAGGCACTGTTTACATGATGTTGAAAATTTACCGGAGTATCTTGTGTCAGGCTGTTGTTAAATCCTGCACCGTGTGTAGGCTATCTGCTCTGCATGTTGTAGCGGCACAGAGGCAAGCTACATTTGAATTCAAAACACACGCGCACTGGCGCACTCATACACCTGCACGCCCGCACACACACTGCGTGTCTCTTACTATTTCATGTGTCGCGCTTTCTTTATGCAACATAAGCTGGCTGATAGATAATATATTTGCAAAGATAGGGACGAATCCGCTATTTTCCCGCCAGCAAATGGAGTTCAAGGTGATAATTCTTTCCTCAAGGAGAGGCAATTGACTTTGCACACCGGTGAAACACGCCGCCTTGAAAAGATGATTATGCAAACATTAGGCAAATGTAAAGTCGATAGTCAATGACCTCTTGTCTCTCCGGTGTAGCTTGCCATCCTCTGTCTTCTTAACTGATGGGAAAACATTCACATATTTTAGATTTCTTGGGGAGGAGGGGTGGAGAAAGTTCACCCCACGCAACGGTACCCCCTGTCGGCACTAGGTAGATGACATCCCTTAATCATACTCTCAGGGATGTAAATCGAATTACAGATTTCCCTATGCACTGTTGTACCTCTCAGCAGCAAGGACTATGATCAGGTAACAGGCAAGAGATTGTACATTTTTGGTAATATGGATGGATGGTAATATGCTGTGGAAATGGAGAACAAACCAATTCAATAGAGCATGCAGCCCATGACATTTTAGAATTGTGGATATTTGTGGAACTTGGGTTCCCTCAGTGGATCAGCAGAAGTACCAGTGACACTACCAACCTCTGACAGCTTTCTGTCGATGTTCTGAAAATAAACATTTTTAGAACTTAAATGGATTGCAAGCGAGGGATGTAGCGCCGCATGTGATTGCTGGTTCCTGCAGCGATGAACTTTGACACCTTGCAGCTCGCCCATCTGGAATAGACACGCTTCATACTGCATGTGTAACGCAAACAGTGGGTTCTAAGTGAATGAGTGCTGACGCCATCCCACAGCCTGCAGCTGTTTGGCCGTTCTTCTCTGTCATTTCATGGAAAATGTCTCCTAATTCAAAAAAGACCCACCTCAGACATCGTGGGGCATTCAAGAAAAGGAAGGCTCTAGTCTACACAGATCCCTTCTGTACTGCAGGGGCATTTGTCATATGCCCCCTCAAATAAGCTGTGTGCCTTGGCATGGTGGTGTAGTCGTGGTGTGGAAACCCCACACCTCCATGTGTGCTCCTTTAAAAGTGCTCTGTGCAAAAAGTCTCTTTTTAGGTCCGTTTGTTGGGTTTGACTCTGAGCCAACAAATGGATTTTTTTTGCATGGTGAGATCAAAGTGAAATTTTGAGGGTGGAAGCCCAGACTTCCTGTTGGGTGAGCTGGAGCCCATCTATTGAAATGCAGAGTGTAGCATCAGATTGCTTTAGTTGTGTAGATGAACCAGACGATATTGATGATCCGAGCATTTAGGCTACTCATGTCTGGAGCAGCCAGACTAGGCCATTTAGGCCGTAAATATCATTAAAGCTGTGTTGCATTAGCTTGCTGTAGTCAGCATAGTCTGTGGGACGTGTCTTTTTCAAAGTATACTCTGCGTTTGCCCTGATGGTTTAGATTTTTGATGATAATGGTTTTTGATGACTGTATCAAAGGCTGTTTAGAAATTCCAGTACAGAACACTGGTTCCCATAGGAACAGTGTTCTGCACATAGAAACAGAAAATGTCATTGTATTTCTGTGATGCTGCATTACAGTATGCTGCACATAGTTGCCCAGGTCGTAGTACGTGTCATATTACTTCAGTACATGGTTCTCTTTGGTTATTGGTTTGTCATTGTAACTACACACCTAATCAATACCCATTACAGATACTGGACAATAATATAAGAAAAAGGTGCCTATCAATGCCTTTTCAGTATATGAATGGTAGTGCTCAACGCCCTTTGCTGAATGTGATCTACAGATTTCTGCTGGGCCTGGAGATAGTCAGAGCATCCAAATGAGAAATGACAGAAAGAAATTAACTTCACCCAAAGTCTTGTGTTTTTTCCCTCCATAAGTGCCTTCCTTTGAGGGTGATGCTTAATGCTCTGAAATGTTCTCTCTCTCTCTCTCTCTCTCTCTCTCTCTCTCTCTCTCACTCTCTATCTCTCTCTGTCTTCTCTATCACTCTCTGTCTTCTCTTTCTCTTGTGTCCCCTCAGTTGCTTTCTCTCTCTCACACTCTTTCTTTCTCATCTCATTCCCCTCTTTCTCTCTCTCTTTCTCTCTCTCTCTCCCTCTCTTTTTCTCTTGTTCTCATGCGACGGCGTTCCTTTAGCCAGGCCCATGTGAACTCATTAGTTCAGTGGAGTATTCTTGCCATAGACAGCTGGATGGCCTCCTAATTAAGGGCAGAACTAATGCCCCAGGTAAGGGCAAATCCCCCTCTGGTGGTCCAGCGACGAGTGCACTCACCCTCAAAGCCCCATGTAAATATGGGCCTTTGTGTTTGTTTCACTCCAACAAAGGTGGCCAAAGGAAGTCCAAAGGTCACTTGTGCCGCGCGGCGATGGAGATCCTTAGGTTAGAGTGCATTAGACGTGCCATTCTGCCCTGACATTAAAACCCCCTGCTATTTTTGGGTGGCACAATCTAAGTGATGCTGAATCCAGGCTATGCTCTCCAGCCGTGTCAGGCACCGATGACTCACCCAATTTTAGCAAAACAGAAACCTTATACAAACGGGACATTATGATATTATAATTGATCCCCGTTTTTGCATCACAGTGTGTTTCTCCTCTTTTATTGGCTAGTTTTTTTCCGCCAGTTGTTTGTTTTTTTCCTCTCCTTTTTCAGCAAGTGTATCCTGTTTGGTAAAGCTTTTTTATTGGGTAGGAAAGGCAACGGTTTTGTTGAGAGAGGCTGGATATGTTGAACAATGCACTGGGCAAATGTAATTAGTTGCTGTAAACGGAGAGATTCAAAGAGACTTGTGCTGGCTCATGGGTGAAATAATTAACGGGGCGGAAACGTTGCTTTTGTAATAATCATTATCTTGACGAGTATTAATTTCTTTACGTGAAAAAGAGGCGTGGCGGCCCAATGATAGCTCACAAGAGCACGGGACAGCGGTGGAGACGCTCTCGACTGAAGATTAGATTAGTGCTTGCTTTTCGGTCGCCACAGTAGTGTGTAATTATTAATCGTTTTAATTTTGTTTGTTAGTGCCCAACTCAGTCCCTCCCTTTTTGTATGATTTAAACACAGAAAGCCATATGTTATTTTTATCCATTGTTGCTATGACAACCCCTCTTTTTTTGTGGAAAATGTGAAGTTAATGGTTGTCAGATTATTCTAGCCCCCCCCCCCCCCATACCCCCCCACCCTTCCGTAACTATGTGCTCATTTTCACACGCTAAATGTTTTCCAACACAGGCAGTGTCTTAGTATTTGATGGTCATATCACTGCAAAATAGTACGGCTTGAGCGGAGTACAGATGGTTTCAGCTTCCACCCTGCTC
>NC_045171.1:6966994-6974494 GCF_900700415.2 Clupea harengus
AAAAAAAAAAGGAAAATTGTTGGAATTCTTGACATCTTTATTGTCTCCAAATAAGAGGTATCTGTGATCAATAGCTGTCGTTTCTCAGTGATCTATTGCTTCTGTGGATTGGGTTACTTGCACGGTCAAGCAAGCAAAGAAAGAAAGAAAGAAAATGTGGTTTGTCAGTGACTGAATGGAAAGGAGGCTGTGCTCACATGTGGGTGTGTGGGTGTGTGTGTATGGGAAACGTATACGCGGGTGCATGTGTGTTTGCTCAGTGTATTGTATCTGTACAAACGAGACCACATCAAGTCTATATTTAGGGGCGTGAGATTATCGTTGCTAATTCTATCGCTCACTATCACTGTATTCCTTTTCTCTCCTCTCTCGCTCCGAGCCTGTCAGCTTGCTCTATCAGAACGCTCCAAAAATTGTAAGGATCTGCAGTGCAGCAGATAAATCATTGTTGTTATGCCGCAAAAAATCAATAAGTGTAATTTCTAACGCTTCATTATGTAAGTGCCTAATTACATAAGCCAACACATATTTTTTTTTACATAACAAGGGAATGGGGCGGGAAAACGGGGTGCTGGGGATGACGTGAGGCACCACGGCGGTGGTTCCGCGTTCCGTTCTGCTCTTGCGTGCGCGGAACGCTACGCCACTGGGAGAGGTCACTCTGAGAACCGGTGATCTGCAAACCTCCCATTTCAGTCAACAGCACTCTGACAGTGAGGGACCCCGTTGTATGTGTTTTTTTGTGTTTTAGTTTTTTTTTCGTTGTTTTTTTTTGCAATTCAAGAGCTAACTCTTGCATGCAAGGGCTTGAGGGCTGTCACGGCCACCAGGCATGCTTTTATGGGTTGGGGGAGTAGGGGGGGGTGAAGAACTCTGAGGAGGGCTGGGAGGGAGGTAGAGATGTGTGTGTGTGTGTGTGTGTGTGGGGGGGGGGGGGGGCGTACTAGAGCACTCAACTAGAGTTGTGTTGGTCAAAGCTGGGATGTGTGTTGAAAGGGTCGAGGGGGGATTCTGAGTTGGTGGGGCAGGATGAGGAAGGATGAAGGGAAGAGAAGGATGGAGAGAGGAAAGGTGGGGGGAGGGGCTGGATTGTCTGTATTCCTTGGACGCACCACGCCAACTCCACCACCCACCCACCCACCCCTTCCCGTAAGCCTGCCAAAACCGGGCCTTCGATTACCAGGAGAGGCAGAAAATTACAACAGTGTTCCCAACTGTCAGTTAGAGCACAGCCGGGCTATCAGTGAGAGGCAGGGAGATCTGATTATCCATCCAGCCCTGTAAATGCCTCCGCAGAGCACTCAGGCCTACAGTAGAGCAGGAGCTGGGCCGCGCTGGCAGGATGTACACACACTCTCGTAATGTCCACTTACATGTGCAGAACAGTAGATGTGTGGCTATGGGTGTTTTATAGGGGTGGAAGGAAATATTGATACGCTTGAGTATCGCGATATTATGTTTTGTGATAGTGTATCGATTTTGCAAAACCAAGGTATCCATTTTTAAATCAGGTATGAGCCGCTGTCTGCCATGAACCTTTGGCAGTATGATATCTAATGTAGACTAATGGCAGCATGTAAACTAATGCTGGCAAAGATTTGTGGCAGACGGTGGTTCATGTTGTGCTGTGTATGATGTCGGATGTTACGGGAACTGTTATAAACGTTCCGATTGCATACTCCGATTTTATGCATATGGTGGTGTGTTCTTTATACCATGACATTTTTCCGAAAAAAACCCTTAATAGAATCGTAATGTATTGCCTTGCTTACAGTATCACGGTATATCACAGTATATCGACTCGTAACCCCCTTATCCAGATGTATATTGCATCACCAGGTTCTTGCCAGTACACAGCCCTAGTGTTTTATCTGTGATGACTTGAGCTTCGCATTATGTGCATTATCGATCTGTGTTTGAGAGTGTGTCCAAACTCTGTTGAATGTCATCTATCTGTTTTGTGATTTTTGTGAGGAATTGATTAACTTGTGTGCTTGTGTGTGCTTGTGTGTGAACTTGTGTGTGTGTGCTTGTGTGTTTGTGCTTGTGTGTGTGTGCTTGTGGTATACTAAGAGGGATATAATACTGTATGTGTGAGAGGGGTGGAATGGAATTTTATTGAAAATCGAAGTTTTAATTCAGTACAAATTGCACCGATTTTTAAAATTATTATTATGTTATGGCTTCTGAGAGGACTTTGTATTGAGAGAGGGAGGCAGGAGGGAGAAGGCGCAACCATTAAAGATTCATCTGAGGATAAGCGTGTTGGCTCGCTTTGATTTGGACGTCCAAAGACAAGCCCAAGCAAGTGCGAAAGCAGCGGCTATTTTTAGCAACCCCTTCGCAAACTCCTTTTGTGTAATAACATATTCCTACGCCATTAAGGAGGCCATCTTCTTTTGTCGAGGAGGGAGAACACCACAGCGGCGTTCAAAATAGCGCACAGATGACAGGCGTCGCTACGAGCAGGGAGATCCGCTGAGCAGAGCAGGAGGGAATTCAATACCCCTCGACGTTCCCTTTCTGTCGCTCGTGTTGTCAATAGGGGGCTTACTGAGACCACCTCGAGGCAAAGGGGTTTAGTTTTTAAATCAATGATAGTTTTTCATTTTTTTTCTTTTTCTCTTTTTTTTTCTCTCTCTCCATGTCAGGAGTCGTCAAGTCAGAATTTATTTGAGATTGGTTTTAAATCAATAACTTTGTGGCCCATTTCTGTGTGTGTGTGTGTGTGTGTATGTGTGTGTGGAAGAGAACAAGAGAGCGAGGAAGAGACAGAGGGAGAGGTTTGTTTTGGAGAGTGTTGAGTTGGTGATATTTGATATTGTGACATGTTGCCAGAGACAATATTTGACCATCTGAAACATGGTTTTTCCCGAATGCGTGAGTTTTTCCAGACCACTATGACCTTTGTGTGAAAGACTTTAACTTGGCAGTTTTGTTTTCCGAACGAGGCAACCACTGTACAACCAAATCAGCTCACCATCCTCTGCACATCCTTTCTAGCCGTTCGCATATGTAGGTGCCAAAGCAAATGACAGTCTGCCCATTTGTCAACCATGTAAGCTGTGACATGTGTTAAAAATTCATATTTAATGTATATTTATGAGGCTGGGTTTGCATCTGTTGTAGAGCTGTGGATATTATAACTCTGCTCATAAAAAATGGCCTTACCTGCCGTTGTTGGTAATTCACTCTACTGGAGATTGCAGTAGCTCGGGGTTATGCTCTGTCACAATGTGCCTTTCCTGTTGTTTTTCTCTCTCACTCTCTCCCACTCACTTACTCTCTCTCTGTTTCTCTCTCTCGCTCTCTTTCTCTCTCTCTTTCTCTTTCTCTTTCTCTTTGAGCTCAAATTCTCTCTCTCCTAATGAAATTTAGTCAGAAGACCTTTGTGGTGTGTTGCAGCACAAGCCCCCGGTAAACAAGGTCATTCGGAATAAAGGTGCACATCACGCCCAAGGGTCCGGACCCAAGCCTCTCATGAACCGTGAGCGAGAGAGGGAGAAAGAGAATGAGAGGGAAGGGGAGGGAAAGTGAGAGAGAGACGGACGGAGGGAGGGAGGGAGGGAGGGAAGGAGAGGTGTGTGTGTGTGTGTGTGTGGAAGGGGGGGGCGGGGGGCGGCATTACAGCGGTGGTGTTCCCATTAGTTTTGAAACCAGTCTGGGGAAATGAAAACACAAACAGACAGACACAGAAGGAGACACACACACCCTTTCCTTTTTTTCTCTCTCTCTCTCTCACTCACACACACACACACACACACACACACACACACACACACACACACACACAAGCACACAAGCACACATGCACATGCACAGTGAGCATTTGATTCTCACTGACCTGAACCCCCACCCCACCCCTGTGCCTCAATATGCTTAAGAGAACAGCACTGTGCGAGCCCGTGCACAGGTCAGGCGGGAGAGGAGGCGGGAGAGGGCCAGACGGCGGCACAGCGGCGGCCAAGGGAGCGCGGCACAGAGTAAACAGGCGCCGCCGCGCACAATGAGATCCTACGGCTCGGCTCGGCTCGGCTCGGCTGATACGCGTCAGTCAGTAAACAGGAGGCCCTGGGAGGGAGCAAGAGGAGAGAGGGAGCGAGAGGAGGAGGGAGCGAGAGGAGGAGGGAGAGGAGAGGGGAGCGAGAGGAGAGAGGAACGAGAGGAGAGATGGAGTGATAGGAGAGGAGAGGGGAGCGAGAGGAGGGGGGAGCGAGAGGAGAGAGGGAGCTAGAGGAGAGAGGGAGCGAGAGAAGAGGGGAGCGAGAGGAGAGAGGGAGTGAGAGGAGAGAGAGAGCGAGAGGGGAGAAGGAGCAAGAGGAGAGAAGGAGCGAGAGGAGAGGGAGAGAGAGGAGAGAGGAGCGAGAGAAGAGGGGAGCGAGAGGAGAGAGGAGCGAGAGAAGAGGGGAGCGAGAGGAGAGAGGGGAGCCGAGAGGAGAGAGGGAGCGAGAGGAGAGAGGGGAGTGAGAGGAGAGAGGGAGCGAGCGGAGAGGGAGCGAGAGAAGAGGGGAGCGAGAGGAGAGAGGGAGCAAGAGGAAAGAGGGAGCGAGAGGAGAGAGGAGCGAGAGAAGAGGGGAGCGAGAGGAGAGAGGTAGCAAGAGGAAAGAGGGAGCGAGAGGAGAGAGGAGCGAGAGAAGAGGGGAGCGAGAGGAGAGAGGGAGCAAGAGGAAAGAGGGAGCGAGAGGAGAGGGGAGCGAGAGGAGAGCGTAACCACCTGAGTGAAGAGGCAGCCAGGGACGTGTGTGAGAGGCACTGTCTCTGCCTCTGCCGCTACCGCTACCTCCGCTAGCAGCTGCTGCAGCTGTTTCTACCATCACTGTTTCTACGGCTACAGAGAGAGTGGCTGGGTGCTAGGGAGGGCAGTGGCTCTCTCTCCCTATCTCTTTCTGACTTGTTCTTTGCTGTCTTAGCTAGTCATTCTGTTAAGGTTAGCTGTTTCACATTTCATTTTTCTTTTTCAATAAAGCATTTTGATTCCTTTTTTACAAAATGTGGTTGTGTTTTGTTTTTGTTCTATATTTTGGAATAGTGGGGAGCTCTGTTGCCTCTTAAACATCACAGGTGAGAGTAACCTGTTACAGCACTGTGTAACTCTCTCCATCAGGAACAGAAGCTTCCTTTTTAGCAGCTGCCGATCTCTATGATGATGATGATGATGATGTCGTTGTCGGCACCTATAAATAGGCTGTTATTTTTAACCCTGCCATCTTGGCCTGATTTCCACATTTCCCCAGCGCTTCCTGTGCAACTGTGATTATTGAGTGGTGGATGAGGAAAGGAGCCTGGAGCCAGAATGGCGGGTGAATGGCTCTGCAGTCTGGTGTGGCTGCGGCTGCTGACGAGCGGTCATGTCGGGGGGGACTTGGACAGCGCCTGCCTTGGTTGCTTCCCTTTAGTCCCGCGGTTCCGTGGGTCCACTAGCGGGGCTGTTACGTAATGGGCCCCAGCGCGTGAGCATGTTTTTAAAAGTCTCCCTCCGAACGTTCGCCTCACCAGGAGGAGGCCGCTGGGAGCGGGATATTTCATGTGAGAGGATTTCAAATTAACTTGCGTCCTTAATTATTGATGATAAGCAGTCTTGAAGATGAATTCGCGGCATAGTAAAGTTCAGGCGAAAACCTATTCAATTTTAGATTCAGGAACCTCATATTTAATTTTCATTTTAATTTTTTTTGCGCGAGGAGAAATGGAGTTGCTGTCGAACTTCAGTCCCAGGGAAGCATGCTTGTTTTGCCTCATTTAATGAGTTGTTCTCCAGCCCCACCCTTCTGCGTGTGTGGCTGTGCTGAGTGGATGGACTCGTGATGTTTATTCAAGCCATTTTCTGTAGCGCTCCTTGATGAAGTATTGAGCAATTTCGCAGAAATGGGACCAGGGTTTGTTACCGAAGTGCAACGGAATGGAGATGGTCGGCGTCATCGCATCCAGTGGCCCAGCCATAGCCTGGCTCTCAGAAAAACATAACATGACTTTAAAACAAAACATTAAATATATAATCCACTAGTCCTGTCTAGTTATGTAACTGTTTTCAAACAGGCATACCAGAGGCCCCATCCCGAGGACCCCACTTTGTGTGTCCGGTCTTGCTGGGTATTCTCCTCTGTTTCACTCGACTCTTTAGACGAAGATCTTTTTTAACTTAAAGCTTTAGCTACAAAGCCTGCTGAGAGCAGGGAAGAGGCAGAGGGGGCAAGATAGATGAAGAGAGTTAGCCTTGTGTGTGTGTGGCTAGTGGGACCGTGTGTGTGCGTGTGTATGTATAAGCGAATATTTCTGTGAGTATGTGTCTACAACTACTACAAGAGTGAGTGTGTGTGTGTGCGTGTGTGCGTGTGCGTGTGCGTGTGCGTGTGTGTGTGTGTGGAAAATCACAAGTATGTGTATGAAATTGCTGATGTGAGTATGTGTGTTTGTGTGTCCTAGCGTGTGTACAAGTGTTATGTGCGTGCATGTGTCTCCTGTGTCCTTGAGAGTGCCTGGCTTAATCCACAGTCCGTCCTATCCCCCGACCCCCCCCCCCCCCCCCTGCAGGATCACCACCACGGCAGCCTGTATGATGGACCTGCGCCGATACCCTCTGGATGAGCAGAACTGCACCCTGGAGATAGAGAGCTGTGAGTAGCCAGCCAGACTGCATTCAGATTCTCTCCCCCAGCCACCCAGCCTGGGGTGGACAGGCATCTCTATACCCCTTCTCTCTCACTCCTCTCTTTCTCCTCTACCTCATCTCTCTTTCTCTATCTCTCCTCTCTTTCTCCACCTCTCCTCTCTGTCTCTCTCTCCTCATTTCTCCTCTACCTGATCTCTCTTTCTCTACCTCATCTCTCTTTCTCTACCTCTCCTCTCTTTCTCCACCTCTCCTCTCCTTGTCCTCTCCTCCTCTTTCTCCTCTATCTCTCCTCATTTCTCCTCTACCTCATCTCTCTTTCTCCATCTCCTCTCTCTTCACGTCTCACTCCACTCCCCCTCCACACTCCTCCTGCTTCTTCTTCTTTCCAATCCCTTCACTTACTTTTCTTTCATTTATTTCTCCTGTTATCATTCTATCATTTCTTACCTTTTCCCTCATCTCTTCTCCTTTCTTCTCCTCTCTTCTGAAGTCTTCTCAGCCGTAGAGAACCCTACTCTCTCACTCTGGAATGCACGTAATAATATGGTCCATTATAGACTTTCATATGTGAATTGATTGTTTGATTGAATTGATTGTTTTCTGTTTTTTTTTTTTTTTTTTTTCATTTCAAGCTTTGTGCGGCTCTCAACCATCAGTGGTTTCAAGCACTCACTTATGACACAGATAAATTAGGCATTTACCAGCCTTGCAAAAAGCCCCCAAATCTATGATGAATAGCATTTTTCTTTTTTTTTCATTTCACATGATTTTCCACCATTATTAAGTAATTGTGTGTAGCTCAAAAAAAAAAAAGAAAGAAAGAAAAGAAAGACGGGGAGGGGAAAAAAGCGAGGGAGGGGAGAGAAAGAGGGAGATTCTTGTAATAAAAA
>NC_045171.1:6979494-7119494 GCF_900700415.2 Clupea harengus
ATTCAGACTTTCACTAGTACACGACTAGCTTGGTGGTGTTTATTTGTGTAAGTGCAACAACCAGTAGCTCTGAAGCTACAAAGCAGAAGCAAGACAGAATGGTTAGCTTAGTGACCTGACATATCCTAGCTAGCTGCAAGCAACAGAGCGGATCCAGCCATGATCACCAGACGAGGGCCAAAACCGGCCCAGATCCGGCTGCCAGTTGGGATCCGTTCTGACATCACTCTGGAGAGGGGATGTCTCATCAAGGCCTTAAGTACCCGGAACATGCTGAGATTGGAGCGGGCAGAATGCTCCCTAATTGGGCCGTGTGACTGTCACTCACATAATCAATGCAAAGTGCTGTTATGTGAGGACATACCCCTCCCGGGGACCCAGGCAGACAGACAGACTAGCTGGGGTTTCTTCTTCCTAATGGCGTTCCCTGTCTGCGGCTCCTCCGCCACAAAGTGGGACCAGCCTGACAAACACTGCCTCCTCCAATCTTGTTTGGGCGAGCGGGGAGACGCGGCTGATCCGCAGTGATGTATCGCTGCTGGTTTCCCTGACAAACTCAACCCCAGATGCCAGTGGCTGATTTGTTTCCCCCGCCTAATGGGGCTCCGCTCCTGCCATAAGGGCCAAGCAGCTTCTCTGACTCTAATTCACCTGAAAGGAAGATAAAGTGGGTGACTAATGAGGGTGCTGGAGATTGAGTCGTGTGTCTCCGTCACTCTATCCCTCATTCCATCTCTCCGCACCCCTTCCACCTATATATCCTTTTTTTTCCCCTCCTCTTTGTTTACATGGTCTCTACCTTTCTTTATGTCTTCCCTTTTCATGGCACCGTTTTGTGTCTTTCTATATCTCTGTATGTCATTTTTTTCCTTTCCCCAGCTCGATCATGGGTTTTCTTGCTCCTTCGTCTTGCGTGGTCCATTTTCCCCTCCTTTTAACGAGCACTCCCTCTCTCATTTCTGTTCATCTCTCTTCTCTCACCCGCCCTCTCTGTCATACTCAAAATCTTGCTCTCTTTCTCTCTCTGTCTTTTCCTCCAGCCTAAGTACTCCTTCTCTCTGCCTCTCTCTCTCCCCCTCTCTCTCCCCTATCTCTCCCCCTCTCTCTCCCCTCTCTCTCCCCCTCTCTCTGCCTCTCTCTCTCTCCCCTCTCTCTGCCTCTCTCTCTCTCCCCTCTCTCTGCCTCTCTCTCCCCCTCTCTCTCCCCTCTCTCTCCCCCTCTCTCTGCCTCTCTCTCTCTCCCCTCTCTCTGCCTCTCTCTCTCCCCCTCTCTCTCCCCACTCTCACCCACCCTCTCTGTCATACTCTAAATCTTACTCTCTTTCTCTCCCGGTCTTTTCCTCCCTCTTTCACTCTCTCTCTGTGAAGCCATCTGGCTGAGTGAGTGTTGCAAAGCATCCTCTGCTCTCTCTGCACGGGGTGGGTTTTGCTTTCAAAAACAACACCAGCACATGCAGCCTGTCACGGGCCAGTCATGGCCCAGCCGCGGGCCGGTTGCTGCCCAGTCGTGGGCCGGTTGCGGCCCAGTCGCGGGCCGGCCACGGCCAAGTGTATTGCACAGTAGTGAGCAACAGAGCCAGTGACTAATGGCATTGAAGGCGATCGGACGCCAAAGAGCATGTGTGCACGACTGTGGTTATTTATAATACGTGTGAATTTGACCAAATACAGATTGCGCATGCAGATGACTAGGAAAAATAAACACAATGGGGGAAACTTGAAGGGAATAGCTAAATAATTAAATAAATAAAATCAAAAGGCAGGTGAATTGTGCTGTGACTAATACTGCATGGTTGGAGACCACCACGGTTACAACAACAATGATGACGACGACAAAAAAAAAAGGAAAGATGAACATGGAAAGAAACTGAGACCTGTGATCGTGATTGAAGATTTGTACACTATCCTAATATTTGTTTTAGCACTGTGGTTTGTACAGTGGCATAAACCCCAAATGACATGTTTGTGTGGAGAAAGGCACAATGCTTGTCCAGCTGAAGCAGGGATGTTAACAGAGAGAAACGTTGATAAGCGGATTATGTTCAGTGGTCTATGAGGACCTTAATATATTTATAATAAAGCATGGAAATGTAATAGTCACTCGAACAAATTGCATTTATTCTAGGCTGTTTAAATGCACACAAAGGCGTTCTCTGTTCTGCACAATTTCAGGGGACGGCCACTGTTTGAACTGGACGACCTCCAGTTTGTTGGTTCGCTGCAGGATTTAATGCAGAGAAGTCCGGACTGTCTTAGAATATGAGCGGTGTAGGCTGGACACGGTGATGGTGATTTTCATTGATGGTTGGTGTTGTTTGTGTCCAGGTATCACCACGGTGCTCACCATGACAACTATCAACACACATCTGAGGGAGACCCTGCCCAAGATCCCCTATGTGAAGGCCATTGACATGTACCTGATGGGCTGCTTCGTGTTCGTCTTCCTCGCCCTGCTGGAGTATGCTTTTGTCAACTACATCTTCTTCGGGCGGGGGCCCCAGCGACAGAAGAAGGCGGCGGAAAAAGCTGCCTTGGCCAACAACGAGAAGATGAGATCTGACCCCAACAAGGTACTGCCTCTGTTTGTCTCGTTACACACATGCACACACCCACACTTGTGCAAACACTCACATGCACATGCTCAAACACAGATACTCTAATTTCTTAAAACTGTCATTAACAGTAACAGTTTCACTTCCAGGTTGAAGGTTCTTGATGGTTGCTCCACAGCATTGGATACACTCCTGGCTCTATTCTTTTTTTAATGTTATTTCCGCAGTACCACTGGTTCAGTAAAGCAACCACTGTGGAATGGAAATGTATTCTGACATGATACTAATTTTGCCCTATGAATGGTGGTGGAAAGTCGACCATTCATTTACTGAACTGTACGGTACATTGGGCCTGCTCTTACAGTCTCTTTCCAAGGGCGAGCTATCACAGAGAGTGAAAAACCAAAAAAGGAAAAAGAGAAACAGACAAAAAAAACAACATGGCTGGCAGCGCTTGAACCGCCTCCCGTCATAATCTTATTTAGTTTTATAAGTTAGATGTGCCAAATCCTTTTCTCTCTTCTCTCTCTCTCTCTTTCTCTGAGTGTTGCAAGCTCCCGTTTTCGAAGTAACCCTGATGATTTTGTGTGCTTGCAGTGGTTGATGGGAAATGTAGTTCAGAGAGACGATGCTCTGTATGCCCGAATGAAACAGAGGGAAATTGACGCATATGACTCGATGTGGGATCCGATCTTTGCAGAGGACGCGGCATTAGGACTAGGCGAGCAAAGAAATAAGGTACTTATCCCCTGGCTGGAAGTGAAAAAAAAAAACAGCAACAGAAAAGAAGGACTATGTGATGGATCTGCATCAATACCCAGTCCGAAGCAAATAAAAAAAATAAAAAAAAGTGCAACGCTATTTTTTGGTTTTCTTTCCCAACCCCCTCCTCTTTTTTCCTTTTTTGGAATGAATGAATTTCCTTTTATTCCTTTGAATTTGACGATGGCTACCATCATTGTTTTTTCACCATTCTGTTCTTTCCTTGCTTTGATCACGGTTTGCACCTGACTCTAGTCTCCCTCCGACCCTTTCTGCCAGCTTAGTGTTAACAGTCTAGAGCCTCTAGATGACATTATTTTTTCTCTTGGTTATCTTACTCCATGACGGCCACGTAGGCTTGAAGAGGACACATGCTATTTTCTTTCTCTTTTTTTCCCCCCCAACAGTGTCAAGTGTAATGTAGCTAGCCTATGAAACAGAAATTAACCTTGATACTTGTCATGTGATTGGATGAGGTAGATGGTCTAACCTAGTCTAGCCAAGCGTTTCAAGCCAAAGAAATAGCAAGCTACTGAGCGTGAGCCAGCAGACTGCATGATGTTGTGAGGGTCTTTGGCTGTTCTAGCATCACTGGCAGGAGAGTAGAAGCCTGTACTCCTCCACCGTTTTGTTCCTCCCTCCTGTTCTTCACCTTGAACCTCTCCTCCATCTCAGCTTAGCGGCTCGTCACTGTTGATCTCCAGTTTTTTCCGCTCCTCATGATTTCGTTCTGTCCTTTTTATTTGCCTTTATTTACCTGGCTATTTACATGCAGAAAGAATTTTAACCAAGACCATGGTTGAAATTCGGAAATGAGTTATGACTTTTTTTCCATTGAATTGTTTGATTTCGCTGGGTTTGCAAAGAGTGTTTTAGTTATTAATGATGCAGCTGACAACGTCATACAGTCTACAAAGTATGTGTGAGTTGAACGTATTCATCGTAAATCCTCAGTCTTGCACTTTAGTTATCTTAACACTTTATATATGTATATATATATATATAAATATATACACTTTATATGTTGTGTCTCTACTATTATTAACATATAGAAGCCAATTGTAATTACAACATTTAACATGTAATCACATGTCTGACAGTCTGATTGTATGAACTGTAGACTACATATGCTGCACAGATATTTCCTGAACAGTCTGGTAGTGAAATGATAACTGAATGCAAAGTGCAAAACCAAAAAATCACTTTCAGACACACATCAGTCCAGAGGCGATGACTAATTTTGCCACGAAAGGCCCATACTACAAAACACCCACTGTACACTCTCCCTCTGTTTCTCTCTCTTCATCTCTCTCTCTCTCTCTCTCTCTTCCTCTCTCTCTTTCTCTGTCTCTCTCTTCCTCTCTCTCTCTTGTTCTTTTATTGTATCTCTTTCTTTCCATCTCTCCTTGTCACTCTCTCTCCCTGCCTCTCTATTTCTGTCCTGCTATGTCTCTCTCTCTCTCTCCTCTCTCTCTCTCTTTTGCTCTCTGTCCATTTCCACCTCTCTGTCTCTCTCGCTCTATTTCTCTAGATGAACCCGGACGACAACATCCTGCTGGGCACCCTGGAGATGAAGAACGAGATGGTGTCTTCCGACCTGTCCCGCGCCTTGGGCGGGGACCCGCGCAGCACCATGCTGGCGTACGACAGCACCACCCTGCAGTACCGCCGCGCCGCCATGGCCCGCCAGAACTACGGCCACAGCGCCCTGGAGCGCCACGCCACCAAGAAGAGCCGCCTGCGCCGGCGGGCTTCGCAGCTCAAGGTCAACATCCCCGACCTGTCCGACGTCAACTCCATCGACAAGTGGTCTCGGATGATATTCCCCACCGTGTTCTCCTTCTTCAATGTGGTCTACTGGCTCTATTACGTCCATTAGAAGGAGACAAGGCACTAGCAGTGGGGCTGAACTGAGGAATTGTGTGTGTGTGTGTGTGTGTGTGTGTGTGTGTTTGTTGTGTGGGGATGCAATGAAAGGCAAACGAAAAGGAACAGTGCACTGATTTTTTTCTTTTTCTTTTTTCCCCGTTTTTTGCTTATTGTTTTTTTTTTTTTTTTCAAAAAAGATGACAATAATTGTGAGAAATCAAAACAATGAAAACAACACCGAAGATGGAAGAAAAAGACACTTTGGAGAAAGAATCTGACATCAGGAGTTTGGATTAACTGAATTTATTCTGTGAATGCTGGAATGACTGACAGAGCGTGTGGATAGTGTGGAAAAGCAAGATTTTAAAGACATGCGATATTGCGACGCCTGTTCCAGAGCTCCAGTTTATCACGTATATTTGTCATTCGTAGCATATTCTGTGGTTCAAATATTTATGCTTGTGTTTGCATATACTTTTAAGACTTTGTTTTTCAGTTTACTATACCTATTTACTTCGTAGCCAAGCCAACTGCATCCATTTTTAAAAGGGGTCCTCCTTGAAAGCCTTTTTTTTTCTCCTATAGTCGCTATATATCAAACATCTTTTTGAAAAGCATGCTTCGGTTTGATATCATTTAAATCTCGGTTATTGAGATGGAGCACAATGCATTCTTAATTTTAACTAGTTTTGGAAAAAAAAGTGTTATTCTTTCATATGAGTTGTTTGGATTCCATGCAGACCACTGCCTCAGAAAAACCAACGACAACCAGGGTCAGAGTCTGAAAATCTTTGGTTTTAGCGGGGTGACATGTTTAGCGACCGATGAGAAGAACTTTTCGCCATAGGCCACATGACTCTCTATGGTGCTTTTACCGGAACAGGAGACATCAAGCTTGACATGGGAATTATGGGGATTCTGACCATAAAAATAAATCACTGCCCTGACTTCAGATTGGTACCTCTCCCGCCCTTCTCTCGCGGCATTCGGACTCGTGGTCCAGTCAGCCTTCTCCAGAGCTTTGTCCCTTTTTTTGGCCATCGCAATGATTTGAATCGCTGCAGTCCACACCTCTTTTCTGTACAAAAAAAAACAAAACCCAGTGTATGGTGTGCAGCTGAGGCCCTGCCAGGGCTGTCCTTTCATCTTTTCAAGTGTACCATCTTTCAAACGTGCTACGCACAGCTGGGACCAGACATGCCGGGATTGTTTTTTTGGCCTTTGACCTTTGACAGTGCAAAGCACAGGCCAGGAAGGTCTGTCGGTATCAACTGTAAACCATTGTCATAATCGATAGATTTCAGTTTCATAACCGTAGATGATGTTTTAAAAAAAAAAAAAAATACACAATTTTATAATTATATAGGTATTCTCAAATGTTGATGTAATTAATCATTATTTAAAGGTATTTTTTGGTGTATTAGGTTTCTAAATGTTGGTTACTTTGGGTTACAAAGGGAACAAAGTACAGTATTCTCATCAACCAACACTGAGAACATTTTTTCCAAGGCCTCAAAGAGCACATATATGTATATGAAAAATATAAGATTTATCTAATACTGAGTTTATCTGTACATAGATCTTAATCCACTGGGAATTACCATCACAAAATATGACAGCATCGGGATTCTGTAATCAAGACATCTGTCAAACATTTTTTTGTATAAACTCCTGTAAATTATAACAATATTTCATAATGACCTGTAAATATATCTTATGTAATGATTGTCAGCAATTACAAAAAAAATGTATCTAAATTAAATTATTAAAATGAAACAAATACTATTTTTGTTGTTTAGCCATTTGAGCTCAAAGTGTTCAGAGCATTTATCATATGTTGGAATGGTAACATGGTTGTCTGGTCCATGCCTGTTATTCAATGCATTTCTTAGGAGTTTGTGGAACAGATTGTGTGTGTGGGGGGGGGGGGGGGGGGGGGGAGTATGGCTCAGGTCTGGTCTGAATCTGGGCGTGTCGTGGATGTAGTCTAACAGCCTTTATATTACGATGGTGAATTGAAATGGACTTGTCAAATGACTAGACGTATAGATAGACATAGGTAATACAGTAGGTAATTGTACTGACCACAAAATGGCTTCTAGATGGCTGTTAGCTATTGCAGGTCCCTTGCAATGCATATAAAGCACCTTGGGAATCGAAAAAAGGCTATATAAGAAAATCAGTCATTAATTCCTTGTGTTCCATGTAGGTTTCCCTTGTATATGTTCTTCGCATATAGATTCAATCATTGACTTTGTATGTGATATTATGATATTATGGCCTTCTGATGAATGATGGGTCACAACCATTCATCTGTCCCAAAGGCGGTCAGTTAGAAACTCTGTTGAAAGAACTGGAAACTGGAGAGGTTTTTTTTTTTTTTTCTGTTGACGATTGCAGTGTTGAAGTTTGGGGTGAATATCATCACAATCTGATTGTGCAGCGAAGAATGCTGTGCTGGAGGTTTTAATTACAACAAATACATATGGTCTGTTCACAGTCTGGCACTAGATAAGGCAGATGAACCACAGGGACAGACAGACAGAAAGAGAGAGAGAGAGAGGGAGGGAGGGAGAACGAGAGAAAGAATGAAAGGTGGCACAGACTAAACATGAGGTGAGTATTCATGAATGCTGACCCAGATAGTGGCTGACGCTGGCCCTGATGTGGGCCGGTTCTGGCCCTGATGTGGGCCTGACCTGGCCCTGATGCGGATCTGATTTGGGGTCACATTCAGCTGCTGTTTGGTTGGTAGTGTGTCGGCCTCATTATTGACGGAATAACAACGGATGCAGATGGAACCTAAAGAATGCATAATGGATGAAAAAGCAACACATCTTTCTCCCTCTCTCTCTCTCTCTCTCTCTCTCTCTCTCTCTCTCTGTGTATCGGTGTGTGAGTGGGTGTGTATTGGTGTGTGTGGGTGGGTGTGTATTGGTGTGTGGGTGTCTAAAAAAAAAAAGGAGAGAAGAGAGAAAAATGGGAGTCCTAGTCTGCAGTTAGTTAGCCATGGGGGACATTAACCCAGGGAGGCATGAATG
Organism: Clupea harengus; assembly: GCF_900700415.2. NCBI lineage: Eukaryota > Metazoa > Chordata > Actinopteri > Clupeiformes > Clupeidae > Clupea > Clupea harengus. Next base: position 6,987,718 of record NC_045171.1, read on the forward strand.
AGCGGGCACACTCTGGACCCGGAGGAGGCATGAATGAGCGGGCACACTCTGGACCCGGAGCAGAGGAAAGGCCCTGCGGGCCTCTGGGACGGCTACATGAAAGCCAGGCGGAAATAGAGATAAATTCTAAGCCTCCTTCACCACTCTCTCACGCGCACTCACATACACACACACACACACACATACTCTCATGCACTTACTCTCATGCCCCCCCCACCTTGGTCTCTCTTTCTCTCACACACACATGCACTTGTGCCCTCTCTCTCTTTACTTCCCTCTCTCTGTGTGTCTCTCTCTCACACAAACACACACACACACACACACACACACACACACATTCACATGCACACACCAGAGAGAGAGAGAGGGAAATTCACTTTGCCATGTGATTGCCACCATAAACCACAGCCAGAAGCTTGTATTTGAAAATGTCACCTTATTCACTGTGTTGACTGATCCAATGGGTGATATTTCCAAGCCTTAGGTTTGGGAATCTGATGCCGATGAAAACCACTAAATTGCAGTGGCAGCGCCATTTTGTGCACCGCAAAGCGTTTCGTCAGGAGCCTCTTATTCATAGCAGTGGGAAGCAAGGTGTTAAAATGTTAATTATCTTTTTCCCTTCTTGAGGGGGACTTTGAGAATTGCTTTTGAGGGAGAGCAAGAAGAAAGAAAAACACCTTTCTGATATGAGGTGAAAATTACATTCAATATTTGACAGTCAATCCCCTGGTAAGCCCATGTCTCAGAAGAAAGGTAGGGAAGGCGGCTCATTAGTGGAGCCAAAATAAGGCTCCTGCACGTCATAAAAAAAAAAACGGATTTCACAAGAAATCTACAATCTGCTGATTGGGCGTTAAAGGACGGCCATGGTGATGCCACAGCTATCAGGATGCCCGAGTCTAGTTGGTCACGAGGAAGACATCGCTGGCACACCTTCAGCATTTTCCTGTTAAGATTATAAGCTGGCAGCCACTTTAAACTACTCTGGCGGTGGCAGTCAGTGTTTAGAGTACCCCTGCCAGGAAGACCAAACAAATCAATAGTTTTCATAATATGTACAGTTGCAGCTCTCTTAGATACCCAATCACTAGAGACTCACAGGCAAATCGATGCCCAATCAAATTAGCCTTAATCTACCAGCTTGCCAACTATAACACTATAACATGTTGAAAGTGGCCCAGGAAATGTAAGCAGAAGCTGAGAAAACTTGGTATTTAGGCCTATAACAAAAATGTCATGGGGCTTTGGTCAAAGTGGCATATGGCTTGCGATGTCAAATGGCATCAGAAGTCAGTATAGTTGTCAAATATAGTTGCTAGCACTTCAGGATATAGAATGAAAAAGATGTGAATGAACACATGTAAGACCAGACTTTATTTAATGATGCAATACGTTGTTTATGTCTGGACACATGATTCTGAAACAATGATTTAAAAGGTAACTGTTCATTTTATGCATCTCGGTTGTCTCATTCATAAAAATGACAAAGAATGCATAAAAACCTGAAAGAAAGGAATCAAGACTTTTGTAAAGTAGGCCTTTAATCTTTTCGCTGTTCTTTCAGGGATATATCATAATGGAAGGTCTGGAAACAAAAATAATAATGATAGTACAGGTTTAAGATATAGGACTAGGGAGAACAAATTTAAAAGTTATTAAAAAGTTAACATTAGAACAATGTTGTGTTGTAGTGAATTTGTCTTTGAGGATATGCTTGTGTACAACAATTCTGAATATTTGCTTCCTCTGTTGACGCCAGCTGATCCATTCGTGTTTGTGTTGGAGAGATGTAGCGTGACGTTTGTTGTCTTGTTTATTGTAGGGTACTTATCCAGGAGCCCTATATGCTGTTTTTGTTTGCGCGAATGGAATGTCAAAGTCCATAAAACAGTGAACGTCAATGCTCCCACGGATCTTGTTTATTTGTTTTTTTTTTCTTTTAGGTTTAGGGCGAACCACAGACAAAAATCGAGCCGAACAAAGTGGTACAGTACAAAGTGTAACGGCACTAAAAGCTATTTCAGAAATATTTATCATGTTGCTACTCTGTGCTTGCATCGGTTCACTAATCATAGCTGTGCAAATATCAAAAGTGAATTGACGTTCTAAAGAATACGTCACAAACGGAAATCCAACCGTCGTGTAGAACAAATACTGTTTTGTAGTCTATAGAGAATAACATTGTTGGTGTTTGTCCATATTTCCTTAAGTAGGCTACTAATACCCCATTACATTGTGGAGAAGGGGAAAGACGGCTTCACAAAAGCCTGTAACACCTTAGCAAAGAGCAAAGCATCAGTGTGTTAGATGAGTTAAACAAGGCAGGCCGTTTGTTAGTTTTTTCAGTCTAGACTACTGTTACATTTTCCATGGCATGACATTAAGGTTGATAGGATCCCACTGAACAAAGCAGCAGAGGCCAGTCCACAACCTTGGAACACAGGTGAGTTGAGAGTGACTTAACTTGTTACTCGTATGAGTCACGGGGGGGAGAGTCAGCTTTAGGCTACTGTTCATCCGAATCCCCCATGCAACGACAAACATAAAGCCAGCAGGGAACAACTGCGACCGCACGGTACAGCTCTTTGATACGTGTTCCGTTGTCTTAAGTCTAGCCATGCATAGTTAAAGACAAACGCAACAACGGCGAGGGCCTGTTCTCACCCATCAGCGGACGAGAGCGCAAGAGCGCTGCCATCATCACGCTACGATACACAGATGCAGTACGGTAACGCGAGGGGCCTCGTTTCCCCTCGCGCTCTTGAAAGGGCATTAGAGAGAGATGTAAGAGCCACACAAAAAAACAGATGCTCTCCGCATTTTAATGCTTTCATGTCACTGGCGTAATTAAAGTTCCACAACCCTCTGCGCCATTTGACTTGAAGAGCAAGGGAGAGAGGGGGAGAGACCTTGTGGTTGTCGCAGCTGCGCCACCGTGTAACTGCTTAGTTCCTGTACTTCCATGGCTCTCACCTGTGCTGACGTGTTGCGCTGGCTGCTGGCCCGGTCACGTCAACCCCGGAATATAGCTGATAAGATAGGGGGGGGCTACTACTATACGTTTATGTTCTATCAGAGTAGAGTTGTAAAGAACAGGTCAATATAATGTTTTCGATTTAAAAAGTAAGAATACATTGTATTTATACATCTGAAATATACCCCTGTGTTGCAGATTCTAATGCATTGTAAAGCACAGGCCATTTGTTGGGTTGTTTTATTTGTATCCTGATTTAACAAAACAAAACAAAAAATATTCTCAAAACTGTCATAGCTTACTTGCAGCTTAAAGGCAAGCCATAAAACAGGTCTAGCAACATACCCATTAATCACCAACAGGACAACATGTTCACACGTGTTCACTATGTGAGCAGCACCGCCATACATTTTCTAATCTTTATGGTTTGTATGGGATACATCTGGGGTGATGATAACACATTAAGGATGTGCTTCACAGACGGACCCTGGGGGAACATAACATTCTCTTATCACGTGGTGAGACAAGCACACCTAACAGGCAAAGCAAATTAAGCTTATTAGCTCATTCCTGTTAGAACTGGGTTATTAGGCTATATCTCTAGCCCCTTCTACATCATATCTACATCCTCTGTGTTTAAATCTTATCTTCTCCCAGATTGCCAGTCAGGCCCCCAACAGGCTTTGGTCGGCAAACTGCATACCTGAGGCAGGTGCCTCCAGGCAGGATGGGAGGTGCAGAGTAATGTAGAGAAAAGCAGGCTAGCAAGGTGTGCGATCGGTCTGGCTTTCCTGTCAGTCACCTTCCTACGCATGTGAAGTAGCATGAGTGTGAGTGCAGGTGTGGATCATCACTGGACAGGAGAGCCGAGCTGTGCGTCCCCCCCCCCCAACTAACCCTCAGGGGCGACCCACACCAAACCTCTGCATTGAGCCTCTACTAACCCCCGCACACTAATCCCCCTGCGAACCCCCAGGGTGGGGATCCTTTGAGGTAGGAGTCCCCACAGTGAACCCGGAGCTAACAGGATGACGCCAGACCGTTGTTGCTGAGCTTCGAGTCGACATGAAGTGGACAGATCCCGTGGCTTCGATCCGCAGGCGATGGGGGAGACACCGGCAGGAGCAGGAGGGCGCAGTGCGGACGCTCGTCTCCAACCTGCCCTACGAGGACCTGAAGAAGAAAGATCACCCCAACTGCCAGTACAAAAGTAACGTCATCAAGACCACCAAGTACACCCTGTGGTCCTTCGTCCCCAAGAACCTCTACGAGCAGTTCCACCGCGTGGCCAACCTCTACTTCGTGGGCCTGGCCGTGCTCAACTTCGTGCCGGTGGTGAACGCCTTCCAGCCGGAGGTGGCCCTCATTCCCATCTGTGTCATCCTGGCCCTTACCGCCTTCAAAGACGGCTGGGTGGACCTCAGGAGGTTCCAGATGGACCAGAAACTCAACAACCTGCCATGCCTCGTCTACAGCAGGTAAACGGCAGGGTTCATCCCTTCTTCTCTTTCTGCCTTTTCCCGTCTCGCGCGGAGCAGTGAGGGGCTGGCTGGTGGGATATCATATGGCTCTCTTATCAGTGCACAGGGGGTGGATTTGAGTAGATATGGTTTGAGGCATATCTGTGCAACTGTGTATGCGTTTTCCTATTCTAAGGATAGTGCATTTCTAGTCTCTGCTTATGACAAGGACTGGGTATGCATGTGTGAGCGACTGTCTGTGTGCCTCTCTTGCTCTCTCTCTGATTTTTCTGTGTGTTAGTGTGTGCATGAGCGTGTGTGCGCGTGTCTCTCTGTGTGTGTGTGTGTTTTACTTCATCTGTGTTTCAAAACCCCATGGGAATTTTTGACCTAGAAATAAAATTTGAGTAGGAGATTTCTCTCCTTTTGAAGAGCCTCACAACAATGTCTCGCAACCAACGCATTGTGAGCAGGTTTGATGAAATCCCCATCTCTGTGTTGCATCATAGGCAAGCCAGTGTGCAGGTCGTTTAAATCTATTTTAGAAAAACCAAATGTGAAAACGGAATAACTAGGAGAAACAGTAAAAAAAAAAAGGGAGAAACCCAAAACACTGCTGCAGGCTTCCTCCTCTTCTCTTTTATCCAAAAACTGTCAGGATATGATAAATACCTTAGGATATCTAGCAGAATGGAGAAATAGAACTCCAGAAACTGCCTCTCCTGTGCAGTCATAGAAACACAGACACCCTCTTTCAGCTGCGGCGCAACATCTGTGGCTAAACATGGAGTCTGCTAAGGGCGGGGATCAGAGAGAGACTTGATGTTTGTGTTATTTTGCCTATTTGTCCCTGTGCAGTTCTCCAATTCAGTTTTTTTTTATCTGTTGTAAATTACAGTTCGCTCTTCACTTCACAGACAATGACAGATTTCCTTGAGGTGTAATGGATTCATGCTTGCTTGAGGTATTCTCATGGTCTGACAGCAGTTTGAGTTTCGACAGACACACCTTTAATCTATCACCAACTGTTTAAATCGATTGTCTTGGGCATAGAATGAGGTTTACGCCGAAAAACCACAGGAAGGTATTCCCGAAGGTGTGTTAAGCAGGCACTAAATTGGTATAAGAAAATGCAAGTATGGGACTTCTCGGGGGAGAGCTTTGTTAAGGCTTCTTTCTGCATCTGTTGAGATTCTTCCATTGCCACCTGTGACGCAAGGAAACAGCGCTGTGTAAACAAGGCTGCACACTCCTTTGCTTGTATTTTCAAAGCTTTCGTTTCCAACACTTCTTTGGGGCACGGTGACTCTGACATTGACTTTTTCCGAGACATCATTTGTCCACACTTTAGTCATCTGTGTGGAATGCGGTATGTTTGGTGCATTGTGAATTGTTGTCAGCTTATCTTTCATTACATGATGTCTTTGCGCATTGGGCTGGAAGCTTCTCTAATGACACACACGGTTTTGAAATGTGCAAGCCTGGTCGGTTGAACCTAAGGTGTGTTTTTAAAACGTTTGTCTTTAAGTTGAAAAGGCTTGTAGGCCTTAAGTGGAATATTTTATCTCCTAAGTAATCCTCTTTTTCAACATATTTAAACCTCATGACTATGAAATCACATGACCGGTTGACTGGATAGAGTGTGGCTTCAGATCACCAAACCCTTCAACTACTTCTTGCTAGTGAAACACAATATTCAATTTTTTTAACATATGCACATTAACATATTTCTTTGGACATCATCAAAACTTTAAGTGAGGATGCTTTACACCATGTCACTAGTGGAACGTTAACCCAGCTGTTGTATATATTTATTTAAGTGTCATACAATTATTTATTTGTATATATTTCTTTTAAACTGTAACCAGTGTAATCAGTGATGCAATATAATAATAATAATAACACAAATATTGCCATGATGCTCCTGTTTGTGTGAGTGTTACACATAGATAAGAAACAGCAAGAGAAGCACTGTGATGTCACAATCAAGTCATCGTCTTAGCTCATGTATACAGCTTGACAGCTGTGCCCTACAAATAGACAGGTGACTTATGCTTCAAGGAGCCATTTTTTAGTTGAAGAAACCCTTATCTGACAATCTTAAACCTTCGGTAGAGCTCTATCTGAAATAGACATCGCATAGCCCTGCTGGAGATCAGCCAACATTCGAATCTACTGATTTTGCCTTTTAAAGACTTCCAGTTTTGTATTCATTCTTATGAATCATACATTTAGGTGTTTATGCCTTTATGACAGCAGAACTAAGACACAAAATAGCTTCATCAATCATGTCAAGGCCCACATCATTATACCTCAATGCATTGCTAAAAACATTGCACAAATGACAATGAGTCAGCAGCAGCCACATATTTCTGTCTAGCCTCCAGTCATCCAGGTACACGCAGTCCCTCTGTGTGTTTATGCACCAGGAGCTAGGCACATAGTGTAACATTAAAGACACTGTTTGTGCGTGTCTGCTTTGTTTAGCGGAGGGTGTGAGAAGGACACAGCCCAGTGTTACTATGTTTGGCCACCGGCCAACGCCCCCCCCCCCCCCGCCCTGCCCAGTCCTGCTTTACGCGTAGAGCTGCATGCCTGCTGACTTCCATCACTCCACTGCTGTCTGCATTGCTTTGTGTTAGCGGCATGGCTAACAGGACCCTTGCCCTCAGGCATAGGTTCACACTCCTCTCCCAGGGGACTTGAACATACCCTCCTGCACTATTCAACCCTAAACCAAACACCTTACAAAACGCCAAAATCATAAATAGGAAAAGCAAGTCGTCCTTATCTATTACTGAAGTGCATTAAAGCATTATAGTATCTTATCGTTCACTGGGTTGCCTTAAGGGTGTATCATTTGTATATTGTACTGTAGTATGATTGTTGTATGTATTGTGACTGAACAAAGTTAATTTACGACGAAGTGAATAATTGAGCTATTGTATTGTTGTGGGTATATTGTAATTGGGCAGTAACCTGACGCAGTGGGCAGATGTCTTACTGGATGATTGGGTGACGCTGTCCAATGGCACGAGAGAACTGTGAGGCATAGATCTACGCCGCAACAAAATATGACATGATAAAGTTTAGAATCGTTGTTTTCTTGTGACTGATGTCTTCATTTTAATATTTAATTTCAGAGATTCAATTAAACAATCAATCTATCAAGTCTGTCTGCATGCAGCCAAAAGTCCATAAAATCCCATAAAGACACAATAAAGATGCAACAAAGACAATTTTATGACGTCCCTCAACTATATGAGTTATTTGTTTATGAATATGTTTATGTACATAATATGTATGTATATAAATGTATGTACAGTGTATACAAGTGACATTGCTTACATGTTATTTTTGCCATGTTTATTTATCTATCTATCTATTTATTCACACACACCTTCATGGGAAAAGGCCTTTGCATAGACCTTCAAACACCTCTACTGTCAGCATCTATTTAATGAGATGCACTCTTCATCCCTGGCCAGAGCAGATCAATGTCTGCCTCAGTGATGATAATCGCGTCATCTATCGTTCCTCTCCCCTCAGGATAGAGACGGGCTTCGTGGAGCGCCGCTGGAAGGACGTGCGGGTCGGTGACTTCATCAAGGTGGTCTCCAACGAGATCATCCCCGCTGACATCCTCCTCCTCCACACATCCAACCCCGACAGCGTGTGCCTGATGGAAACGGCCAACCTGGACGGAGAGACCAACCTGAAGCAGAGGAAAGTAGTGCCAGGCTTCTCAGCACCGGTGAGACATCAGATTATGTCAGATTACCCCCCCTACCAGATGTATTAAACTCAGACAAACTCAAAAACGTACATATTTTTTTTTATTTACACATCCACTGTTAGACTATTACTCATCTCACAATAAACATGACATGTCAAGCAATGCATTTCAACCTTAAACCTCTATAGGTTGCTATTCATACATGTCATGTCTTACAGTAAACTATAATTTACATTGGTTTGGTTCAACATCCATTGGGACAAATGGAAGAGGAAGGTGTGAATTAAGGATCAAAGGGCCCATTCTCCATGTTGTCTTGAGTGAGGAAACTTGTTTTTTCGAAAATACATCTCAGTTCAGAAACTGACCCCACATGCTCTTAAAAAAATAATAAATAATAAATAATAATAAATAATAAAAAAATACAGCTGACCTTAAAAGGGTTCTGTTGAACACCTTGTTGGTGGCGGTTGTATTTTTTCCCCTGTGTCATGGCGATCGTGTTCATCGGTGTGTTGAGTGAAGCCTCGCTAAGTGCCTGTAATGGTGCTGAGTGGCGGCTCTTGTAATGGCCTCCTTTCTCCCAGTCCAGTGCCCGTTTTGGGGGCATGGGGGAGAGGAGGGGGGGGGGGGGGGTAGACGGATGTAGACGTCAAACTCTGACAGCTTACAAAGGTTTACATTTCAGACAAGACTGTTCTCTGAGTGACACACTCCGCAACTCAGATGCTTGTTCGTGAGGAAGTGGAACGTTCCAGAAATACTCGTTATTTGTTTAAATGCTCGCTGTGCAGGCATGCCCTTCTTACGTCTCAATCTCCCCAAGTCATACGAGGGTGTCTTTGATTTGAACACCTTTGACAGTTGATTGACTGAAAATATTTTACCATTGTACTCTTCCTTCTTGGCAAACCTGTCACACAGCATTTATTGGCTACAATTAGGATGACGTTTAAACACCATCTATTGAATATCAGAGGAAGGGCGATAGTCATGTTTACAAGGTGTAGTTTTTGAAAGGAGAGGCTGCTCAGTAATTCTATTGTGCTACCTTGTAAAGGGACTATTCACCTTTGTCTTGCTTCTTCATAAAAGGCATTGGGGAAAGGTTTCTCACCAAATGTATATACCATATGCCTATGTGTAAATGTGTTTTTGTTTTTTAGTGTTCATAATAATTGGTGTTGCATGATTTTATTGAATTTTATTTTTCAGAATTCTCCTTTTAAGCCTGGTGGCTTCAAGAGCACAGTAGTCTGTGAGAGACCCAACAATGACCTCAATCATTTCAGTGGTTATATGTGAGTATAAAGCAAAAAAATTTTAAGGGTTCTCTCTCTCTCTCTTATCAAACTTAAATATATGAAGAAATTCTGACCAGAGTCGTTTGCAAAATTGCAGAGAGAAGCCAGATAAGAAGAAACTGGGCTTTGGGATTGATAGTCTTTTATTACGTGGATGCACTACACGGAACACAGATGAATCTTCAGGAATTGTGGTCTATGCAGGTACCATATCTCTCTCTCTCTTTCCTTATGTCCCTCTCTCTCTCTCGCCCTCTCTGTTTCCCTATGTCTCTCCATTTATATCTGTCTGTAGTTCTCTAATTCTCTCTTTCGCCTTCTCTCATTCTGCTTCTTCATTCTCCCTTTGTCTCTGTCTCTCTCTTTCTGTCTCAGAATCCGTCTCTGTTTTTCAACCTCTCTCCCTTTTCACTTTCATTCACTTATATTCAATACAACAAACCAAAAAAACAAGAAAAAGATTTCTAGGCTTACACTTGATGCTGTAAGTCACACACACCAAACCATAAACACAAGAGAACTAGTACTATGAGCAGTCATGTTACGTCAGGAGAATCGATAATATTTATGTGTTTATGCCGCTTTGAGTGCCAACCCCTGTGGTTGTGTTTGGAAAAGTCACACACACACACACACACGCACACAAAAAAACACACACACACACACACACACACACACACACACACACACACACACACACACACACACACACACACACACACACACACACACACACACACACACACACGCACATGCAAACACATATCGCCTCAGCCCACCCTTTCTTCCCCGGCTGATTTTTACTTATTTACAGGCCACGAGACTAAGTCGATGCTCAACAACAGCGGGGCCCGATACAAGCGGAGCAAGCTGGAGAGGAAGTTGAATGCTGACGTGCTCTACTGCGTGCTGCTGCTTTTCTCCATGTGTCTCATCGGAGCCCTTGGTATGGACCGACACTGACCTTCATTTCATTGATCCACACTCATGGAGTGATAAAGAGCGGTCGTTGTGCTGGGGGTTGTTGTTGTATTATGCTCTGGTAATGAGGGTGATGAGTGTATTCTTTGACCCCCTTGTGGACAGTATTTCTCCACCCACTATGAACTAAACAAGTATTTATACTCATGTCTGGATGTTGCAACCATTATCAGTTTACCGTCTTGCCTTTATGATGCCTTTTAGTACATGTTAGTAATTAGTCATCACGGATGACTTTACAAGGAGGCTTAGACGTAAACCTAAAAACCTACACAAACTTTACCTAAAACATACAAGACCAATATCCTTGACTTTAAATAAAAGACCTGGATGCTGATTGCCTTGCAAAATAAAAAGTAAATGAAATGCTGTAGTTGCATATTAGAAAAACCTGTAGCACAGTAATACAGAAAGTCTGATTCTAGTCCTCTTTACCACTGCTGAAGCTGTTCCACTATGATAATGAATGGTACACACCTTTATATACAAAATGCACCTATGAGAAAAATACATCACATATGTATCAGTGCCGAGCATCATACCCATATGAGTCAATGTCCAATGTGTTCAGCTATCCAGCCGGATCACTGCTGGATAGCTGAAACAGCCACCTGGATAGCTGAAACAGCCACCGCAGCTGAAGAGCATTCACAGAGGAATGGTTCACACAGAAATGAAAGACGTGCCTATAGAAACCGTTTTTTTCTTTCTCTCGGGTCTGAAATGGTCACGGCTCTATTCCATCCAGTGTGGTGCCTGTGACTGCTTTTACGTGTCATGGGAAAAGACGTGAGGTGTGAGGGTGTGTAGATAACGGCCTCTTCCTTTTTTGGCTGAACTATCTCTTTAAGCTCGTTGAGATCCAGGGCAAGTGCCCAGAAACAGTGAATAAAGGGACAGAGTGACCTTGACAAGAGTCGTCTCAGTCCTTCTGTCTGTTTGATAGACGCTAAGAAAAGAACACTACTCCAACCAAGAATAGTTCTCTCTCTATCACTCTCTCTCTCTCTCTCTCTCTCTCTCTCTCTCTCTCTGTCCCTCTCTCTCTCAAAAACTCATACTCTATGTCTGTCTGTTTCTCTCCCTCTCTCTGATATGGACTTATAATTAATCTTTCTCTCTCTCTCTCTCGCTGTCTCTCTTTCTCTCTCTCTCTCTCTCTGTGTCCCTCTCCACTAATTCAAACAGGTCACGCTATCTGGCTGGAGACGTTTTCCGATGTCCCTCTGTACATGGTTCCTGACAGCGAGGGCCGTTTCATCCCCCCCACCCTCGCAGGCTTTTACATGTTCTTCACCATGATCATCCTGCTCCAGGTGTGTCACGCCCGCCCCTCCCTCCTCCCTCTTTCTTTAGCAAGACACCTCACAGCCTTTAGAGCATCTAAATTAACCTCACCCACAGTATTGCGGGATTTTTATTTTCCTCTATAAATTCCTACGCCTTCATTTCAGGGTGACAACTAATGCCCTGAAGCTGTGTGTTTTTTTAAAAATTCCAACACGCTTTATTGCCATGCTTGCACCACAGTACTACCAAAGCAATGTGGCAATGTGAAAAGCAACGAACACATATGCAGTACACACAAGCTAACATGCGAAATATGTTAGCATTAAAATAAAACAGTTGCAACAGTGAATCTCTCAATCAATCTGTCTTTCTCTTCTAAGAGGAAACCTGACATTGGGGGTGTCCATGTTTGTTCTGATATTTAATCTCTCCCCCCCTTCCCCCCTTCCTCAGGTGCTAATCCCCATCTCGCTCTATGTGTCCATTGAGCTGGTGAAGATGGGTCAGGTGTTCTTCATCACGCAGGACCTTGACCTGTACCACGAGGAGACGGACACCCGAATTCAGTGCCAGGCACTCAACATCACCGAGGACCTGGGCCAGATCCAGCACGTCTTCTCCGACAAGACCGGCACCCTGACGGAGAACAAGATGGTGTTCCGCCGCTGCACCATCACTGGGACTGAATACTCACACAGCGAGAATGGTTAGTAACGGTCTGTATGTGTGTAGCTGTTGTGTTGGCAGATGTATGTTTGTGCACAAATACACTAACAAGAACAATATGTTGTGTGTCTTTGTGCTTTGTGTTTGTGTGTTTGTGTGTGTGTGTGTGTGTGTCTGTGTGTATGTATACATGTGTGTGTGTGTAGGTGTGCACGAGTGTGTGTGTGAGTGTGTGTTAATGTATGTGTGTGTGTGAGTGAGTGTGGTGTGTATGTCATCTCCAGAGTCTCTTTAACACCCTCATCATTGTCAGAGCCTCTCCTCTCACCACTAATCTTCCCGCTCTGGTTCCGCAGCCGTCCGGCTGGCCGTCCTTGGCGAGACGGACGCGTCAGAAGACGAGGTGACACTCTTCCAGCAGAGGAGGAAGAGGAGGCAGCCCTCACTCTTCGCCGAGGACCCAGGGGAGGCTGCTGGACGCTGTCACGACGCCCAGGCTGATGTTGCCAGCTATCAGAGTTCAAAGGTCGCGGCGGGGGTCCACAGCGACCTGGCCTTCAGTAGCCCCCTGGTGAGTGGAAATGGGGAAAGTGGGGCAGCGGCTCAGATATGAAGCTCTCGCACAAACATCGCCTGTCCCGCTAGACGAGGCATTAATGTGGCAAATGACAGCGCTGGTGCTTTATCAGGCGGTCGGCTTGCTTTTTTCAGCGGCCTTGGTACTCGGTTCTAATTGTAGATATGGGGCGAATGCGTTGTTTATTCCCATTCCTTTGTGTGGCATAATCATTTGTTTTGTGTGGACTTGAGTAATCTGTCCTTCAGTGCTTGAAAAGTGACTTTGAGAGGCCTTGTCAAAGACACATGCATATTTATAAATACAACAACGTGCATTTTACACTAATATACTGCAGAGCATAAACGCACAATAACAATAACTGATTTACTTTGTGTACTGGCTTTGTTTACTAGATACCGGAACAAACCTATGTAACATTAGTGATGATATCAATGGCAATCTGTCCCTTACATGTTAATTTTGGTGCTGTTCAGTCGTATACTTTGGTCCCACACTAATTGTTGGATATTGAATTCTGAGCAGTAGACACGCAGTAGGACCCCAGTCCTCAGAAATGAATTGCTCATGCTGACATAGTGCTGTTAATCAGGCCCATGTGCTCATCACCAACCCAATCAACCCCCTCACCCCCCCCCCCCCCCATATTAAAAACCTCCCTGCTGTTCCTCTGGTCCTGTCGGCACGAGCCACACATGAGCCATCATCATCGTCATCCTCCTCATCATCCGAGCAACACACGCCGTCATGACGCCCGTCTGCCCCGCAGATGGCCGAGCAGTTTGGTGTCAGTGATGAGCACAGCCATTCTGGCTCCGGATGGCTCTGTTTCCGTGCGTGCACATATGGGCCTGCTGAGGTGCACGAAACAGGAGCCACTGATAGTGTGCAGATTGCCGCGCGCCCCGCATCTACTGAATTGGCTTACGGTCGATAAGCTATGATCGCATGATTTCCATAACAGTGTTTAGCTATTTTTGAATCTCGCCCACCCCCGCTCCAGTGTTGTCCGGCCCTCCCACACACTTACACACACACACACACACACACACACACACACACACACACACACACACACGAGTATTTACTAAAACACAGAGACACATGCACGTGCAAATGTCCACAAATACACACATCAGCACACATACACACATCACACACACTTACACAGAAAAACATACACGCTAGCTGGCACATACACAGATTCACATATTCGCACGCATGTTAGCACGCATACACACTCACACACACACACACCACATTCTGGCAAGTATACACACATACTACACACACACCACACATACTACACACACACCACACACACTTCCATTTTTTTTACTCTTGACATCTGTCATTGACCACGGAGCTCGCACTATCGCTCTGCCCTACCACAGGAAACAGAGGTGGTCCCAGACAGGAAGCTGCTGCAGGTGGTCCTGGAAGCTGACCGTCTGAGGGAGGGAGGGAGCCTTGACCAGGGCCTCAACCAGGGTCTCGAGAGGAGCCTTTACCTGGACTTCTTTGTGGCTCTTGCCATCTGTAACACTGTGGTGGTTTCCACAGCAACGGCCCAGAGACAGAGGGTGAGAATGTGCTGTGGCAGTGACCTTGTACAAACACACACATACACGCACACACATACACATGCACACACACATACACACACACACATACACACACACATACACACACACACATACACTCTCACACACACACACAAACACACACACACACATACACTCACACATACACACACACACACACACACACACACACTCACACAAACACACACACACACACACACAAACACACACACACATACACTCACACATACACACACACACACACACACACACACACAGACACACACACACACACACTCACACACACACAGACACACACACACACTCTCACACACACCCACACACACACACAGGGTTATACACACACACACACACACACACACACACAAACACAGACACACACATACAAGAAGTGTGAGTCATCATATGTGGAGACTAGAAAATTAAATGAAATAAACACAAACCCACCCGGCCTTCCGGTGTCAAAATGAAAGTGGCAGTAGCAGAACAGGTTAATTATCTTTGTTGCTATGAGAGAGACAAACTCCAGTGGTGCGTGCAGTGTATTGTTTAACAACTGGGATTGCTGTGTCCTGTCATCCTTTCGCAATGACATCTTTGCAAAAGAGCCAGGATTTTTTTTCAGAGATACAGGCAGGGCTGGGGAGATCTATGCATTTGAGCAATTTCTCCAATTAAATTAATGGACCTTTCTACTTTCCCCTCTTCGCAACGCTTCTGCTACGAGCTCAGCGAAGAAGATTTGTGCCAAGTTGACTCGCTCTCAGTCCTCCTCACAGCTAATATCCTAAATTGCTGTTGAGGACTCTGACCAAATTACTTTGTCTGAGGAATAAATCACTTCTGTCCACAGACCTGTGACACACAGGCATTTGGCGGTGGAATCAGGGTCACCCCTAATTAATTAGATTACCCGTAGTGAATGGTTATGTGACTTTGTTGGGGCGCCAGGAAGCTGACTATCAGTCCTTCGTAACATGGTGGAAAAAAGTACAGACGAAAAGGAAGGTCTCACTCGCTTGTTACATGTGAGCTATGATGGGTCAACTTTTGCCGCTTAAGTTGGAAAGTGACAGTGACCCTAAGACAAGGCCTGTAAAAGTACACTGTCTCCCCCAAACTCTCACTAACTGTGTTCCTGCATTCTGATTTTTGTTGTTGTTTATGTTTTTGTCTTGTGCAGGTCAAAGGACGTCGCAATTCCTACGCCCCTCAGACTGTTTGGGGGCGTCTGCGCGGCTTCCTGAAGAAGACGGGGTCTCCGTGGAGCGCATCTAAATTTGTCGCTGGAAAACAGGAGCCCCTGGCAGACCCTTTTGCTGCGGATGAAGAGCCCCCCGACATCTCAGACACACCCGACATCTACACCACCACACCTGAGGGAGGGAATCCCAAAACACAGTCCGAGGTCACCTCCAATCAAGCCCAGAGACAGAGGCCCGACCCGACCCGACCCGGGTCAGCGTCACCTGACGACGTGTGTTATGAGTCCCAGAGCCCCGACGAGTCCGCCCTGGTCCACGCGGCGAGGGCTTACGGCTCCACCCTCCTGGAGCGCACCCCCGACCGCGTAACCGTCCTCCTGCCCCACGGAACACTCCTCAGCTACGAGGTTCTGGATATCCTGACGTTCGACTCCACCCGAAAGAGGATGTCGGTGCTGGTGCGCCACCCACACACGGACGAGATTATCCTGTACACCAAAGGAGCCGATTCGGCAGTCATGGAGATTCTGGAGGATCCCGCAGGCGGTAGGGGAAGGGTTGCGCGCCTCCTCACTATGACCTCTAAGAGGTTTTTCAATTGATTATCGATGAGCTTTGTGTATTCACATTCATTTGCACCGCTGATTAGTTTATCGACTAGGTTTCTCTGTTCGCCTCTGTGTGAAGATGTCTTAACATGTGCTCTGGAGTTCCCTGTGGTTTCATTCTGGTGCGCCCGAGATGCAACACTGGCTGTTCGATCTCCAGTCAATTATTGTTTGGCTTCATGGAGGCCGGTCGATATTCCGTTAACTCTAAAAATTCATAATTGTCTGTATTCAGATAATTGCTTTGACTGTGCTGCTGGTATGAAATAGTTGTACTCTATAGAAAATATTTGGCTTTTTAAGCTTCTAAAGATGTCTTTGAGTACAGAGACTGACATTCCTTTGTTTTTTTTTCTCCCGTATCTTCTCACTGGAAATTCTGTGTTGCCTGCAGAGAGTGTATCTCAATGTGAGCTCAGAAAGCGTGTCTGCAGTAACACACAGAGACATCTCGACATGTATGCCAGAGATGGGCTACGCACTCTGTGCTTCGCCAAAAGGGTAAGTTATTTCACACTAACCTACCTGGTGAAATCAATAGCATAAGCGTTGTGTCAGTGCTAGCATAACAGTGAAATATGTTTGCATAATGCTTTCATGAGAAGTCTTTTTTTGGGGTTTTATTCTCACTCTCTCCATCTTGTGTTCTCTCCCCCGCCTTCTTCACACCCAATTCTTTCTTAGGTGGTAAGTCAGAAGGCGTACGAAGACTGGTCACTGATAAGACAGCAAGCAATATCAGCCATCGCGAACAAAGAGAAGCTTCTCATGGACACGGCAATCCTCCTGGAGACGAACCTAACTCTGATAGGTGAACCAAGGCCGCCATTTCTGTTTCTTACTAAATTCAGCCCTCACTCCTTGCTTGTGCTGTGGCCTATTTGTCTTTTATAATCCTGATCTTTCAAGTCATCTTTCTGCATAACCTCAATTTCATGGCTGTAGGGTGCTTGCGGAGTGTTTGAGTTTGCTTCTGTATGAGTGAGAGAGTGAGAAAGAAAGAGAGAGAGAAAGAGAGAGAGAGAGAGAGAGAGAGACCTTGATGTCTTTGTAATTGGATCAAGTCATCAAAAAAAAACATTACTCTTGCAGGAGCCACAGGAATCGAAGATCGTCTCCAGGAGAACGTTCCAGAAACCATTGAAGCACTGAGGGAGGCCGGAATGCAGGTGTGGGTGCTGACTGGGGACAAGACCGAGACGGCCGTCAACATCGCCTACGCCTGCAAGCTGCTGGACCACAAAGACCTGGTGTTCACCCTCAACACAAACAACAAGGTGCTCTGCGCTCCCGCTCGAGTAGTCCGCAACTCTCATGAGAGAGAGAGAGAAAGAGAGAGAGAGATAGAGAGAGAGAGAGAGAGAGAGAGAGAGAGAGAGAGAGAATGAGAGAGACAGACCTTGATGTCTTTGTAATTGGATCAAGTCAGCAAAAAAAGCATTACTCTTCCAGGAGGATGGTCTTACCATGTCTATCTGCCTTGCCAGTTTCCTGGTAGTGGGGCATTTGAGAAGGCATTATGACACTGAGATTTATGAACTCTTTATAAGAACTCTTATGTTTGTGTGTCATACCTCGCTACGCTAACACTGCCAGGAGGATGGTGTTACCATGTCTAACTGCCCTGCCAGTTCCGGGTAGTCGGGCATTTGACAAGGCATTATGAACTCTTTATAAAAACTCTTATGTTTGTGTGTCATACCTTCCTGACGCTATGGCGCTATCTTTTTACTGACGCTAGAGTTTAATGGAGAGTGTTTAAAAGTGTAATGATGAGAAAAATGGTGTTGTCTGCTGTCCACAGAAGAGCCAAAGTACTTGCTGTCATCACGGTCTGGTTGTACAGCAAGCTCAAAGTCTCACTCTGTGTGGGTGTTGGATGTTTCGGGGGTCAGAAGTTGATTGGTTTAAAGAGAGTCACGTAGAAGACTAAAATACATTCCTCATTAAAATGCATTCATATTCCCGTAACAGCCTTTTCCCTTTTGGCAAATCTAACATGTCACCGTCAAAGCCTTTTAATGGGAAGACTAAAGCGGAGCAGAATTGGCTGCAATGAGCTTCTCATTTTGGTGAACCATAATCCCATTTCCACAGATCTGGAAGAGCAGAAAACCGCTCTGTTTTTTTTTTTCCCCCTTCCTCTTTTTTTCTTTTTTTCTTATCCAGACACAGTGCATTCCTTTTGGGCTTACTTGAGATGGGGTCTAATTGAATCAGTTTGTTAGTTATTATATAATGAAATCCTCGCCCCACATTGAAAGTACACTGTGTGCAACCCAAAGCTGAAGTTCTTCGCCACGTTTTCCGGGACAGTCCAGACAGGGTTCAAATAGTCACGGTTTTTGTCTCTCCCCTTCAGCTCAGAATACCTTTGCGTAGAGATGACCAGCTACAGGGGGGGACGTGTAATAGGAGCAGCTCAACAGAAGAGCTCAAATTATTTTTCTTGAGCCCAATTAATCTGCCAAGGCATTGGGCCACGCAGAGCAGTCAGATGATAAACAGAATTTCAATAGACCTAACCCTAAACACAAGTCCTTAGGCTACAGTCTCTCAACCGCAGCAATATTGAACATAAATGGTCCCAGGGTTTTGTGCGACTGCTTGTGATTAGTTAGCGGCTGCATCTACGGGGAGATCAGCCCCAAAATGTACACAGACTCACATGCTGGTGATTATTCAGGGAGAAGGATTCCCCGCTCGGTCTCGATAACAGCCCAAAATATCCGCAGGGTGGTGAGGGATGCATGGAGGCAGCAGGGAGGCAAGTTCCTAAAACTGTTTGTTGTTGTTTTGTCTTCTAGGCTGTGTGTCAGTCTATCCTGGAGAGCACTCTGGAGGAGGTGAGGAGATACGGGCCGGACCCGGTCTTCAGGGGACTCGGTGAGGGTTTTGGGGTTCAGGCATCTGGGGATCTGGGGGAGGACCCCACCATCGGCCTGGT
This sequence comes from Clupea harengus, assembly GCF_900700415.2. Lineage (NCBI taxonomy): Eukaryota > Metazoa > Chordata > Actinopteri > Clupeiformes > Clupeidae > Clupea > Clupea harengus. The sequence goes on from NC_045171.1 coordinate 7,007,073, forward strand.
GATTGACGGACGGACACTCAGCCTGGTGCTTGAGGAGGAAGACCTGAGGTCAAAGTTCGTGGAGCTGTGCCGCCACTGCCGCTCGGTGCTCTGTTGCCGGGTGACCCCCCTGCAGAAGAGCACCGTGGTCAAACTGGTGCGCGACAAGCTCCGAGTCATGACCCTTGCCATCGGTAATTAGCATTAGCATCATGCTTTTGGGTAGAGGGATCAAAGGAGAGTGACGCATCAGAGTTTCTGATTCTGCCTGAGAAACAAAGCATCCACTCTGGCTTCTTCACTGTTCGCTGCCTTGTTTGAAGATGTCTGTCCAGCCCTGACAAGCTGTTTGTGTGTTCCCGGTGTTGTATCTTTTTTTTTTTAAGAAAATAGGAAGAAGAAGAAGAGAGAGAAAAAGGTTGCCATGGCAACGATTTCTTTAAAACCTTTCTTTTTCCCTCCAACACCACCCCCCCCCCCCTCTCTCTCTCTGTCGCTCTGTCTCTTTCTTTTTTAAATGCTTTATCTGCAGGTGATGGAGCGAATGATGTGAACATGATCCAGGCCGCTGACGTTGGTATTGGAATATTTGGTCAAGAGGGGATGCAGGTTTGTGTTCGCCTTCAGGGCCTTTTGCCGTTACAACCCCCACCACCACCACACACACACCCCCAGACACACACACACACACACACACACACACCCCCAGACACACACACACACACACACACACACGCGCACACACACACACACACACACACGTCCCTTCACTCAGGGAGGCAATTTATACATGCTCCTGTTTTTCTTGGCTTGAGAGTATCACCTGACTCACCCACAAGGCTTTCATGCTTCAATGTGAAGCTGCTCTAATTGTGCTTGCCCATGACTCACCAGATCTTAAATGCTCTCTCTCTCATGTCACGATTTTGAAAATAATAATAAAAAAATAAAAAATGTGGCTTCTCGTTCACAGGCTGTCATGGCTAGCGACTTTGCGATTTCTCGCTTCAAACACTTGAGGAGGCTGCTGCTGGTTCACGGGCACTGGTGCTATTCCAGACTGTCAAACATGGTCATCTACTTCTTCTATAAGAATTTGGTAACTGCCATCAAGATGCTCTAAATATCAGTTTGAAAAAGAAAATATTTTTGCTCTAGATTGCAGGAATAAAAATGATTTTGTTTTGTGTTTATCACTGCAGCACAAAATACATAATTAGGAAAATATATTAGCACCACAAAACAACATTTCTACAAATTCTAGAATTGCAACATAATGCAGGATATGCTATATATACTACATACAAGTATCACTAAATACACAATGAGGGGAATATATTATCACTAAAAGGATTACCACATACTCTCTCTTTATTTATTTGTATTGCTTACTCAGTCGTCCTCAACCATTAATTGTCATGAAAATGCCGATAACAGATTGATTTTGTATTATAATAGCCTCTCATTCTTGTAATTTGTGTCCTTGGTTGCCCAGGCGTATGTGGCTCTGCTGTTCTGGTACCAGTTCTTCTGCGGGTTCTCAGGCACGGCCATGATCGACTACTGGCTCATGATATTCTTCAACCTCTTCTTCACCTCAGTACCCCCTATCATGCATGGCATCATGGACCAGGACGCCTCCAAGACGACCCTGCTCTCCTTCCCTGAGCTGTACAAGATCGGTCAGCACTCAGAGGTGTGTAGTTAAACAGACACACACACACACACGCACGCACGCATGCACGCACGCACGCACGCACGCACACACACACACACACACACACACACACATGCACATGCACATGCACACACTCCATGGAGCCCAGGAACCTGTCCGCCATGTCTAGATGTCTGAGAGTTAGACTAAAGAGATTGAGAATTTTCAGGAGCCCCTTAATTGCTACCTCTGCCCTTGGCCAGGTGGTTGTCAATTAATTCCTTAAGGGAGGGAAAAGCAATCAAGTCAGATTCTCTGAATAAATCTGCCCTTGTCTGTATTATCTTCCATTATGCTCCTCTGCTCTCACACTATTGCTTTCAGTCCACGAGACACTGAATGAGAGTTAAAAATAGCATTAGCAATGATAACACAACAAGAGGGAAATAACATTACCAACAACAACAGAGAGCTGAGAACAGAGTGCAATATTGCTGTGGGACATGACATGACCAGGGGGGTTGCTGTTCTCATTTTCAGGGGTACAGGCGCTCCGCATTTTGGATCGCCATGTTGGATGCCTTTTATCAGAGCCTGGTTTGCTTCTTCATCCCGTATTTGGTGAGTTGGAGAAAACAATTTTCTTCAGGTAGTCCCCAGCTGATGTGTCTGTCGCCAGTTTTTCTAATTCTGTATTTTTGTTTGTCCCTCCACAAGACCTACCAGGGCTCTGACATCGACATCTTCTCGTTTGGAAACCCAATGAATACTGTGTCTCTCTTCACTATCATCCTTCATCTAGCCATTGAGATAAATGCATGGGTGAGTAGCTTCCTGGATTAACCTTTTTTTTATTGTAGCCAATCTCTCAAAGTCAAATACTGCCAACATCTTCAACTTGAAGTAAACAAACAAGCATGAATAACACTGACATGGTATGATGCACACCGGTGTTAAGATCCCATATTTTATTTCCAGGGCTGGATTGAGAACACCAAGGGCCCGGGGGCTACATCTATTCAAAGGGCCCCCTAGAAATTAAAACCAATATTTTCAGGCCATCTAGGAAATGTGCCAGCCCCAGACAAAGACAAAATCAAGGCTGAATACAGAGAAAACCACAGGACACACACACACACACACACACACACACACACACACACACACACACACAGACACACACACACACACACACACACACACACACACACACACACACACACACACACACACACACACACACACACACACACACACACACACACACACACACACACACACACACACACACACACTCACACCCCACACACACACACAGCACAACTACATAATGAAGGCAACATGACTGTACAACCCAAATTAAGTGCTAGGAGTTGTAATTTCATAAACTCCTACGCGCAACAAAGAAAAGCACCATGTAAAGCAAAAGTAGCTCCGAAACAATCACCACCATGACCCTTAGAGGGCTCCGTACTAATCCACATGAAACTTGCCATGATTGTAGCCCACATGGCTGAAATGGAATGTGAGGTTTGTGTCCCTAGTGGGGCAATAGTTCAATAACCATTTCACCAGAAGTTACGAAATGTTATGGCAAGCTGGCCTCAAGGAGACGCATGACCCTCGCTCATTACTACGCTCATTTGTGGAGTAGCGCCACCTAGTGAATAATCTTCAAAGCAAAAATCCAGCGCTTCAGTAGCCAATATCTTGTGACGTAAAGGTTCAAAATTTGACTGGATTTGGAAGCGCACCAAATTTTGTGAAAGTTCATTTATAGTCAGTAACTCAAAAACGGTTTAGCCAAAAATGTCCGACATCCTTATGGCAGGTTGGCCCCTGGGAGGTGCGTTACTCTAGTTCATCATGATTAGTTTGTGGAGCACCACCACATAGTGAATTCACCTAGTGGAAAAAGTGATACATTTTCATATCTGGGATGTTTATACTTGGGTACATTCTTCAGATGCACATCAACATCTGTAACCTCCATAGGGGGTGCTGCAAATGACATTTCAATATCTCAAGAACTGCTTAAGCTAAAATGTTGAGATTTGGTATGCTAATACTTGGCTACATTTGCTCACGTCCCCTAAAGTTCCATTTGGCTTGCACAACAAAGTGGTTTCTTCAAAAATCAATCAAAATTCAGCAGCTAATACATGTTGGTGTGAATGGCCAATCTTAATGCAATTCTGTAGGCTCATTATTAATGACATATACAAGCTATTTGCCCATGATTTCAAACAAATCATCCATAAGAATTTCGCTACAAGAAGTCACACCATATTTTCCTCTGTTCCCCTGACATGGTTTGATCCATTTTCAAAATTCAAAATTCAAATTCACAGCCAGTAGATTTCTGCTCTGAGAGGACTCTCTGTTCTGACATGCAGGTTGGGAGCTACCTGATATAGTAGAAATAATTATTTTGTATTTGTAGCCAACCCATACCATGGTATTGGCCACTTTTTCCCCAACACCAAGTACGCATACAGAGACGTGGTAGCCTTGAGCTACATGCCGCACCCCCTACACATGAACAAGGAGCAGGTTACAGACCAAACTGACAGGCCAACTTCCTCTGTCAATCAGAGCCTTGTCACTCTGCAGGCCTCCCTTAGCCCCGTCGCTAATCCAGCCCTGTTCATTTCAAACCCCGTCGCTAATCCAGCCCTGTTCATTTCAAAGCCCTTTTAAACTTTTCAACTCTACCCACTGTCTTGTCCACTGGAACAGAAAAGATGATTGCATAACTATCAAAAAACGATTCTCCCTATCTATCTTTCTTTCTTTCTCTCTCTTCCTCCCTCCCTCTCTATCTATCTCTCTTTGACTCGTCCTCTTTTAGACGGTGGTTCACTGGGTGACTATGCTGGGCAGTGTGCTGTTGTATTTCGGCGTGACGTTAGCCTTCAGTGCGATCTGCGTGACCTGCAACCCTCCGTCTGACCCGTACTGGATCATGCAACAGCAAATGGCCGACCCCATGTTCTACCTGGTGTGCCTCATCACTGTGGTCGTGGCGCTGCTGCCCAAGTAATTTCTTTACTCAACCCTTCTCATTTCTACTGACCATCACTGAAGTGTTACTTCCTCACATTTACATTGTTATGATGATAATCCCTTTGTGGTACGGTAGTTAATGTTGGCAGGCTGAATTATTTTCAATTTTTTTGGAAGAGAGAGGTCAGACACCTGAGGTGTCTTACTTTGATGCAAATGAATCTGAAGTATGTAGGACAAAGATGTAAAGTCCTTTGGGTATAACCTTCAGGTCTGCGTTTGTAGTAGAATGACCTTTTTAATGAGCCTTAATGAACGCTGTCCCCAGCACCCACCCCCCCTCACACACACACACACATGTGAGAATGAGCGTGCGCACATACGCTTGGCTTCTGTAGTCTGAACATGCACACCCGACCCCCCCCCTTCACACACACACACACACACACACACACATGTGAGCATGAGCGTGCGCACATACGCTTGGCTTCTGTAGTCTGAACATGCACAGCCCACCCCCTGTGAGTGTGTGTGATGAGTGTGTGTGTGTGTGTGTGAGTGTGTAAGATGAAGCTCAGGTCAGGAGCTTCTGATTTAGCCTCTCAGGCATGCAGAACAGCACTGGCCTCCTGTTTGCCACGATTCTCATTGGCAGTCAGGCCAGCATAATATCCACTGGCTTATTTTTTCACCTGCTCTCCCTTTCTCCCTCTCTTTCCTTCTCTCTCTCTTCCTCTCTCTCTCTCTCATTCTCTCTCTCTCTCTCTCTCTCTCTCTCGCTCTCTCTAACTCACTCTCATATATACTCTACCACTTGCATTCTCTTGCCATCTTTCCATTTTTGTTTCTCTTATGTTCTGCCTTTCACTGCCCTGTTTCCTTTTTCCATTTTCCACTGTTTCTTATCAAAATTACTCATCCCTCTCTCTCTCTCTATCCCTGCATTAACTCTCTCTCTCTGTCTGTCTTTTTCCCTCACCCTGCGTCTCCCTCTCTCTCCCTCTCCATCTGTCTCTTTCTCTCCCCCTCCTCTCCATCTCTCTCTCTCTCTCCTCTCCATCTCTCTCTCTTTCTCCCTCCTCTCCATCTCTCTGTCTTTCTCGTCTCTCTCCCCTTCTCGTCTCTCAGGTACACGCTGCAGGTTCTGAGGGGAACGCTGGCGCCCCCCCCTCTGCTGTATGCGCGGCAGCTGGAACGCCAGCCACCCTCCGGGGAGGAGCAGATCCGGATCGACGTCTCGCAGGCTCCGCCAGACCCGCGCTTCACCCTCTCGGGCCTCTCCTCGCCCCCACCCTCGTCTCCCCCCAGCCCCATTCAGACCCGGCACCCCCAAAAACTCTGACAGTGCTGGGCATCAGACGTCAGAACCAGGCCCAGATCAGACGTCAGAACTGGGAGAGCCCCCCGATGGGAAACGGAGAGGAGGAGAAAACACTGGGAGAGAGAGGAAAAAACGCTGAGCGTTATTTTCATTTGACATTTTTTGTTGTTGTTGTCTGGTAAATATAGAACTGCTTTATATGTTTTGAGCATAGGGAGGAAGATGCGTATGGAGGACTACACTGCACATACCACCAGCACCAACAGATTAATTTAACTTTCCTGAGCCTTGTGTCAGTTTGCTGTAGCTGACACTCCATTTTGGGCCTTTTTGTTGTATCTTGTTGTTACTTTTTATGTTTTAGCCTTCCTGGAAAAAGCATCACATGGAAACCTGTTACGCATTCCTTAAAGCTTTTTCAAAATCCACCAGTAGCTTTCAGACCACTTAGAAAAAGAAAGACCTGTCTCAACTGATCGATTCAACTCATTGCTGACACATAAGAAAACTTGAGCAGGAAATGCTTGGTGGAGGCATTAGCTGCATCCATCTTCCTCACTCAGAGAGCTCCTTCTCTATCCCTCGGCAACATGCAGAGCCAATTTGTATTCACTAAGGGCTCCAAGCAGCTCAGGAAATAATTGAGGTTTGCAGATGTTACATAATGTTCTGGTATTTTTGGTTCATGTATCCATATTGAGAGCATGTTGAGCAGGATGGTGACAGACAAGCTGCACCCCCCCTCAAAAAAAAAAATCCAACGCAGGTTTCTTCCAGCTGGGATGCGTGTGTGTGTGTGGTGTGTGTGAGTGTTTGTGTTGAGGGGGTCGGTTGGATTAAGTCTGCTCTGCGTTTCATTTTTAATTGTTCGACGTCGGTACAGATGTGTGGAGTGTGAATTTCCACGGCCAGGCATGAAAGATCATCCTCCCCTGCATCAGAATGCTTAATTGTCCCGCTGACGTCGCTCTGACGCGCTTCGCACTCAAGTGCGGGAGGTCTTATGATGAGCGCGGGTTTTCTTACCGCCAAAGGAACTGTGGCGATAGATTGGCAAAAGGCTCACCTTTTACAACTCAGCCTCGCAGAATGTAATTGAAGTGTCCTCTGCTTCTCTGACTCTTAATAAAGGAGCGAAAGAAGCGAGGAGGCTGCACTCTTGAGCCGATTCTATTTGCAGAACTCATTGCATTTTTACGTAATGATGTCACTCAGCGCAGTGATGGAGCACTTCTGCCATCTACTGCCTGATACTGTTACTGCAAGAAATGAGAAGAAAATAAAAACCGTCCCTGTAAAGGCACACCTGAGCACAAAACCAGACAGTGTCAAAAGTACAATTTTATTTTTCACAGAGTCTTAGATATGATCTTTTACTAACTAGCCAATAACATCCATGTCAGAAATGTATTTTCTTATTTGTAAGGAGAGGAAGCCCTAGTAAATAAATGTTTTAAAAAGTCTCATTCTGTGACCATGGCACAACCAAACAAAAAACACATTCGCACAAAAGGCAAACACAACATGTGGTAAAACAACTTAAAGAGACAGCGTCCCCTTAATATTAAAAACTGACTCCTCTTTTCAATGGAGAAAATAAAAGAATCCCTTTGACATACTGAGCCTGCTAAAGAGAGATACAGAATCCTCGGGCAGCAACAGTTTCATATAAAACAGTGCACTAGGTAGAGGACTACACTTCCATGAAGAATGCATCTGCTTAACGTGACTGCAATAAAAATCTCTATGGCATTTTTATAAATGATACACATTGGGTCTAAACTGTAAATATACAGTAGATTTATTCACTAACACCTCAAGATTTAAAAGTCTGTTGTAAAAGAGTTTTAACAAGAATATCAAATGTTATTCATCAAACAAACATGTACATAAATAAGTACGAGTTTTAGAAAGATATAATCCACTTGATAGATTGCTGCACCAATAATTTCACACAGTGAATTGTGTAATTAAATAGTAGACATATACATATCCATTTATAATTATAGCTAGGAAAAAAGACGGAAAATAAAGAACCTAATTTCATCTAATCAGGCAGAAAAAAGGTTATTACATATAACCAACATTACCGACCATCAAATATCCTTGGATATTATATCCACAAAACCTCCTCTTCCATCTGTGTTCTGCAGCACCAGTCTCACAGACACACAACCCAAATAATAATTAAGACCTTTGTCAGGTTTTTAATGGCACACAAGACACACTGGAACACAGTGGGGGGCCAACATGAAGAGAAACTAAATCATCTCTCCAGATTTCTTCAAACAAATGAAGAGATCTCACAGAAGAGTTCCAGAACAGCAAAGTCATATCCTATGTCCTACAGGTTTAATTATGGGTTTTGGGGGGGGGGGTTAAGTAGGTGTATGTGTCAGAGGGGTCACCCTTAGCACGAGGGGTAACCGTTACCACGTGGGCATCATGTCGGGGAACCACAGGCGGCCCAGGTGCTTGGACACCTCCGTGTGGATCTGCTCCATGTTGTAGCTGTTGTCGGGGATGAGCACCTCCTCCATGATTGACAGCTGGGTGAGCCGCTTACCGCACTTTTTCACAAACTCCACGAAGCCACGGCAGGTGACCTCGCACTCGCCCAGGCCGATGGCCGTCAGGTCTTTGCAGCGCTCGCCGATACGGATCAGCTCCTCGTCCAGCGGCTGCAGCCCGTTGGCGCACACCACCAACTCCACCAGGCGCGGGCAGTTGAGGCCGACGCGGCCCAGCATCGCCTTGCTGACGGCGCGGCCGAAGTAGAGGTGCGTGACGGGCGTCTCCTCGCAGAAGAAGGGCTCGAACTCCTCCGCCTCCAAGTAGAAGTACATGACGATGTTGACCTTGGGCGAGTGACGGACCAGCGCCTCCCAGCTGGTGCGCTTGATGCTGTGGAAGTGCGTCTGGCCCGGGCTCTCGCTCACCACGTCGATGCGCAGGTGCTCAAGGTGCACGTGCTTCTCCGAGGAGAGCGCCAGCAGCAGCTCGTCGCTCAGCAGGTGGTAGTTGAGGGCAAGTTCCCGCAGGCCGTGGCACTGGTCGGCCACGCACAGGATTCCTGAGCGAGGGGAGGGAAAGAAGAGCGAAACATCATCATTTCAGAGAAATAATGACCTGTCTGCGATTCAGGTGAAAGGTTGTTGTTATTTGAGATCAACAGTCAAATGACACCCCTCCCTTCTTTCTGAAGCAAAGTGTGGACAGGCTGGAACTGGAACAGTCAGCTAAAGGGCCTTGAACAATTTGCTGAATTTGACCAAAAGTGTAATGAATTATAATCATAACTGGCACCTTTAACAAGGAGCTTTATAGACAGTATATTTAACTGTGTACTACACAAAGCACTTCAAAGACTGGATTGGTAAAATAGACCATGAAAGGAAATGTTTATAAAAAAACAGAAGTCTGTACATTTTGACTTTTGACACTCCTTTACATTTAAATATATCATAATGTCTAATAGGTGTATGTGATAGTGCAACACGAATACTGTACGTTCTTGTCAGTGAAAGGACACTTGAGACCACCTTTGTAACCTCATGAGCCCAGACCGTAGAACACACTGACTGTTCAGATGCACCAGCACTTTAATGTCCCACACTAGCCCTGCCCAGACCTGCCTCCTAACTCTATGTGTAGCCTTAAGTTTTATGTATTACAGAATACTAATGTACTGCTACTCCTTGTTCATTAATGTATTGCATTAAATTAAATTGTACAGTTATGAACTGTTTAGAGTCATTTTCTTACTAAAAATAAATCTGTTTCTCTCTTTCACCCATCCCTCACTGGACCACCCCCCCCCCCCCCCCCGGCTCTGTTCCAACCCTCTCACTCGCTCACACTCTCTCCTCTGTCTCTCTCTTCCCTCTATCTGTCTGACTGTCTCCATGTCTTTTTCAGTAATGCCATGTCCCACAGCACACCCACAGTAGTACTCAGAGGCCACCTCTCAGCACCTACCAGCTGGGGAGACGTGGGGACAACTGCTCATCTTCAGCAGTTTCAGCGTGTCACTGTTGTTCGCCACCAGGACCTTCAGCGAGGGGTCATCCACAGGCGTGTCGTCGATTTTAATGGAAGACAGTGACTTGGAGTTCACAAACACCACTGTCAGTGCCGACGCGAAGTGGGACTACGAGGAGACAGAGAAGAGACAGTTAGGTGAAGGCCAAACAGAGGTCACAAGTCCCATTCCACTCATCCAGCCAGTATCATGGTCAACTTTGTTAGCGTAACTGGAAAAAACACACTCCTCAGAAAGGTGAAGTGTGTGGTGACAGAGCTTTCCTTCGTGGGTAAACTGGACAGTTTTTGTCTACAGCTCAAAGTGTAGTAGCAGGACCTACGCCAACAGCCACTGCAACTGTCACATACCCACAGTGCACCCACAATTCATACATACATTATGTCCACATGATTTACTGTGTACTGCATTGATGTGTTGTACCTGTGACACATGCATGAAGCTGGGTCGAGCTGTTGAAATGAGACCCAGTGTCTTTATGGTGCAGTTCACCAGCTGGGACAATATATTACACGCTGCCTCTGCGGACTCTGTACAGCTGTCAACCTAGAGGTAAAAAACATGATGATGTAAACATTCAATTTAAACATAAAGATGTTAGCTACAGTTGATTACAAATTAAGTTCGGCGAATTAAAAATGGCACAACAGCGATTCAAATGACGTAGTTTTCTCTTGACGTAGTTTTGTGCCACTGAGAAAAGAGTGCTGAATGGTTTTAAAAACAGGTTACGAAAGCCTAAACACGGCTGGGCAAACCCAAGGACAAACATCCTCTTCACCCTCCCCTACCAGATTATGTTATGTGGCGGTTATCTAACAAGTGACGCCCTCTTGTGGAAATCCTTTCTTCGAAGCAGAGGCCGGGGTCGCCTGAAAAAGGGTTACTCAACCCCAGCTAAACACATGTTGACTACACTTCTAGCGAGTAACATTAGAATGGCACTACTCGGCTAATCTAAACGAATTTAGAGTTATTTATGTGTTTCAGGAGGGACAAGTGATCTTTCCTACCTTGAAACTGACATACTGCAAGTGTTGAGCGTGTCTCTTGATTATCTGCTGGATGAGATCAGGGTGTGTGGACTTCAGGTACGAGGTGGCCGGCTGGTTCAGCTCAAATTCAAAGCGCCGCCACAGATCCGGAATATGAAAGACTTCATTCCAGCGACGACACACTGATGAAGCTTTTGCCCGGTCCACCAGGGACAGATACTGAAAAATTTGCAAGACCACATGGTGTGGCAAGTTTCCCCAGTCCTTCACTAGTCTCTGTGACAAAGACAGTCCAAGGGGCCTTGGTTTATGTCTTTTAATGCGCCCGTCGGTGCTGGCAAAGCCTTGGCATTTTGATGTGATGTTTACTCTTCCCCTCTTCATCCTGCATTGAAACAAATGAGTCTGTTTGTAGGACAATATCTGGAAACAATTTCGATGACACTTCAAACGCGACCCACATGGGGAAAAATGAGAATGAGATTTCACTAAGAAATGAACAAAACAGTTATTTTTTAGAGAGGAATGCACCACTCTGTGCCACAGCTAGCCTGCAGTATATTTAGTGTAGGCTATTTTCCCCGTGCCGGTCTATGCAGGACGGAGTTAGCAGTCACCCAACATTACAACGCCACTAGCCTACGCCATAGCCTAACTCCCATACAATAAACTGTCGCAGATAACACCGACCTAAAAGTAACGACATCAAACTTTGCTCAAGACAAATGAAGACAACAGAAAATACTCACTTGGTTTTTAGCTTCTCTTGGCAAACGTCAGATACATTTCCCTTCCAATAGTAAGGACTTATTATAAATTGTTTGTTTACTCATATAATCCAGTGCCCAAGAGTCGATTTTGCAGTCGTTCTTTCCCGAATGTTAGCGCACAAATACTGTACAGCCGTGTCCAATGATAAGCCCTACTACAGTAAGACTCCAGTATTCAACAGCTTGGTAGACATAACTGACGCGGGAAAGGGAGGGCGGGGGATTCTAGTGGCACGTGAGTAAGGAAAAACATGGATTTGCCAGAACTACATTGGGTCTACCCTGATCAGCATTTATCACACCAACAGCCAATGTGTCTTCGATATGGTTCTTAGAACTGTACTGTAAAATATTTTTTGTCCCTACATAACATAAATAGCCGTCGAGGGGTTTACACAATTCGCCGTCCCAGAGCGTAGCACCGAAGAGGGCGGGCGGTTTAGCGCACATTTAACTTGCAAAGTAGGTCAGTGTGTCAAAGAGAAACGTCACGCAGTGGAGCCGCACAGAAACCAGCTACTCCCAAAGCCGAAGCTAATCAGTCACCCGAGACGATAGAAAGCAAAGCTGTTTGTTAATCAAAGTTTTTACATGCCTGCGTCAGTGGTGTGGATTGGTGAAGCCCCACTTTTATAGCATAAGCAACCTCTACAGATATAATGGTAGAATTATAGCCCACTCGTGTGTATGGCAAGGAAAAACGCAAGTGATTGTTGTCTTGTGCGGTTTACTGCACTATTGACCATACAAACAACATGACACATCACGCGCGAGAGGGCGAGGCCTATTTGTCTACCTCAATTTGTACAATTGTATGTATCATATTTATCACGATTAAACAATATATTTCGTATATGAGAATATATATATATATTATAGAACGCATTTTTGGCTTATGATTCATCCATTAGCAACAATGTATATATTATATAACATTATATAATGTGTGTGTGTGTATATATACACATTATATAATGTGTGTGTGTGTGTGTGTGTGTGTGTGTGTGTGTGTGTGTGTGTGTATATACACATTATATAATGTGTATATATACACACACACACATTATATAATGTTATATAATATATACATTGTATACATTATATAATGTGTGTTGTGTGTGTGTGTGTGTGTGTGTGTGTGTATATAATGTTATATAATATAATTATTCATCCATTAGCAACAAGGCATTCTATAATTTCCCTCAGGATAAATAAAGTATCCATCTATCTATCTATCTGAAAAGATCGACAATGTCACAGACAGCAGGAAACTATTTTCTACTTTCAGGAATCTTCTTAACCCTCCACCTCCACTATCACTTAACTACCTCTCTGCTGATGACTGCAACTTTCTTTACTGAAAAAGTCGCCGCTGATAGTGCACAATCCTTCAGTCCTCCTGAACGGGTTTGGCCTTGTCTGAACATTTTGGACCGTCATTGAATTCAGTCTCCCCTGAGGAAGAAGTCTCTATCCTGCTTGTGCAGTCACACACAGTTGGTGTGACTCATATCAGTGGACGCTCATTCAGTGTGTATTAGCAGGGACAAGTGTCAAAACCTCACCACCTCTCCACTGTTGTACCTCACGAATCGGTACCTGGACCCCTCCTATTTTCTATTGACACACATCCCTCAGGTGAGATCATTGCCATGGGTTTTTCTATCATTGACATGTGGCTAATACTCAATTGCACTTGTCCTTCTTCATGGATGACCGCAAAATCGGCTCAAATTTCTGCATGCCTCAGTAACATTTCAGTTTGGATGAGGGACTGTCACCTTCAGCTCAATCTTTCGAAAACTGAGCTCCTGGTGTTCCCAGCCAATCTGGCTATCCAATAAAAATTTTACATTTAACTTCAGCGTCAGTCAAAGCATATTTTGAGGATTATAATTTGTGCTTCAAACCAAATCACATCCTGGCAGCATTTGAAGATGGGTATCATGGCTGGATGGCTGGTTGGTTTTCACCATGACAAATGAGGTAATTATAATGGCATCTAAATGGGTTGCTGGTGGTGAAAGGTTGCAGGAAGGCAACCGGTTACCTGTCATCCAAGTTTATATGGACAACATGACAACGCTTACAACAACTGCTCCATGTACCCGTCAGCTGTAAGCCAAGTTAAATAACAACCTGAAATGGACAAGGATGAAAGTGAAACCTAACAAATGTAGAGGTGTAAGGTAAGGTAATTCCTTCTATAGTAGAGAAACCGGAAGAGAAGAGAAACCTTAGAGAATTATTTGTCAAGGCTATCAATACCATTGATCCTTGAAATTGTGGTGCTTTTGACCATTTGCCATTTGCTATTGGAGAAGTTTGAGAAAATCATTAAAAAAGCAGCTGGGAAATAGCTTGGAGTGCCACACTGTCTAAGTACTGTGGAATGGAAAAGGATTTACCTGGAGTTACCAGTGACCAGCTTGGTCAGGGAGTTAAAATGTCCTAAGACCAGCCTGGAGATGACTTTATCTCAGTTTAAAGAACTGGCATAACGTTGAGAAAAGGAAGATCAGCTGGAGAGAAATGTGGGCTATGGATGCTAATCGGATTGTTGGAGCCACTTATGATGTCCTCCCAACTCCGCAGAACCTCAGTCAGTGGCTGGGTGAAGACTGAAGTTATGTATGGGTGTTGGCTCATTGAAACATCCTCTGTCTGGTTATAAAACTAGCTTGACCCAGGGTCGATACACGTGGAAATCAGGTTTTAAAATCATTGGTGTGTTTGAGAATTAATTAGGTTAACTCTTTGTTGTGACTGCTATGAGATCAACCACAACGCTTCTGTTGGATTTTTAGCTTTCAAGGACGGTCACTCAAAGGAGCTTTAAAGGAGTTGTCTGAGACGGCTGGAAAAGTGAGACAGTGATTACGGCTGAGGCGCTCACCGACTACTTGAGGACATGTGAATTAACCTGTATTAAGTGAAGAAGCAAGATGTTTGGGTGCCTATGGTGACCAGGGTTTTGTAGTCCATTTCATTCCTTTACCCTAATCCAGGTCCGTAATCCCAGGGGCTGTTGCTGTTACGTATCAGCATGATTGTTGTAGCGCACCCTGTTGTTACGATACATAGGCAAGGTTGTTATAAATGTAATCATAGTTTTGGTATCACTATTATTATTGTTGTCGTTATTGTTATCATTATTATTATTATACAATAATATTAATGTTGATTTGTGTGTTTCATCTCATTATTCTTAACAGTTATTGTTTTTATTGTTTTTTAATGTTTTGAAAGTTGCTTTGGATAAAAGCGTCTGCTAAATACCTTAACTATATAATTATATAATAATGTATTTTGTTTTTATATTGGCTACTTGCCTATTCCATGTAATGCAATAATCATGTGATATATTATTTCATATCACAAGCAAAGATAACCCTTATATTATTATTTGGAGAAGAATACACAGCTTCCATCCCATTTTAATTGAGATACAGCCCTTTAGTGTTTATAAAGCAAGCGAATGACGTGAATACCTTCAGCTTCTCCTCTTTGTGTAGGCCTATGTAAATGTAATAGTTTGTTTACCTACTGTGTGAAACAGAGACACAGACACAAACTAAATGATAATGTCTTCTGGTAAAGTGGAAAATGGACAGGCTTGAGTGATGGGATCAATTAAGAAACTTGGAACCAATGAGACGTATGTTCCCCTTAAGTTGGTATGAAAGAGGGACCTTGAAACCATGGACTTATTTACCAGTAACAACCCGCTCTACTGGAATATACAGAACGTCCAAGGGACTTGTGCAACCAGGCCATAACAAATGTTTAGCCGCTTTGTAATTGTAGGACCTGCCTATTTGGACCAGGCTCTCTGACAGAGTCTTGGTTTTCTGAGCACTCTTCGTTGACTTTTGGGTCATTCAAGTGACCCATCATTGATTTGATATGTTTGCCCTTGCTCCAGTAATTTCAAATGGACTGTAATATATTGAACCAGTAGAGGGCAGTAAAGACGTGTATCTTGACATGGATGTTACCCTGTCTAAAGTGAAATAACTCCTGTTTTTTAGTTAGTTTAGGTTATCCATATAGACACTAAAGTAAGGGTTCAGATCTTAGTACAAAAGTCAAGACTTCTCATGTCAACACGAAACGTTATCATATTCTCAGTTCCAACTGTACTGAAAAAGATAACATTCAATTCATGTAATAAATGAATACTAACAAATGTGTTCTCATTTGAGCAATAAAACTGATGGTAAATGTGGCCTGATTGCAACTGCAAAAAAATCTTCTGGAAGGTTCCTTGTTAAGATTAATCATTTGCAAACATAAGTCAGTTTTTGTTTGCATTGCTTGCCTTTTGCTTTTACCATAACCACAGAACAACTGAATGAATGAATGTATCAGGTCTCTCCTCGTGCTGACTTAAAACTCTAGCCACCAGTCATAGATTTTTTTTTTTTTTCTCAGATGAAAAAATTAAGATGGGGTGCCACTTTCTTAAACTAATGTGCACATTGTTTGGACTATTAGCTGCAGCCAAGATCTAACCTTCATCATGAATTGTATTCGCAGTTTACCCAGATCAGATGGTCTGACATCCAAAAACATTTCAGAGCTCTATCTCCTGTGCTACCTTTGTAATTTATCACACTACATGTGATTATTAACCTGGCCATGCTTGTGTTTTAAAAGTGACAATAATTCTTTATCTTCTTTAAAAAAGGTTTCCTCTGAGTGTTGCCTGGATAATTGAACACAAATGATCAATTGGATTAAGAGGAGGCGGGATAGAAGTCCAAAATGAAACCCATCGAAACATAATTAAGACACAACTAAGTAATTTTAGTACAATTAGGCTTCTGCCGTTGTACGTGAAATTAAATAGTTATATATCTGCAGACCTGTATGTTTAGGTCCTGATACCTGATACCAAATGCTACTACTCTCACTTTTTCTCATTTTCACTGCATCAACTGACTGAGTCGACTTTTTAATATAATATAATTACGGACTCGTGGAAAAGGAAATTCGTGGTGATGAATCAGAACATAGTTTTAATTGTATGGGATAAAGGCTCTCGAAAGGTTTTCTTCCGCTCACTTGCTACGTCATTATGAGATAGCTTGCGTCGCGAGCTCGCTCGATGATCCTCTTGAACACGCGACTGAATGGAGAGTTGTGGGCAGGAGAGTGCGAAGGCGCTGCTTGCTATGGGTTGGACCTCTGGAAACCGTTTTATCAGGCACAACTAGTATATTGGACATTTTCTTTAGGGTCATCAGTTCGTCCATTCTTTTGATAGAATTATTTGTCCAATATGGGATTTGTTATGAATAATGCTGCAACAGCTTTAGTGTGTAAAAGGTGGAGTAGTCAGATAAGCTAGCTAGCTAGCTAGCAAGTTTGCTAGCTGAGTAACTTGCTTCAACGTTTAATGTCAGCTCTGTTAAATACTAGCTAGCCAACAAAATCGCCCGTTCGCGTGTTTTGTAACAAGTTGACTTCATACATTGACAAGGTAAGTTGTTCATTTTGGTTAGCATCAGAGTTGATTTATAGAGCAAGTAACTACCTTTGTTGACCCATGACAGGTCCACAATTCTGTTAATGTAAAATAAACTTTTGTCACAGGCTGTTTTTTAGTGCTTTGTTTGGTTTACTTACTCAACGATATATGACAGGCAATTTATCAGCTGGCTTCTTGACATGAGCTCAAGAGTTGGCAGGATATTTCTAAAACTTGCTGGTTCGTGATAGCAACGAGCAAGTTGTTTTAAACAACAGGTTTTAGAAAATGTAACGGTAACATTACACAGTACGAGATAAAAAAACACAGTTAGCCCGTATTAGCATTAGTATGCAGCATGAACCCAGTACTAGGAACGAAGGACCGACGAAGGAAACGGCCATCAAATAAACATGTACGATTTTAAAAATAAGTTATGAATGCACCTCCATTTAGCAATAGCATCCATCGGGGAGATGACATGGAACATGAACAAAGTAGAGTATTCTTTACTTCCCCTTTTCCCGTTTTATGCTGGGATTGCAGGGCAGTCCGTGCATCCGTTTTTGTCAGCAAGTTCCGAAATGGTCTCTGCTGAATTGAAGTGAAGTTGAGTAATATTTGGAAGCACTTGTCATCGTAGGACTGCAGTTTATTGATTTATTCAAAAGTGTTTTCTGTGGTGCAGATGATAAGTTCCTGGTAAGACCCCAAAATAGAGTTGGTCGATTGTGTGCGTGTCAATATGTTTGGTTAAAAAGGTCCAGTTTCTGGGCCTTCTCCATTTCCCCAGCACGTCTTTGAAGTTTACATGTCAGTGTTAAACATACACACAGCCACATGTCTTTGCACAGATTAAATGAAATGCCTTTAATGATCAGTGCAAGCAAAAGGGAAAGACATTTCACAAAGTCCTGTGGGCTTAAGTTGTTTTTGAAGCTTGATAAAAAGATTAGAGGTTTAATCACTGTAAGGTCACTTTGATAGTTGCTTTTCCCACTGTGGTGCTTTGGATAGGGCAGGCAGGCTCATACTGGGGGAAAAACATGTGAGTGTTTTGAAAAAACAAAAAGTTTTAAACTTGGTCTTTTTACTTTTTACCCCAGTAGGTATTTAGTGGCCTGTCATGGTCTGTACTTTAGGGTTCTTGGTCATACTGCTGTCATATCCAGAAGAGGGGTGTCTGTTATTTCTGTGTTGAATTCTTACTCTATATTAATTCCTCTAGTGGTCTTCCCTAGGTGCAATGAAGACCGACTTAAAAAGCATCACCCTGGGGGTGGAGGGCATGACATGTGGGTCCTGTGTCCAGTCCATTGAGCAGCAAATCGGGGGTCGTCCCGGGGTCATCCACATTCAGGTAATGATCTCATTGCATTTGTCATAGAGATAACAGTACTTCCCCCATGGGAAATATTTACATTTGCATGTTGTATATCAATAGACATTAGACTGTGCAGGTGATCTGTAGTGTGGTGAAAATATATACATAGGAAAGGATATGTGCTGGTTTACTGAAAAGTCGATGGTTTTCTTTTAGCTACATCGGAACGGAATGCTGTAACAACAGTCCTCGGAAATGAATATCTTGTTGTATTGAGTTACATTGTTGACAAGAGAGCATTTACCCCTCGGGACACTAGTGTTCATTCTCTCATTCCCCCTTCCATGTTTTTCTAGCAATCAGTAGACATGTAGCTGAGGGCCATTGAGTATTTGTAGCCTTGTTGACCTCCTCATCTGTCCTACTGGCAAGTCTGAAGGTCCTAACATTTTCAATTTGATGTGAGAAACGCAGTCCAACACTCAGGGAAAACACTTACAGAAGTGGTCCATCTCTAGGTTTATGTTAACAAGCAGGTACCATGGCGACGTGTCATGAAGCATGGTGCCCGTGCAGCACGGTACTCCAGGAAGACTTTAACGATCCCAGAGCTGTAAAGACAGATAAGCGGTGTTATTACCCTCTACCCCACGGGGCAGTGGGGTAATTGAGGCAAACCATCCATGTGTTCAGCCCTGAGATGTCCTCATAATGTTTTTTTAATTTGGCATGCCCTCTCCCTTATTGTGCAGCTGGACCCTCAGGCAAGGGTTGGATAAGGAGATAATGTAATAGTCTTCATCTGATTGAGGCTTGGCCTTTTGAAGGACTGGGCATGCACTATGCTGGTTTGGATTGGTTGTGACATACCCAGCAAATGCAATTAAACCTTTTAGGGTGGTTGAGTGGTGCTGTTTTAAGTTTGTGTAGTTTCATTGGAGGAAAGTGACCGTGATCGGGGGAATCTGCCTGCAAAAGTGTTAGGATCGGAAGAAGGGCACGAGGCACTGAGATGTTAATGCCGTCATGTTGAGTAACCCTCAGGGACTTCTCCTTTGTAGCCCTGACTGTGGCATTGTGCTTAAAGGTCAGGTGATCCTATGGGTGAATCACAAGTTCTTAAGTTCTCTTTCTCTGTGTGTGTGTGTGTGTTTGTGTGTGTGTGTGTGTGAGTAAGAACGTGACTGGCTCCAGATGCACATGTAACGGAGACAGAGAGCAAAGGGTTCATTTTGTGGCCAGAACTCATTGTGTCAGTGGTTCTGTGTCTTAAAAAAGCTGACCTATAATATAGAAGTGTCACAATACTGTTCAGAAATCCATTGCGCAAGCTTTGGTGTATGTGTCACAACCTAAATAGCTCCATATCCCCTTGTAGCAGAGTTATTTGCTTTATGTGGATACAAAGGACCTTCCAGTATTGTGTAATAGTATTGGTTCGTACAGTTTTCTGGATCGATGTGAGTTCTCTTGTCACAATCCACAGGTGTCCCTAGAGCTAAAGAGTGCCACAGTGGTGTTTGACCAAGCCTCACAGAGCCCCGAGTCCCTAGCAGAAGCCATCGATGACATGGGTTTCGAGTGCATCCCAGCGGCCGATGCTGAAGCAGCATCCGTTGCCACAGAGACACAGTTTTTTCCCATCACGGGCATTCCGGTGGACTTGCTCCAGCAGGCACTGACGGCGCTGTCGCTGCTCCGGGGAGTCCTGCGTGCCGAGGAGGCCAAGGAAGATTTGGGTATCTCGGTCACTTACGTCCCGTCCCTCGTGGGCACGGAGCAGCTCGGAGGGGTGCTGAGCACGCTGGCAGCACCAGCACCGGTGCCGGCTACCACGCCCAGCCCGAACTCTGTGACCACCTCACCCCTGCCAACCCTCAGCCCCCCTCCGGAGGGGCCGGCACGCACCCCGGGAGCGGAGCTGGTGAGGATGCGAGTGGAAGGCATGGTGTGCCTCTCCTGCACCACCACCATTGAAGGGAAGATCGGCAAACTGAAAGGGGTCGAGAAGATCAAAGGTATCTTAGGCCTTTTTTTTTTTGTTACATGATCAACTCCAAGATTGATTTGCCTATTAATCATGAACTGTGTTATGCAACTCTAACTCGCATCATACTAAAAAAAAAACTTGTGTGATTAACACAATAAGGTATTTGAATAGCAAATACATTCTCTGAATTCCTCAAAAGCTAAACTTCTGTTTGTTTTTTCGTTTTCGCTGTTTCAGTTTCTTTGGAGTCCCAAGAGGCTACAGTACTTTACCTGCCATATCTCGTCACAGTGGATGAGATTGTCAGTCAGATTGGCGTAGTTGGGTTCAAGGCCTTTGTCAAGTCAAAGCCTCGGCCACTGCAGCTGTCCGCCACTGAAGTGGAACGCTTGTTGAACGCCTCCATACCTGAGGGGGGTGCTGTGCCCCAGTCTGCTGAGGTCACGACCCTGCTGAAGGTGACGGGCATGCACTGCCAGTCCTGCGTGACCAACATTCAGGATAACATCAGCAAGCTGCCCGGCGTCAGCTCAGTGGTGGTCTCCCTGGAAACGGAAAAGGCCACCATACAGCATGACCCCAGAGTGGTCACCGTGACGGCCCTGCAACGAGCCATCGAGGCCCTTCCGCCCGGACAGTTCCGAACTCAGGGGGTCAATGGAGACCTGTGGCCGAGCACCTCCACCTCCCCACTGCCCCCTACCCCACTGTCTCCACTGGAGATCAGCCTTATCCAGCCCCATCGCCCGCTCTCGTCCCCGGACACTAGTTTCCTTCAGCCCCTGGTGGCTGTGGCGGGGATCCACATTGAGGGCATGACCTGCAACTCCTGCGTGCAGAGCATTGAGGGTATGATCTCCCAGAGGAGGGGGGTGAGATCGGCCAAGGTGGAGCTGGCCGATCACCACGGCACATTTGAATACGACCCTCTGGTGACCTCGCCAGAAGAGATAAGGGAAGCCATTGAGGACATGGGCTTTGATGCCTTCTTGCCAGGTACGTTTCCTGTCATTGTGTCTTTCAGTAAATAAAAAAGAAAAGAGGTGAAAGTTGTCTACAAATTGTGCTTTCACATGATACAGTGCCCTTAGATACTAGTCTGTTTTGTCAAGTCTTTTCAATCATTTTAGTATCGAAGCTTTATTAATGCTCAGCTTTGAAATGCCGACGAGTTCTGTCAGACTTTGTCCTGACCTTACGTTCCTTTCTGCTGTAATGAAACTGATTATAGTCCCAGTGGTGCAAAAAAGGTTCACGAAAGTTTTCCAAGTTCATTACTTGTTTTTTTATTGATTCATTACATTGCTGTCTGTGCCTGCAGCTCTCCAAAAACTAAGTGCATATCTAGGTCATTGAGTCTTCATTAGATGTCAATAACACAACAGAGACGGTTTTCTGTTTGACAGAAAGCAATTCCCTGGTGCCCAAATCAGTCAGCCCTCCCTCCGTGCGCAGCCAGGCCCTGTCTCCGACCTCTGGGAGCGAGAGGGAGACGGAGGAGGATTCAGAACTGGGGCTCGCAAACGGAACCGTCCAGACTTACTCTAAATGTTTCATCCAGGTCGGGGGAATGACCTGTGCATCCTGCGTGTGCAACATCGAAAGGAACCTCAAAAATGAACATGGTAGTTTCCACAGGGACAAAAAAAGTGTTTCCTTTTTTCCCCTAACTGAAGGCAAAAGTATTAGTCCATACTTAGTACATAATATTTGTCAAATCTCTCATGCTTCTTCAAGGCCCTAAAATGGCTAGTTCCATCTGTGGATTTTGTGATGTAGCTGACTACTAATAACCACACGTTGACCTAACTGACAACAACCTTAACCATAACCCCAACTGTGCCACTGCCAACAGATGGTTTTCTGGTTGTTTATGATGGCCACATAATTGGACCATAAATTTGACTACATTTTGACAGCTATACTCAGCTGATTGTGTTAACAGCATTGCCTGTGCTCTCGTCTGTGTTCAGGAGCTGATTGTGCTAACAGCATTGCCTGTGCTCTCGTCTGTGTTCAGGAGTGCATTCGGTGCTGGTGGCTCTGATGGCCAGCAAGGCAGAGGTGCGCTACAACCCCAGCGTCATCGACCCGCTGAAGGTAGCGGAGTGCATCAGGGAACTGGGCTTCACCGCCTCAGTGATGGAGGACTACGACGGCTCGGACGGCTCACTGGAGTTGGTGGTGAGTGGGGATGGGCGGAGAAGTGGAGATGGGAATGGTGGGAACGGGAGAATAGAGGTGTGTGTGTGTGTGTGTGGGGGGGTGTTGGGTGAGGAGAGGACAGAAAAGACATAAAGGAGGCGAGGAGAGAAGAAGGAAAGAGACGGAGGGCAGGGCAGGAGATGGAGGGCAGGAGAGGAGAGGAGACGGAGGGCATGAGAGGAGAGGAGAGGGGCAAGAATGGTTGAGAGGAAAGAAGGAGAAGGCATGAAGAGAAATGAGTACCGTATTTTCCCAAGTATTAACTGCACTGAATACAAACCGCACTACAGTATTTTATGTCATTTTATAAAACAAACCTGTCCATTGACCCCCACCCATGTATTAAACACAGTTTATTCAACGTTAGTTATCGTGTCACGTAAAACTAAACGCCACGTAGTTGTGGTGTGAGCACTACTGGCCAGTTGAAGTTGTATGAAGTAGGGATGGCAGAAACACCCCTCCACACACACACACACACACACACACACACACACACACACACACACACACACACATACACATACCTCATTCCCACTCACACTCACAGTGAAACCATTTATTGAGCATTTATTTTGTGTAATGGTGTTGTGTGGGAATGGATTCTAAATAAGTGGAATCATTAATCGATCTCCTGGCGACTTAGTACCATAAATGATAATCATCTGACACGCTTGCAGTGGAAATCACAATCGTTGAATTAATGTGTTCCAGAAGGGTTAGGGGGCACTCTACATTCTCTTCTCTTACTTCAACTGGTGACCCATTATTTCTCTCAGGATAGTTTAATGTCCATGTGAAGCCATTTAACATTACCCGCACTCAACCACCAAGCACAAGCGCCGAGTCAAATCAACATGAATACTGATGAATACTTTCCAGAAACATATCAGCTCTAAAGTAGAGCTGCATTTCCGCGAAGTGTGATTGCTCAACGGCAGCAGACGATCGCTAGCCTTGCTCAGCAAATGCCAGGTTATACAGCCCTTACGCTGATTATTATAATTACACAATCTGGAACACATGAGCAGCATACAGCACATAGTTGGCTTGATAACTCGGATCAAAGCAAACTTTTTATCATCTGTCTTTTTATAAAGATCGGGGTCAAAGTGTTAAAAGACTAAAGTGTAACTAAATTGTCCTCATCATCCGGTGTAAAGAATGTCAGCAATGCCTTCAATATTTTGAAATCCTTAAAGTCAACATCACTGAGTCTCTTGGCACAATTAGTGTAAATAAAGGTGCGGACAAATAGTTTCACTGTTGAAAAGCCAGAACATTTTATTGGATGTAGCAGATTTATCCATGAATACGCCGAGGAGCTAAAGAAACCCACGTCTTTGAGAAAGAGTTTGATGGTTTATGGTTTATACTTGGTGTAGCCTATGCTGAGTAGACTTGGTGTAGCCTATGCTGATTATACTTGGTGTAGCCCATGCTGATTATACTTGGTGTAGCCTATGCTGAGTGTACTTGGTTTGCAAAGTTTGACTGTTTAGTAGGGTTGGGTACCGAGAACCGGTACCAATATGGAACCGGTTCCAATACAACCGGTACCTACCCGGACCGAAATGCAACGCAGATTTCGGTGCTTCATTTCGGTGCCTGAGCCAATTGAAAACGGTTGCTAGGCAGATTCCGCGGGGCACATGTAAAACTGCCCCAGCTCCCAATGTAAACTTTGTCCTGTGTCGCTCACGCTCATTGGTGTTTTCATAGCAACAGTCTTATGACAGTGAAGAGCATGCAGCATTTCACAGAGCAAGCACAAACAGAACTAGCCATCAACCTTTTAACAGAGAAAATACCGAAAGGTAAACGGTCAAAAGTGTGGCTGTATTTCGCACCAAAATATTCAAACATCGCGACCTGCAGCAAATGCAACAAAACAATTGCGTGAAAAGAGTGGAGAGAAGGCAAAGAGTCAACGGCAGATCAGCAACCGAAGACTGAAAAATAAACGGAGATGACAGCTATACTTAACCTACGGTAGTCTCTTAAAGGGGCAGTACACATTTTCTCGTACTCAGTGTGTTCAAGTAACAAGATTAACTATAAACAAGATAGAAAAGATAGGTATAAACAAATCATAAAATGGTGAAATTTCATGAAATAAATGCAAACAAAATAATACATTTTTGACTCAAGGCAAATATGCTCATATTTTTGCAAAAGAAGTTTGAAGCTGTTTTTTGTATTTATTTATATTTATTTAAGTATACTATAAACTGTTGTTTACAGTTAATATAATGTTCATAGTTTGAAGTTAAAAAGTTTGAAGCCAAGTGTTTTGTATGTATTTATATTTATAATATACTTTAAACAGTTAATATATTGTTCAATTTGAAGAAAAAAAAATTGAATTGAACAAAAGAATTGCTGAAGTATTGAAGCTGTAGTGTGTGTACAGAGTGTGTGTGTGTGTGTTTTGTATTTATTTGTATTTATTTAAGTATAGTCTAAACTTTTGTTAACAGTTCATATATTATTTAAGTTTTAAGTTAAAAGGTGTTTTGTATTTATTTATATATGTAATCAACTTTAAACATTTCATATATTTGGCAATAAAGCCTTTCTTAAATGTCGTCAATCGTAAACATTTTTTTATTTTTTATAAAAGTATCGGTTCCGGCACCGTTTAGGCACCGGTATCGTTTTAAAAGTATCGGTTATGTATCGGATAAAAACCAAACAATACCCATCCCTACTGTTTAGACAATAAAGTATTTTATAATGTAAGGAATATGGTTCAGTTGTTAACTCAGTGGAAGAGAAAAGACAGAAATCCTCTGTTACTGGGGTTCATTTAACTGTTGATGAGATTGTTTATACAATTATTGCGGGTACATAAACAATCTGTCCCATTGAAAAGGTAAAAGGTCAGTGTATGAAATCCTCGGTTATGGATCTACGGGGGTTCATTTTAACTGGGGATGAGCGTGTGCATGTAACCGCAAAAATCATATAAACAGTCTGTCTCTAACTCAGGCTCCATAAGGCCTCCTGCGTTAGCCAAACATCCAGTGTTGTGGTCACGGCCACAGCGTTATGTTTCATTACAAGCTGCCAGACGACCTAAATACAACTCCTCAGCTTTGTTCCTCTTATTTTGCAAAACATGCCTGTTGAAGTGTCAACCTCAAGTACTGTTATCAAGCACAAAGAAAACTAAACACAATAGTCGCTCGACTGGTTTATGTGCCTACAATAGACAGAGGGAATCCAGCCCGGTTGCCTTGCCATGAGAGGCCTGTTGTTTTCAGATGCCTGAACCCCATTCTCCTCTGACAGGTGCGAGGCATGACGTGTGCCTCCTGCGTGCACAAGATCGAGTCCAGCCTCATGAAACAGAAGGGTGTCGTCTATGCCTCCGTTGCCCTGGCAACCAACAAAGCCCACATCAAGTACGACCCAGAGGTGACAGGACCTCGTGATCTCATCAGGCTGATTGAGGTGAGCGTCAAGATGATTGTTTGTTTGTTTGTTTGTTTGTTTGTTTGTTTTTGAGGATTATGGGTTTCTTTTGGTGTCTTTTGTCAAAGACGGGTTGGGAGGATAATACTGCTTTTTTCTTTACAGAATTTGGGTTTTGAAGCATCACTTGTGAAGAGGGACCGCTCAGGCAATCACCTGGATCACAGTCAGGAAATATACCAGTAAGCATTTTGACATCCTCTCTGTGAATTAAAGATGCAGTTCCGATTCCGGTTCTGTGAAAGGAACTTTGTCCTATTTAACCTTCTATAGTTTGGTTATGTTGGCATGTTGTGGGGTTTTACTCCACGTTAAGAGTCTGTATAAATTCCTCGTTCCTCGTGGTTTCAGGTGGAGGAGGTCGTTCCTTGTGAGCCTGGTGTTCTGCGTGCCCGTCATGGGCATGATGATCTACATGATCGTGGTGGACCAGCAGATCAGCTCCGCGCACCACCACAACGGCACCATGGAGGAGCGGCAGGCCTACCATCAACACATGATCCTGGAGCGCCAACTGCTGCCCGGTCTCTCCATCATGAACCTCATCTCCTTCCTGTTTTGTGTGCCTGTGCAGGTGTGTATGCTCACATGTGTGATCCCATATTTTGAACACATGGGGAACTCTGGCATCTAGCGGTTCTGTTATAAAACGCAGTCATGATTCAGACAAGGTTTTTTTTTTTTCAGTTAATCTAGCTAAATGTGTTATGTTTAATGTTGTATTTGGTAAATACCTGCATACTCTATATACTGACTACAGATCAATTTGCTCAACCTGTTCATTTCTTTCCACAGTTCATCGGTGGGCGATACTTCTACATCCAGGCCTATAAAGCCCTGAAGCACAAAACAGCTAACATGGATGTCCTCATCGTCCTGGCAACCTCCATAGCCTTCACCTACTCTCTGGTCATCCTGGTGGTTGCCATGGTGGAGCAGGCAACGGTCAACCCCATCACTTTCTTCGACACGCCCCCCATGCTTTTTGTGTTCATTTCCCTGGGCAGGTGGCTGGAACAGATCGCCAAGGTATGGGGTGTTCATCTCTGTGTTATTGTTGTTTATTTATTTATTTGTTTTGTTTGTTAATGTCTCTTACACAGTGTTACAACTCGTTGGTAGAGTCTGTTTGCCTGTTTCTGTTTCAAATGTGTGAATATCTTCGTGAAATGAGCAGAACTCTAGTTCTAAAGAACTCGACAAACTAACTAAAACGGTCTGCCTGTATATTTGTAACTAGAACTATATAGACACCTCTGCATGCTCTGGTAATTTACTTTTGCTCTGTGAGTTCACACAAAAAAACACTGAAAAAAAATTAACTTTAATGAAATATACTACAACATGAGTCTAGATGTGTGATAGATGGAACATGTAAAATGTTCTGAATTGTCATCTGTTCCCTGTCCAGAGTAAGACCTCAGAGGCCCTGTCTAAGCTGATGTCCTTGCAGGCTACCGAAGCCACGGTAGTGACTCTGAATGGGGACATGTCAGTGCTCAGGTAGGTTACCTTCATTTAATTGTTAATTTGGGTAGTTTTGTGATTGGAGATTTCTTCTTAGAAATTAATATGACTGCACTGTAGTGCAGCGTGTACATATAGTGTTTGTCCAAGTTCTCTACTTCTGTCTAATCTCTCTCTATCCCTCGCTCTGACCGATTTTCCTCCCCCCCCCCCCCCCCCCCCCCTCTCAGTGAGGAGCAGGTGGACGTGGAGCTGGTGCAGAGGGGGGACGTGGTGAAGGTGGTTCCCGGGGGGAAGTTCCCTGTGGACGGGCGTGTCATCGAAGGCCACTCCATGGCCGATGAGTCACTCATCACAGGTGTTTTATCAGATTTATTTACATTATGTCATCAGAAGAGATTAACCCCGATGTCCTTATTGAAGCGTCTGTGCATGGAAAAGGATCGCAGCTGATATTATTTTCCAAATTTGACAGTTATAATAAATCATTCCTAAAATGATAGAAACAGATTGAACTATGCATTTTTCAGATTACAGTGAGAAATATGCATGTGGTATGTGCATGTGTGTGTAAGCACATATGACTATGGTCATAAAGCAAAACTAGTCAGGAAGTCATGAAAAAATGATGGCTTATTCTGCCCTTCAGTTGCACTCTATACAGACCACCTGCCTCACATGATGATTATGGCCTTTTTTCTGGAGTAAAAGTAGTGAAGAGTGATGTCCAGTCAGTACACTATTGTAGTCTGTCCTGCAGATGTAATCAAAGGCATCAAAAAGGGATATAATGAGACAGTCTGGCCCCCTTAGCTGTGAGTGCTGTTCCAGGAACTTGACGTATCAGTAATCCTGTCTTTTAATCAACAAGGTCTGGACTTTGTCTGCCTTCAATATATGCTCTGAGCCATGGCTAAAGAGTTTTTAGCGGGGAAGAGGTTGAGTGAAAATTCGCTCTCGCTTACTTTACATGGCCGATGCAAAAACTCTACCCTCAAATTTGAATGTGAATCTTTGTTTATGTCCTTGGCTATGGACGAGTTTGTATGTATTTGTATTCTTTGCAGTATATTTCATGTTTTGAGTTTTAATAATATGTGCAAATTATATAAAATATATCTTCAAATATATCATTATCTGTATTTGAATGATATTATAATGTGTCTGTCTCCAGGAGAGGCCATGCCTGTGACTAAGAAGCCTGGCAGCACTGTGATCGCCGGCTCAATCAACCAGAACGGCTCTCTGATGATCAAGGCCACTCACGTGGGGACGGACACCACACTGTCTCAGATTGTCAAGCTGGTGGAGGAGGCCCAGACGTCAAAGGTGCAGCCCATGGCTTTTTTTGTTTGTTTGTTTGTTTGTTTTGTTTGTGTTTTTGTGTGTGAGCGCATGAATGCAGTGTGTGTGCAGGTGTGCCTGTGTTGTGTGTGTGTGTGTGTGTGCGCGTGTATCTGTGCGTTTGTGTCGTGTGTGTCGTTTGTCTGTGTTTGTGTGTGTCTGGGCCGCTGCCATTATGGTATCTCTAATGGTGCATGCTGGAATGAAGTGAATCACACCATTCCATCTCCTCTAGCACAGTGCGGAGGAGTGGCAGCGGGTTTCATCACTAAAGGGGTCTTTGTTAGAGCGCAGATAAGATGTGTGAAAATGACCTCGCTTTTGGTTAGTTTTGGCCTCCGACGAGTGTAGAGTGGCTTTTTTTCTGACCCTAAGCATGACTCATCGGCTCGGAATTTGTTTCACATTATACAGTTTCGTGAAAAGAAAAGACGCCGCATTCCTTCAAGCCAACAGGCTTTTGATCTCATCTTGCTGTGTGTGTGTGTGTGTGTGTGTGTGTGTGTGTGTGTGTGTGTGTGTGTGTGTGTGTGTTTGTTTCTGACTCTTTCAGGCTCCAATTCAACAATTTGCAGATAAGATCAGTGGGTATTTCGTCCCCTTCATAGTGGGTGTCTCCCTCCTCACTCTGATGGCCTGGATTCTGATTGGGTTTGTGGACTTTCCTCTGGTGGAGAAGTACTTCCCTGTGAGTCCTCTCTCTCTCTCTCGTACTCCCCCTTTCTCTCTATCTGCTCCTATAGCACATCGCTGTCCTCAGCCCTCAGTCCTCGCCGTGGACCTCTGCTGTATGTTTTAGTTCCTGTGATTTGACATGAAACCCACAGTAGAATCACACGTACAGAGTTGCCAGGATACCTGCCCCCTGCAGGGTGCATTGTGCATAGCACTGTATCTAGATGAAAAGGGTTGTAATATAGTCATCCACAGTTTACACTTAAACCCCTTTTCCACCAACAGGGAACGGGTCCGTTCTGGTTCGCGCAACGAATTTTGCACCAAAAATAAATTGTTACGGGACCTGAAAATTTGGTTTTCCGGCTGGAATAAAAATGTCGTTGTTTTTCAAAGAATCTCTTCCCTGATGGTCAAAAAAGGGTGTTAGCAATTGTGTAGGTAATTGATGAAACAATATTCTTTAACGTTGCCAAGTCCTATTGGAAGTGATTTAATAGCTGATGTGAGTCAGTCGCTGTAGATGCTTAAGCAGTTGTCCTCTCCTCGTCTTGTCTCGTAGGGCTACAACAAGAGCATCTCTCGGGCGGAGGTGGTGGTGCGTTTTGCCTTCCAGGCCTCCATCACGGTGCTGTGCATCGCCTGCCCTTGCTCCCTGGGCCTGGCCACCCCCACGGCCGTCATGGTGGGCACAGGGGTGGGCGCCCAGAACGGCATCCTCATCAAGGGTGGAGAGCCGCTGGAGATGGCACACAAGGTGAGGACAGGACTTCACAGACGCACCGCTCACCTTTTGCTGTTTCCTTTCATCTGTATTGCTTCTTTTTGATCTGCCTTCACAGGACGTTGGATTTGTTTAGAATGTTTCAAACTCACAAAAAAATACCCTTATTGTACCCACACACATTTACACCAAATTCACCCTTAGCTGTCTCCAGGCATATATTATATAATATAGATCTAAATCCAATTGTTCAGGTGATTAGTGAAGACTAATGATACCTTTGGTTCCTTACATAGAAGAGATAGAAGTTGATATGATGAGATTCTCCATAGACAGCTTTCAAAAGAGAAATGAACTGCCATGAAAGCAGTGGCGATTTCAAATACTTACTGTCATATTCGAGGAACTTAGCAGCTGTATTAGTATGTGATTTCAGGGAAGAGAACGATCTCTGTTAACTGCATATGTCCTTGTCCAAAAGCATATGTGTGTTTGTGTGTGTGTGTGCGCGTTTGTGTGTGTGTGTGTGTGTGTGTGCATATGTCCTTGTCCAAAAGTAGAAGGGTTAGGGAATCTGAAGGAAGTTCTTAATTATGTGTTAAAACGGCCAACTTTGAAACTGATGCAATGTTATGTATTAGGTATTTTAAAGCATTGTTTTATGTGTCAACATTATGTGTCAACATCTGCCTCCAGATCCAGACGGTGGTGTTCGATAAGACGGGCACCATCACGTACGGCGCACCCAAGGTGGTACAGATGCGCATGGTTGTAGAGGGGAACAAGATGCCTCGCTCCCGCCTGCTGGCCATCGTGGGAACTGCGGAGAACCACAGCGAGCACCCGCTGGGCGCGGCCATCACACGCTACTGCAAACAGGTGGGCATAGACGGCCAGACGGACACAGCCTTGCCTTTCGGTTTCGTCCGGGCACCGAGGCTAGTCTCACTGGGCCAGACGTGATGTGGCTCTCTGCGATGACAGGCAGTCTGGAGACAAGCTTGCCTAGTGGTTTTGGTGTTGAGTTTTAGTGTTTGCAAACCTACCTCTCAGCTTTTGCTTGTGTGAATCTGCCCTACCTTTCCGAAGTCTGCCTTCACAGGGTGTTGGATTGGTTTTGGAATGTTTCGTGAAACACGCTAATTGTACCCAGAAATGTTCATGTTCAAATTCTCCCATAATTGCCTCCTTTGTGATCTACGTCTAGCTCTGTGAGACTGCAAGCCCCCTAATGCTTTTGGCATTTACTGTGGTTGACTAATCATGCTTGTGTGCATCTCAGGGTCAGTAAGTGCTTCAAGCACTTTGTCCTTTAATAGAATGTTTATTTACTATTGGCTGTCTGGATGTCAGTTAAAGGTTAATTGTCATTTTGTTGTTACCAGCAAACTGGTAATTAACATCAGCATAAAACAAAATACCCTTTGGAATACCCTTTACATTTAAATACCTATTTACCTTTAATCTATGAAGGTTTCTATACTGAAAGTTAATTAGAAATATAACTGTCAATTGTAAGTAGATTAGGCAATCAGGGATGACTGGGTATCAATGCTAAAGGCACAATGCAATCCACTGTGAACTATTGCCATGGTGATTGTTGTTTTACTGAAACATTCCAACTGTGATTCCTCCATGTGGCCCCAGGAGCTCGGCACGGAGTCCTTGGGCACCTGCACGGACTTCCAGTCGGTGCCAGGCTGCGGCATCCGCTGCCAGGTGAGCAACACGGAGGGCCTGCTGCGGCGTGAGGACAGCGACGGTGACTCTGAGGAGAACCAGCGCAACGCCGTGCTGGTGCAGATCAGCGACACCCACGGGAGAGGAGCCGACAGCTCACACCCCCTCATCATGGACCCTCAGCCACTCAGTAAGTAAGGCACAACATACGAGTAACACACAGCATACAGGTAACACTGACCAACCAGAGCATTTGCTGTCAAATTGGTTTTAACTGGTGGATACTTCCTACATCGGAGACTGTGCATGATGAAGCATTATGCCTTTGTGTCTGTCTGTCTGCTGTTCAGCCAGGTTTTATACATCCATACATATTTCAGCCAGGTTTTTACATGTTTCTACGAAAGTAAACACAGACATAGACAATAACTTTAAATGTAGTTCTTTAGTTTGTCTTTGTTTAGTGTCTTATCTTTGTTTAGTCTGTGATCTCGTTCTCATCATTCTCTCTCTTTCCCTTCCTCCCTCTCAGCACTGGTGCAGTCAGCCTCCTACTCGGTTCTGCTGGGGAACCGGGAATGGATGCGCAGGAACGCATTACAGCTGCGGGCAGATGTAGATGAAGCCATGACTGAGCACGAGCGTCGGGGATGCACTGTCGTGCTGGTTGCTGTGGACGGTTAGAAAACCTTTCAAATATTCTTTAAAAGTAAAATGGTAAAATTGCTTTTGGTAAAATATTAAAACAAAATCTGCTGTAATGAATTACTTTCCTTTTTTTCCCCAAGCACAACCTTTGTAGTTTGATTGTATGACGGCGTATAAAAGGAGTAGAGTAGAGTAGAGTAGAGTAGAGTAGAGTAGAGTAGAGTAGAGTAGAGTAGAGTAGAGTAGAGTAGAGTAGAGTAGAGTAGAGTAGAGTAGAGTTTCTGCGGCTTGCATTCTACTGCTCTCTACTGTTAAGGTGATGGTTCATGATGGTTCCTTAAATGATTGCCACATAAGGTATTGCAATGGGGTGTGTGTTTATCTGTCTACATCTGTGTTTGATGTCTGTGTGTCTGTGCAGGTGTTCTCTGTGCCACGGTGGCTATTGCGGACACGGTGAAGCCCGAGGCAGAGCTGGCGGTGCAGGCCCTCACCAGTATGGGGCTGGATGTGGTGCTGATGACCGGAGACAACAGCAGGACGGCCCGCGCCATTGCTGCACAGGTAACTCCATCAGGCCCTCGGCCCTTAGCTCTCAGTGCTGCACAGGTAACTCCATCAGGCCCTCGGCCCTTAGCTCTCAGTGCTGCACAGGTAACTCCATCAGGCCCTCGGCCCTTAGCTCTCAGTGCTGCACAGGTAACTCCATCAGGCCCTCGGCCCTTAGCTCTCAGTGCTGCACAGGTAACTCCATCAGGCCCTCGGCCCTTAGCTCTCAGTGCTGCCACAGTACAACTTATATATGCTACATTTATATTAGTAATTTAGGAGACGCTTTTATCCAGAGCGGCTAACGGTGTTGTACAGATACGCATAGTCTTTGCTCCCTGGGGACTAGATCTGTTAGGTGAAAATTCACCCTAGTTACCTCAGGACTCCGGAGCTGTATATAAGTATATTTATTAGACAAACAACAATTGCAATCGGGCTCACTCCCAGCACAAGGCTGAAAGTGAAGCAGAGAGTTCTGAGAGCATTTTGCTAATTCACATTGTTGCCATATCTTCTGCAAATGTATATTCAATCTCTTTAGCTGTGTGAGGGACCGCTCGGTCACTCCACGTTATTGGGATGTGGCGACTAGAGATAGTGGTGGAGAGGAACAAACCACGGGGCACAAGATGACAGTTTTTGTAGAAAAATATATATATTTGTATTTAATTGGCTCCAGCACCAAACATATATACAAAAACAAACAAACATAAATCAGTACTTAAACCGTACTCGAAAACTAGCTTTACTAGTTTTAACCGCAAAGCAACAGTAATCAAAAAGTAGTCCAACAGTATTTCCAATAGCATGTACTTCACCTTCCATCCAGTAAGTACTCCTCACACCAACCCCTTCCAAAGGAATGAGGCAGGCTTTAATAATGCTGCCCATTAGGCTAGATTGGACCAATAAGCTCCAATCGGATCTAACCATCTCAATGGGGTAACCTTCCCTGCATTAGTCCTAGAATATATTACATTAACAAATACATTAATCCACCACCAAGTTTACCAATGTTCCCATAATAATACATTTACCATATTTACACCTTTGACACATACCACCCACGATATTAACAAACATACATAACAAACATCACATCAAACACCCCTCATGGCAATTACCATCTCCCTCCCCTGTGGGACGTTGAGAAATACCACTCCTTAGCGGCGCGCGCTTCCGCAAACAAGCAGCAGTACGGGAGTGATTGTGAGTATGTCTGTATGGATGTATTAACCGAGGTTGTATGCTGAAACAGAGAGTAAAGGTGATATGACATGATAATGGATGTAATGATAATAAACAGGTGAACAGTGACTGGTGAATTATGCTTTCAGTTCATATTGCGGTTATACCGCGTTGCAAACAAGCAATGGCGTTGCAAACAAACAATGGTGTTCACATCCGAACTCGCGCCAAACTCTCACAGCCCATCATGCCCACAGCTGCATGGTATGGGTAGCTAGCGATAGACATGGCTGTGTGTGTGTGTGTGTGTGTGTGTGTGTGTGTGTGTGTGTGTGTGTGTGTGTGTGTGTGTGTGTGTGTGTGTGTGTGTGTGTGTGTGTGTGTGTGTGTGTGTGTGTGTGTGTGTGTGTGTGTGTGTGTGTGTGCGCGCGCAGTGTCTCACTCTCTCCCGCTCCTGCGGGGCAATAAGAGTAACGTCTATTTCTCCCGCGCCTGCTGGCCAACGTGAGTAAATTAGTCCATGTTACTGTTCACGGTGGAAAGGAAAATTCACCTTTCCACAAGCTGTTTCAGCAAATGGTTTGAGAGCTTAGGCAGTGTAGGTTCTTCCATACATCATTTCAAACAGTGATAACAACATGCATGCTTAATTTCACTAATTTCACTCTTGGATTCTCAATTTGCTTTTAATAGTTTGCAATAAAATCAATAATGAATGATTAAACATCTTTCTCATAAAATATAAATCAGAAGTAAAAATATATGCTTACTATCCCCACTTATTGAGGCATGTTTTCACCATGGCTCAATATCGCAGCATATCTTTTAGTATTGTGAGATCTAATTCTTCAATTGTGTACGTGTCAGATGGTTGTTGTAGTGCGGCCTGGTTAGTGGCCTTGCCTGCTTTGTGGTTTCCCAATGAAGCCGGGTTTTTTGCATGTGTGTGCGCAATCAGGGCAATTAGTTCCGCTGCCTGTGCGGAATAGTGTGGAAGTAGTGGCTGTGCGTTCAAGGTTTATTTGCTTGAACCATCAACAAACAATAGTCAAATCAGCTTCTGGAAAAGGCATATCTTGTAGGTCAGCTCTTGCTGCCGTAGTTTTTATCTGTCCTCTGCCGTAAGTAAAAGTGTAGCTGGGTTCAATGTCACGCAGCACTAAACATTGATATGATAAAAAAAGTAAGCATCTGGAACTTTCTGTGTAAATGTCTGTTTAGTACAATAGGAGCAGAGGCCTGCACCGCCAAGGCTGCAGCCACTACTGCTTGTAAACATTCAGACATTGCTTGGGCTACTGGATCTAGCCGTGTGGAATAGTATGCCACTGGTATCAACTTTAAGTCCCCACTTATGCATTAACACAGATGTCATATAACCTTTTTTACAGTCTACAGTTTGTACGAATGGCTTTGTCGTGTCATGGATGTGCCAAGACAGCAGAACTGACCTACAGTTGTTTTATCTGTTCAAATGCCTGCTTTCCATCTTCAGGCCTTTTAATAATATCTCCTGCTGACCTGGGCTGAGAATAAAGTAAAGTCTGCAACATTTGTGTTTCTAACGCGTGGTTAGGAATCTATTATCTACAGAAGTTAGTCATTCTCAGAAAATACATAATTCATTATTTTGTCTGTGGCTGAGGTGCTTTTTTAAGATAGCTTTACTTTAGTGGACCACAGCTGCTAATTTTGTGGCCTTGTTTCTGCAAAAAATCGTAACAACACCAGGGTATGTTGTTTACAGGTCTTCTTATCTGGAGGAACAACAGAGTCTTTTGAGCCAGCACTCAGCCCTCACCCAGCCTGTGTTAGTCCAATGCATCAGTCTAGGTTAAGGTAGTTAGTGTGACAGGCTTACATTTCTCTTTAAATCTTTTTTGGGCTAAACGGTGTATATTCTATACATAATAATATGTGTGGACACCACTTCTTAGACACACCATTGTTTAATGTATTCTTAATATATTACCTTTGTCTTATTCTTCACACTAGGGTTAGTTATGTTTCTATTTTCAGACTCTCATAGTTTGTTCTTGAGATCGCAATGCTGAGTCAACCCAAGCCCGAGCAGAGCTCCTCCGTCTCACTCGTTTTGTGAGGAGGTTGAAGCCAGGGAATTTCCCTATTGGGGGGTGATCAGTCCCCTACTGGTTCTGGGTCAAGGCATCTCAGTAATGCGAAATCAGTCCTTTAATTACATATATTATGACTATAATTATCTGTGTTTTACCCATTGTAAAAAGTTTGTCTCAACCCCACAGAAAAATAACACAGGAGTATCTCTGACTCTTTTTCTTTTTTTTTTGTATTATTATCTCTTGAGGAGACTGGAGATAGCTCTTCTAATTCGTCTCCCTCAGGAATATATCTATTCGTAACGGATTATACCCCTCTCGTATAGCCCTTTTGCTAATGCACCCAGAGGCCTACCAGGGGACCCCTCAGGAAAACAGAAATTGAAAAGTTTGTTCCCTTCATACAAGGCGAACAGGAATATATACAGAAATACCCGGAGAAATAGGCCTAGCCCTAGAGAGTTTTCAAATTCAGATACAGCACTATCCTCTATGGCAACAGGTCTTCTTACTTTACATATACATGTAGCCTTTAGCGTTCCAAAAATGAACGGTACCCTTCCGTATAATTACAGGAAGGTGAACAGTGCTTATATAACCTTTTAACGCGCGCTAACCTTTTCTAGGCGACAGGTCTTCTTACTTTACATATAGCCTTTAGCGTTCCAGAAACGAACGGTACCCTTCCGTATACTTACAAGAAGGTGAACAGTGCTTATATAACCTTGACAAAACCAAAACATGAAAACCACAGATAGGAATCTCTCTAACTCTAGCAATTCGTTCAACACACGGGGCAAACAGGAAAGGTTTGTCCCCTCTCCACCCCGCTGTAAACAGGCAAAAGTTCATCTCAACCCCAAGAAAAACTATACTAGCGTGCACGCACAACAAACAAACAATATACTCACAAACAGCTCGGAGTCCACCCCCTATAGTTCAATTCAATTCCTTCACTGTCAGCTCTCCTCTCTGGCAGGCCCTGGCCTCCTTCCAATTCAAGTTCAACGGAGTCTCGTACTCCTCCGTAAGGTTCAGGTCCTGATGTTTAGCCCAACGTGGAGAGTCGATGAGGTTGTTGGAATCCCGGTCACGAGCCCCCAAATATGTTAGGTGAAAATTCACCCTAGTTACCTCAGGACTCCGGAGCTGCATACAAGTATATTTATTAGACAAACAACAATTGCAATCGGGCTCACTCCCAGCACAAGGCTGCAAGTGAAGCCCTGATAAACTCATCGCACAAGGTTTATATAGAAAGAAGTTTAGAGTTCAGCAGGGATAACCACGTGGTGGATCTCTGACGTCCGAGAAACTGCCATCTTGCAAGGATGGCAGTTTTGCACAAGGTCGTAAGAAGCACAGTTCCCTTATCACCTCTGGTCTAAACATGCTTTTGTACAAACGCAGTCTATCATTCTAAGTTACACACACGCAGAAACACAGAAAAGCCATGTTCCTGCTTACATAAGTACATGATTCATATATGGTAATTAATAATACAAGGCACTTGATTATTATATTCTTAAGTCAGTGTCATTAACAGTGTTTGGAAATGATCTCCATCAAGATCAGTAGAAGTGCTCAGAGTTGGGGCCACAGAAATGGAAAGAGTGGAATGGCTGTTCGTATTCCCAACGTTGCTATGGTCCGTCACAAACAGGGAAGAGGAAGTAGATTAACCATTGATGATGTGTCCGTTCGATATTTGATCCGATCCAGAACCATATTATTATGACCCTTTACAGAGAGTTCACCTACAAATCTGATCTACATTTGTGGTTAGAAGTTTACATACACCTTGGCTGAATACATTCGAACTCAGTGTTCTGAACATTTCATTTGAAGTCATATCAATATTCCCCTCTGTTAGTCCAACTGCTGTGTTTTGAGGATTAAAAATTCCGAAATAATAGCAGAGGATTTTTACTTTCAGCTTTAATTTATTTTATCACATTCTCAGAGGGTGAAAAGTTTACATTCACTTTGTTAATATTTAGCGGCACACTTTAAATTTGTGTAACTTGAATAAAACGCTTGGGGCAGCCTTACACAACACTGCAGGAATTTTGGCCCATTCCTCCTGGCAGAACTCGTGCAACTGAATGAGGTTTCTGGGCCTCTTTGCATGAAATCACTTTTTCAATTCAGCCCACAAAATGTTCTGTTGGATTAAAGACAGGGTTATGTGATGGCGACTCCACACTCAGGGATGTTAGATAAGTTATTAGTATGACGTGGTTTTCAGTTAAATGCCAATTTAATCTTTTGTTGTTTGCCCACTCTTTCCCTGTTAACACTCACCCTTTGAACTTTGACCTCTCCCTAGGTGGGCATCAGGAAAGTGTTTGCGGAGGTGCTGCCCTCCCATAAAGTGGCCAAGGTGGAGCAGTTGCAGCAGGCGGGCAAGGTTGTGGCCATGGTGGGCGATGGCGTCAATGACTCCCCGGCCCTGGCCATGGCAGACGTGGGCATCGCCATAGGAACGGGCACCGACGTGGCGATAGAGGCGGCAGACGTGGTGCTGATCAGAGTGAGCGCGTCACGATAATGAGAACTTTTTAACCGTAGGAAACACATGCCTATGGTACAAGGCAACTGCATTAAATCTGACCAGTATTCCCAGATATCAACAAAAGAGTCGAGGAAAAACCATTCACATTTTAAATATAAAAGTATGTTAACTTCATCTGGGTGTTGTGAGATTGAAACATGATACAAAATGTAATCCATGTGTAGAACATTAAAGACGTGCTGTATTAGATTAACACTGCTTTCTAATCATCTTGATGTCCCTGGCCCTCCGTATAGAAATTAAATGGCTGCATCACCTTCCACCTTAAAACATCAAATAGTTTTATTAATTGCTTATTTTCACAGTCAAATATTATATTGAAAAAAAAAAAAGACAGTCTTCTTCCCCTGCTGATCTGTGCTTGTGTTTACAGAATGACCTCCTTGACGTGGTGGCGAGCATAGATCTGTCGAAGAAGACGGTGCAGCGGATCCGCATCAACTTTGTATTTGCCCTCATCTACAATCTGGTTGGAATCCCTATTGCGGCTGGTGAGTTCAGCCTCAGAGAAGAGTGCGCTTGGTTCTCCTCTCTAATGCCCCCTCTCCGAAACCTCTTTAGTTATTGCCTGGAGGTGTAATGAGTGTTGTGTCCACAGTCTGCACTTGTATTCATCGCTGCATGGAATTCACATCTCAAAATATACCATCCTTTTGGTCAATAATGCAGATTTAATCAGTGATATATATTAAGTCAAATGAATGTCATCAGATCATCTCCACTCAGGTGGTCTGCATGGCTAAATGGGAGCGTTTCTCAGCATCTATGTCCTCCCGTGCTGCAGGTGTGTTCATGCCCATCGGCCTGGTGCTGCAGCCCTGGATGGGCTCTGCTGCCATGGCAGCCTCCTCAGTTTCCGTGGTGCTCTCCTCCCTCCTACTCAAATGGTGAGTGCCTTTCATACCCACTGCCAAGATGCTGTACTCTGATAAAGTAGGAGGGCTACAGTGGGAAATTGGAATAATAAATGACATGTTCATTTAAAAGGTGGTGAGGTAATAATGTTTAATTTGATCAGGAGGGTCAGCATTTGCTTCAGTGTATCAGTTTTATTAACAAGCTTAATTGCCTGCCATTAAATTGTATCATCAACAGGGACCATACTGTCGTGGCATAAATATGCAGATGATCTGCTTTCCCTTTCCGTCTCAATTAAACAGAAAAGACAGAGAGGAATAAAAAAAAACACTTGCTATTCATTCCCTCTGAACAAGCCTGAGGGCTCCACAGGGGCTGTGCTTCAATGCACCCTCGCTCGCTCTCTCTCTGCCTAACTGGCCTGGAACACACACACACACACACACACACACACACACACACACACACACAAAAATTATCTACACACACACACACAAATGATCTACACACACACACACACACA
Organism: Clupea harengus; assembly: GCF_900700415.2. NCBI lineage: Eukaryota > Metazoa > Chordata > Actinopteri > Clupeiformes > Clupeidae > Clupea > Clupea harengus. Next base: position 7,047,624 of record NC_045171.1, read on the forward strand.
CAAATGATCTACACACAAACGATCTACACACAAACGCCACACACATATATCACAAACACACACACACCACATCCAAACACACAAAAAAACACTTCCCAAACACCCACATACATTCTCACACACACACACACACACGTCGTCTTCTACACACACAAACACAACCACTATCACTGCCAACTCTTGTGTGCTTGTTTCCATAGTTACAATAAGCCGAGCGTTGAGAAGCTGGAGAAGCTGGTGGGTGGGCGGCGGCGTTCGGGCAGCCTGTCGGACGTGAGCGTGCACATCGGCATGGGCGAGCTGCGACGGTCCTCGCCCAAGCTCAGCCTGCTCGACCGCTTCGTCAACTACAGCCGCGCCTCCATCAACTCCCTGCGCTCCGACAAGCTCTCGCTCAACGGTATGGCGCTGGCCGAGCCCGACAAACACTCCCTGCTGGTGGGAGACGCACACTGCGAGGAGGAGATGGTGTGAGGAGAAAAGGAGGAGGAGCGTCTTGGATATAAAGAGAGCGAGAGAGAGAGTGTGTGAGTGAGTGAGGGGAGATAAACGTACATCCCTGTATCGTGTAAAGTGGCGTTAGGGGGTAACTTGGGCAACTTCGCCGCTCTTTCTTGCCATTGCAGTGCCTAAGCTGTGGGAGTGTTTACACACGTGTGTAGTCTGTAAGGGTATTTTGTTTGTTTTTGTTTCGTATGTTTGTTGTTGACTGCCTCACGCTCTCACTGAAGGCTCAGTAAATCACCTGTGTGTGTGTCTCAAGTTCAGGCAGGAGTTTGAGATTGTTGCTACATAGGTGTCTGTATTTCAATGGCCAGTTTTATATCAGAGGAAACAAGACAATGGAAGATTGAGGAAGGACTGTTAAAATAACTGACAAAACAGAGTGGCAACTTATTTTGATTTTTTAGAGGGGCATACTATACCTTCAAAGACAATCTGAAAGATTTTTCCAAAGACAATTTTAAACAATGCCCTCTCAGAAATTAAAGAGAAAAATGGTCAGAGGATTTATTAGTTTCCCCTTAAAAGGAAATGTGACTTACATTCATAATATTGCGTATTATGATTTTAATACAAAGAATATTTATACAGCATAATTTAAAATGTTACCATGTCACGAACTTTATATTTTATACATTTTTTTTTTCCTGTGATACTAAGGAATGTAGAAATGCACCATCATTATTTATCAATATATATTTTCCAAATGAAAGCTGACTGCTCTGTGTTATTGTAAAATAGGCCTTACTATAGAACTCACAATAGTACAGTTCTACACAGAACTCCTGTGCAGTCACAAAAACATTAATACCAGTCACAGACTATCCTGGTTCAGTTGGGGGGGGAAAAAACACATTCCAAAGATTCCAAAGCAGTTTGGCCCCCAGGCAATGGAAACTGTGAACCTCATCCTTGAAGACAGGTGAAGACTACCAGGTTAGAGAATCCAGGTCCACTAGGTCCATAGTAGACCCAGTCTCACAACAGACTGGACCAGACAAAGAGTACCCATGGCGACAGACAGCAGAATATATCCTGTAATGTATGCACAGTGTTTTGTTGTGTAACTTTCAAGTCTGTGTCTTCTGGTGTGAAGGTCAATAAGTGAATGTGAACATGTTTTGCTGTGAATCAAAGAACATTGACACAGTGATGATGGATGTGGTTTTTTTTTCTCAGCTTAATGCTTGTAAGTGACACATCCTCAAGTCTGCTGAAATGCTGTTTGCTGCCTGAAAGTTTAGTGACTTTCTCTCTGAAGTCTTCTTATCTCATGGTGTATTCTATGTGTCTTCTCATTTGTTTCCCCAGTGATTCTCACTAAAAATGACAATTTTTTAAAGGTAAATATCCAATGATATTTGCGTCAAATCATGGTGGGAAAAAAACCCAACCTAATCTAAATTCTCTTTATGATACATTTGTTTATGTTAAGTACAACCAAACTTGTTATTGGTCTCTCACACACATACATACACACACACACACACTCTCGCACACTCGCACGCACACACAATTTCCTTGCCCCTACTAAGGAGCTTGGCACTTTCCTCAGGGGTGAAGAGGCCTTAAAACATTGTGCATATATTTTAGAAATGACCACCACTCTTTGCAGTCTTTGTCCGTCTAATGCTCAGATATACTCTAAGGAATCCACACTTTTGAGCGCTGCTTGTCACACACACACACACAGATGAAGGAACACAGTTTAAGATGTATAGTCATAGCATTTATTTTTATTACTCCAATCCACGTCCAAGTAGTGTTAAGAGTGTGCAAAGAAGCTTTGGGTCGGTTCAAGACACCAGGCAATTTTACATTTCTTTTTTGAGCTGCACTTTTTATTACATTCTTCGCATGTTGTAATATTTATTGCTGGTCTTGCTGTGTGAATTGAGGAAATTGTATTGAAAAGTATTTGGCCAGGTTATACACAGTGTCTAGGTTTCTCAGTTATACAGTACATACGCTGCAGTACTTTATCTACTTTTGTTGTAAATATATTGCATATTATGCCATTGGAATAAACAAACTTTCATTGGCATTGCTCTGTTCTCTTGTTCATTTGTAAGATTTGGATTACAGGATGCGTGGACAAACTGCGCCGCCCCGTGTACACGTGTGGAATTGCGTTTTGGTCGGCTGTCTGTTTGCGGCATTAAGTTCTTGAAATTGTGTGAGGGTGGTTATATAGCCTGCGGTCAGTGTGATTATTTTTTTTGTAACAAATGTTTTTGTAAAGTCTGGCCCATAGCCCAATAAAAAATGTAAACTATGAGTTACATACATTTTTACTCAAAACTTTTACTTTTAAACGAATTGCTTGTCTCTAAAGTAGGTTTACATCGAAGATGACGGTTTTGTTTAAAAGTCTAACACAAATTGCATTAAATTCACAGTGCTATGTGCTCAAAGTGATCTCTCACCATTCTCCCAGGCAAAGGCATTCACATGAGCGCGCTGCACGTCGCGCGCATAGCAATCTTCATCCCATCTCGCGCTCTCAGTGCCAGGGACGCGGGGGACGCGGAGTGGGTCAGGAAACTGATTTTCGGGAAGCACCGGAAACAGCAGGTAGGATAAAGAAGTAGAAAGGCACATCAGGCGATGTCCCAGAAAAGACGGGAAAAAAGGACTAATAGTGGGAAAGGTCATAACAAATTAACTAACGGTTTAAACGAGAGATGGCCCTCACTCAAGAGACTATTTTGACGTTTTTACTAGAGCACGGGGGCAAAGTGAAGAACTCGGAATTGTTGAGTAAGTTTAAAGAGGCGCTCAGCTGCAGCGATCCTGTGGAAAAGAGACAAAACAGAGATCTTTTCAAGAGTTTTGTGAACAATATTGCAGTCGTTAAAGTCATAGATGAGGTTAAGTTTGTTGTTGTAAAGAAAAAATATCTAGGATTTGTTAACGGTAATTCTCTAAACGCGCCAAAAAACGAGTTCGAAGATAGTTTAAGCCGCTTAAATTGTTCTTTCTCGTCCTGTTCCCCTGAGGGGGTCCTTAAAAAGGGGACAGCTGATACCGTTAAGTCTGTCATCGAAAACAACAATTCCTATTTTACCTCAAATATTAATGCGGTTGGTTTGGGCTGTAACGCCGATGAAAATCTCCGGAACAATCCCGCATCAGGAGGATGCTGTAACCTGGACTGTGAAAGACAACAGATGTCACCGCAAAACGACAAGATAAGTGTACCAAAGGACCTTAAACCTAGGAAAACAGGTGCTGTATTTGCCATAATCGCTGTGAAATCACCTCCAATCTCGCCAAGTAATCAAGAACAATTACACACTGAAGTTCGGATACAGGAACCAGTATCACAACAGCACTTGCAGGCAATCAGAATTACTCCACCTCACATACGTCTGGAAAAAACAGAGACCGCATCTCTTCAGAAAGGTCCAGGGAAAAAGCCTAAGGAGTGGGACCAAGACAATTCACCAGAAATCAAAAGGAGGCAGCTGGAAACCAAGTTACCAGACACACCCCAATTAAAGAGGAGTAACAAGACAGCAAAACCAAGCAACGAGCCGAAGTACTCAGAGGGGGTCCCCTTGGAGTTTGCCGAGCACGAGTGGCTCGTGAAGTCGGCTGCTGGCCATTGGGATCAAGTTTATGGCCTGCTGCTTCGGGATGCACAGCTGGCAGACAAGAGAGACTTCATCTCGGGCTTCACCGCACTCCACTGGGCCGCTAAAGATGGAAACAAGGACATGGTGTGCAAAATCATTGACGTGTCAAGGGACAGAGGCGTCGAGGTGGACGTCAACGCCCGCACACATGCAGGCTACACCCCTCTACACATTGCTGCAATTCATGGCCACGACTTTGTTATAGCTCTGCTTGTGCGAGACTACTGTGCCAATGTAAACATAAGGGACAACAATGGGAAAAAGCCCTACCACTACCTGCACCAGGGGGTCAGTCCGGAGGTAAGGGAGCTACTCGGAGATCCTCACGTCTCTCAGGATCGGGTGGTGCCCTGTGAGAGGGCGGAGGACGACCACAACTTCCCCGAGCTCCCAAAGGGCTTCAACACCCTGAGCAAGCTGTTCAGTCCGCACACGGGACACAGGAAGAAGCCCTGGCACAGGCCCAGCTTCCACTTCATCAGCGACGACTCTGGAGACGATAGGAGGGAGCACGTCCTGTCTCGCAGACTGTCAGAGATGTTCCACTGACTGGACTTCTGGCTAAAAGCGCAGAGGTGTCCTCAAAGACTCTGGTTTGGTTCCTATACGGCTACTAATTTAAAAGATGGGGATTGTGAGTGGGCCAATTGTTGTCTTTTTTGTTTCTTTTTTGTAGAGGTAAGATATGAATGCATAGCTTGTATATGCAGTAGTGTTGGCAGTCTAAAGAATAAACTGGAACGGAACACTGGGACTGGATTATGTGAACCAGAGTTGATTATTCTTAATTTATCAATCTATTTTTGAGTGTAAATGCTAAATGTCTTATTTTATACTAATATTTGTATTCCCTGTAAAGGCATGACTAAACATAAACATTTACTTTTGAACTCTCAGAAAATGCCTTGTAGTCGAATGTTGTTCAATATTGCTTCGAAGTGGAGAAGATTTTCAGAGACATGTTACTCTGACTTTGTTGAGTTTATTATCCAAAATGAGCAGTTAAAAGACTGCTACTGTTTTTGCCGGTACATCGTGCACATAACAAGACATGTCTCAGCAGAGAACGTTCCTCGGGAACAAAACCCTCCTTTTCCCCACCTCCCTTACCAGAGTCTGCCTCTGCTTGTAACAATCTGGAACAAACAGTCTGCTATGGCGAGGTGAAGATGAGTGGGGGCTGGACTATGCGACGTAGGCAGTAAAACTCTTGGCTTTGCATGTCTTTATGGGGCTCCCAGCCTGGAATACAAAAAGTCTCCTTTGTGTCAGAAACCTATCAAGACCCATGCTTTTGTTTAGAACACAACCATAGCACTGACGAGAAGGATTTTTGTATGGATGACAACCTCCACAGTAATTGAGTAAAACAGCTGGCAGGTTGAAAACATTACTCTTCTAGTTCAGCGAAACATCACTTGTCGTATCTTATAAATGCTTAGTGATTTAGCGGTTGAATATGTTTTCGTTCTGCAAGACCAGAGGCCAAAGGGCATGGAACAGGACATGTTCACTCAGGCTGTGTGTCTGTAGTTCAAGCTGTAGTGTTGTCAGTGCTCTTGCTGCTGGGTTCCTCTTAGTATTCGGCTCACAGTACCCTCTATGAGTTGAAGGTCTTTTAACAAACCACAAGCCTCACAACTACATCACAACACTGAAAAGCACATAAAGTGATGCCAAACAACGGGTGGAGAAAAACATGCTTCATTGTATTACATGGTATTACATAGTCCTATTTAATAGTAGCCTACTTAGTAGTTATTTTAGGGCTTCTGCTATGGAAGCAAAAAGCACAGTTAATTTCAGCATTTACTACAAGCTCATAATACCTAACATATTAGAACACTGATGTTCTGGACAACTTCATAGACAATCTGTTAATTGTGGTCAAGGAAATTAAATGCGTAATGGTTGTATATTAAGTCTCTAACTAAAAGCATTTGACATGACTATCAATATAAGTTAACTCACTGTTATTGTTTGAACCGAGATGTTTAACAAATTTTGTTTTTTATATCAAACACTATGTCAATGTCAACAGTCACAAACCAGCATATCAGGTCATGGAATAATGAAGGTGCACATTGGCATGGGCCTGAGGGGATATAATCAGGTAAACAACGCACTAGGCAAACATGCTAAATGGGAGGGTGACTTTTCAGTTTGCATCAACATTAACTGTAAGCCTGGGACAGACAAAACAGAATTGTTAAATGGGGAAATGGAATTGCTTAACAAGGGGCATTTAAGTCATTAACAATTTGTTTGTGCACAAGAAGCCATAGTTAAATATAAACATATATTTATGTCGCTGTGTGGGGAGAAAACAGATGTGTTTGGATTTTATATGTAACAATGCGTAAATTGAGTACAATTTGTGTAAAAGTAATGTCAGTTCAGATTATTTTATGTGCAAATGTGGATTATACTGATACATTTAAAGTTTACATTTTAGCTATTGTAGCTAACATTGTAGCTATTCAAAATGAACCTATGGCCACCCTCTACAAATCTTGGGCCATAATAAGGACAACAATACTACATTGTTGTCACATGGCACAGATCATAACTTTGTTCAATTTGTTAACCAATCAATTGTGTGTGTGTGTGTGTCTTTCGATGTAGATGCATGGTGACCCATGTGTGACACCACCCTACCCCCCACCTACCAGAACAGTGTAGCTGTATGGACCCACTCAAGTGGAAGGAATGCAGTAAAACGTCCTAGACTCATAAGGCCCACATCACAGTAAAAACAAAGGCATAGCTACTGAAGTTCAATCCACCATAACTGAATGGGTGACCTACACATTTCAAGTAAACCGACAAACACTTGAACAAGGACACAATTTAGTCTTTAAATCTAACTATGTAGCAATACACCTAAAGCTGCCAGAACAATCAAGAAGGTTTTTTAAAAATAGTAAAATTAGTATGCTAAGATATGCTAATTTGTTCATTGGATCCTTGAATTAAACGTAGTCTAATCCTCTACACTACAATAACTGACTAAATATGTGTTTATGGATATCTTTTTTTTTTGTATAAATATATTTGATCTGTGGAAACTTTGATAGATTATTACCACATTTTAAATATACCTATTTTCAGAAAGGGCAAGGCTACACAAATTCCTCCCGTTTCTTTTGCCTTTTGTTTATCTCATGAGAGCTTTGGTCATCTACACTGTAATAGTATCCCTATGCTTCAGAGTATTAAGAATCCATAGGTTAGTCAGCTAAAAAAAAATCATATGAACCACCAATAACATATACAAACAAAGAGATTAATAAATTAGATCCTTTATACATGACAATAAAGGTATTTCGCCTAACGTATGTCACTTATGCTTAAACATGCTTAAAACGAACATTCAAATATTTTAAACTAGGTCTACAGCCACGCAAGGCAGATCGTTTTGGAAGAACCTCACTCTTGATTACGTGCACCTGCCAATCTGGAACGTTTGTCATGGAGTTTGGTTGTCCTGAAGGTCGGTGGATCTCTAAACTTTGACGGACGCATGAAGTATGGCAGCGCTGACTCAAGAGATCTGTGCAAGATGTTTAAACGGAGTGATATTACTTCTTATACTTAACGGTGTGCTACCCATATCACTCCAACCAATTTCAAATGAGCCACCAATACCGATTGATCCCACTGCTCACGGGAGTATTCTGAGCCCCTTGTTGAAGGCATTGTCGGAGAATGAGCCATTGCCTGATTTATCGCCAAGAGCAAGACCTGACTCAAGGTATGTCAGGTACATGAAAAGGCTGTACAAAATGTCGTCCAAATCGGAGAGAAGTCATGAGGCGAGTCATCTGTATAACACGGTGCGATTGATCACACCTCGAGATGAATGCCTGGAGCTAAATGAAGGTAGGTAGGATCAAAGCTCTGATGTTTCGCACATGAGGTATCACTGTCAATTCCTCAGGGGAAAAGAAACTTAAAAAATAAAGGCGTTTATTTTTGTAGTATTCGAAATAATTAATCACATTCAAATCATAAAGGTTTGATTTTTCAGTTAGTAACTTTTGACACTATGTGTCGTCCCACTAAAATGAAGTTACAGATTAGATACAGTTAGTCTAATAAAATGACTCTAAAAACCATGGTCTAATCCAGTTGTAATTTACTCTTATATATTATGATGAGCTCTTATATGCTAAGCAAACAATCAACTATGAGCGAAACCTGTGCTTTAAATGTGATCATTTTCGTAATTTACATGACCATGACTACTGTTGTGTTTCTGCAGAGAGTTTCATGCAGGATCTCTCCTACAGTTTAAATCGAGTGAGATCTCAGGAGCAGCTTCTCAAGTCCGTCCTGTTGTACTCCTTTGACCAGGACAAAGTTGCATCCTTCACTGCGCTCTGTTACTTGGACATCGAAGAACACCACCCCTCGGTCCAGCAGTGCTGCCCCAGCAGCCGCTTCTCCGTAGCATTCCCGGTTCACATGGAGAGACGAGGTCGCCTCAAGTGGGTGGAAGTGAACGTGACCTCCTTTCTGCATCCTCTCTTCAGCTCGCACAACAGGGACATCCACCTACTTATCAACCTCACCTGCGTGGAAGACAGCGGGCCCTGGTATGACCCCAGAGGCCCTGTGGAGCTCACCTTGAGGTCACCTTCACTCCTGCTCTACCTCAATGACACCAGCGAACTGGCTTACCAGAGGTGGCCCCCATCACCCATGTCTGGTCGGCTGAGGGGCCCCACTTTCAACCACCAAATGGGCTTCAGTTCAGAGAGGAGGATTTGGCGAAAGAGACGGAATGTCTCCAAAGGCAAAGTGCCCAAGCCGACGCCTGAGCCCGGAATATCCATGCTCCTCCCCAAACACGACTTGCTGATGGACGACTGTGAGCTGTACGACTTCAGGGTGAGTTTCAGCCAGCTCAAGCTGGACCACTGGATCATCGCTCCACACAAGTACAATCCAAGGTACTGCAAGGGCATTTGTCCACGGGCACTCGGGTACATGTATGGGTCCCCTGTGCACACCATGGTGCAGAACATAATTTACGAGAAGCTAGATTCTCCTGTTCCCAGGCCTTCTTGCGTCCCCTCAGAATACAACCCCCTTAGCGTTTTGACCGTTGAAAATGATGGATCTATTGCGTACAAGGAGTATGAGGAGATGATTGCAACGAGGTGCACCTGTCGCTAAACTCTAGCATTGGATAGGGGTGTTTCATTAAGCATTTTGGCATCTGGTTTACTGTCTAAATCCAATGGCATAAGATGTTTGGGTCAGCCGAGCCAAGTCCCTGTGCAACTAATTATAACTTTGTGGAAACTCATTATATTTTTCATACAAATGCTCAATCTTATAATGCACTGAAGAGTTGACTGGGGCAATGCCACCGCTTGTCACTGAAATAATTCAGAGGAGATGAAATCATTGGCTTTGTTTTGTTTTGTTCCTGTAAAAATAAGATTATTTGCATTCCTCCACCACTATGTTTGTACGTGTAATTTAATGTGATACTGTGTGTCACAAGATTTTTTGTTAACCTTAATCGCCATTAATATAATTTTATGTTTCTTTTTGTTAATTTATTTCTGTTGGTACTTCTGTCTGAATATCTCTGTTGTCTTGGTGAAATTTTAGAAAATCTGGGCAGATGAAGCAGTGTAATCTAATGCCCCTATGCCGACTCTTTTACACTGGTCAATTTTATAACCGTGGTTTGTGAATAATGATCTCATGTACTACCTCCTTCTTCATATGGTCCACTTAATAAGTTGTCTTTCTGGACAACTTCATAGACAATCTGTTAATTGTTGTCAAGGAAATTACTAAATGCCTAATGGTTGTATATTAAATCTCTAACTAAAAGCATTTGACATGACTTATCAATGTAAGTTAACTCACTGTTATTGTTTGTATTACTGATTTCACAAAAAAGGAATATTTTTGGATATTCATGTTAAAAAAAAAAAAGTTCAATAAAAAAGGCAAGCTTGTCCCATCAGGAATGAAAAGTTTGTTTGGACAAAATAATCAAGTCTATTTGATATTTGCTATAAACATTGTCCCATTTTATTCCCTCTGTGTACCTCTAAGAACTCCTGAAACCAGTATAATTTTCAACATGATGTTCATAAGAGCGTTGCGTTGATTCTGCCGATGCATGTCTTTTGAAAGCATGACTAACACTAATTCTTACAACGAGATTTCCTCGCCATTGACATCTGACAGCCTGTTAACTTATGCTGCAATGTTGCCTCACACACTTCATCACACCCATGCCATGGTCACTATTTAATTTAGTCTCTTAGAAATTGTCTGTGAATCATTTACACTAAATTAGATTTAGTACACTAACAAGCTGAATGAAAACACTGTAAATGCAAAAGTAAATTATTGAACTTACTCAAAGAATATTTTCAGGAAGGCAAAACAGACTGTATGGCAAGTCTTAAAAGAGCTTACTAATATTTTCATGATGGCATTTCCTTGTCCACATATTGTGAACTCTCTATTGCTTCAACACTAGACATCTACTCGAGATAAATTTACAATAAGTGTATCAACCTTTTTATATTGCAGTGGCTTCAATGGAACAATGAAAGAACATTCTGTGCAAAATATGCCTAGATTATATAGACGCATTACCCTGAACTATATGAATCGTTGCTATGTGATAGTCGTGTATTCTGGTTCTTCTTCTTCTTTTCATTTCACTGAAGCGTGATAGTTATATGGCAGTTTCCCAATTATGAACACAGTCCTTTGCGTTTTTGTTGAATACTGCAAGTTCTTTTGGTGTATTCTGATGTCTTGTTGGCATGTAAACCTGACCCAAAGTCGACAGGCGGAGCCAGGCTAACAAGGGCCAGTCGTCAGTCGATAATTGGTAGTTGTCAGTCGTCCATTCCACTAAATTCGTCCTCCATCCATGTGGTGGCAGTAGTGACCAAACCAGACTTAATCTATAACTATACTCTGTGGTGGGAGTCGCACACAAGCTAACAGAAGAACGCTAGCAATCACCGGCATACACAAACGGTCTGGAGAAGCAGAAAGGTTTGTCCTTTGTACAGTAGCAAACTTCTCAGTCTAACCCATCTGAATTGTAAATAATAACTTATCTGTACTTTTGTGGTAAATATAGTCGACTTAATTAATTATATACGTTTCTGAATGCGTTGATACCGCTGTGGAGTGCTCCGAATGTCAAACAAGGTCTTCGGTGAAGTGAGCCAGCCCTCTAGATAGCTATGCTGTAGCTAACTATAAGACGCAAAGGGCAATGTAGCTACAAGACAAACATTAGCTTAACAACTGCGCTTAGCCTATAGGAAAGGTAACGTCAGATATATTATAAGGACTTTGATTACGTTGCCTTTGATGTTTTAGGTGATATTGATATCACACCTATCTCTAGGGTGAGGCTAAATGTGATTGCAGTGCTAGCTAGCTAGATTAATTGAGGCAGTTTAGTGTCATGTTAAAGTTAGTCTATTGCTAACTTGGCTTTAGCCTCAGTGGATACTAGTGTTGTTTTACGTTTGTTAGACTAAATAACATGGGTTTGCTAGTTAATTGTTAAATAGTAGGTTGTTGTTTGTGTCTGTTATGCATTGTGGTGATCTAAAATGTCTGAACTGTTTATTTCCGTGTAACATCGTTGTGACAACATATTGTCGGATAGTGAGTGACTTGTTACGCAATTCAGACACCACTTTGCCATTTGACGTTTAGTAGCATTGCTCTGCACGGTCAACAAACTGGTGAGATGGTTATGTTGGGATTTGAGTATTAAGATGTACGGAGTAACGGTTTGGGAATACCGAGGACTTTGGTAGTACTGATGGATCACGTCATAAAGTCTCTGGGAATGTCTACCCCATACACTTAACCGTTTCTAGATATTAGTTGGTCATTGTCGAAAATCTGTCGTTAACCCTAGATTACCATTTTGCCCCTGACTGATTGCTGCCAAAATCAAGTTTGCTATGTATGTTTCTGGAATGAATTTCTGTTGTGTATCCTTAATTTAACAGTTAGCAGAGGTTTGATTGTGGTGGTCTGAGTTGAAGTAATATAATGCATTTTGTCTCTCTAGACCAGCTCTCTAGAAATAATGGGAAAGCACTTTGGGAATCTTGCCAGGTTGAGGCATGTGATCACCTACAGCATCTCCCCCTTTGAACAGAGGGCATTCCCTAACTTTCTTTCCAAGGGTATCCCAAACGTCTGGAGACGGTTTAGAGCGTCAGTTTTCAAATGGGCACCACGTAAGTTGACAATTTATCAAGCCTTCAACCATGCTATTACCTTAACTTTGCACCCATGGTATTGAATAATGCTGTTCTTTTTCAAGCTATGACTTTGATGTACCTAACCTACACGTGGGGGAACAGTGTCCATGAACAAGGCAAAAAGAAGAACCCATCTGATTATGAGAACGACGAGTGAAGTCAATCAACATCTCCTGGAGAACCCTGTCTGTTCAAGTTGTCACTTTTGTCTATATGGTTACCTAATAAAAATGTTTATGAAATATTGATTTGTGTCCTGTGTGTGTAATTCGGTTTGTATTTGAAGATTGAATATATATGATGAGATGCATTTTCAGGTGGGGAGTTTGGACCTTCACTGGTTAATACATGCATTCATGCATGCAGTATTGTTGAGTGTCCATTACAGATCTGTAATGGGTTACTTTCATTTTGGAATATTTCTTTACCTGTTGAGGTAACATGTCCTGCAGTGCGCCATCCTAAAGTCTTTGGCAAAAAGGTTTTGACTAATGTGCAGGTTTTTTTTTTTTCTTCATTCTTAATGTCAACTTTGTTCCAGGGAGAAGCAATAGATGTCCTTCCTTGAACCTTTAAAACCCCATCTAAAGTCTCATTACTGGGGTTGATTTGAAATAATAGAGTAGGTGCATAGAATGTTTTGACAGAGATAAAGATATAGAAAAATCTGAGTACTGCTGATTTTCAAGAGCCTTTTTTTGGAGCATCATTTACACTACATTATAATATGGTGTAGAGGTTGAGATGTCTCTACTTAATTCTTAATATTTAGCCCTTTTATAGACAATGTTGAATGTGGTTACATTGTCTCAACCTAGTTGATGGTATTTATTATACATATCTAACGATGTCAGGCTGACAGACAATCATCAGCATCCGCTGGTAAAAATAATAATAGAGGTATAAAACATATCATTTGTAGAATTTCAATTTATTAAATGGAATTTGACAAAAGTGTATTGTATTAATATAGAGGACTGTACGTTTAATGGCGGCGTTTGAAAATAAAAGCCCTTACTCTAAGGAAAGACCTTTATTTTGAACTGCCGGAGAAAGTGCTCGAATTTTCGTGATGCTTCCAAACCGGAAATGGTGTGCCCTGTCACGCTGTCTTCAATGAGAAACCGGCGAGCTGAGTACAAAGCTAGCTTGCTGCCTTATGCAGTTGTAGGGGATAATGAATTAACCATCCAGCGACTGAACTGTTTTCAAATAAGTAAAGGGTTTTGTATTATTAACTGCATTCTGTAATTAGTTCATTCTGTAAGTCACGTTACAAAGTAAGATAAGATGTCTGTGGTGGGATTCGACGTTGGTTATTTGAACTGCTATATTGCAGTAGCCCGAGCGGGGGGAATTGAGACGATAGCTAATGAGTACAGCGACCGATGTACACCGTAAGTATATATTCAGATAAGATGTTTAAATGCAATTGGAGTATAAGAGTGAGTGTGTTGAAGAATCACCTGTCTTATCCGTTTCGTGTTTTTTTCGTGAAACATGTTTTCTTAATGCTTTGTATAATAAGCAAGCTAGCTAGCGAACTAGCTGAGAGAATAGCCTAGCTGATTAGCTCATAGGTTGAGCAACATTGTTCGAGAATGTTGTAAGTTTGCTAATTTAAGATAGCTATACACTGTTACACTGTGGTGAACCTAACGGTCTAAACTGTATGTACCACCAGGCCATTAAATAAGATAATGGTTAGCGATTGACTTGGAGGCCTACTACAGTAAGCAGTACTGCCTCATAATGAAAGCGTCAGTGATGTCAAATAATGTTAGTTAGGTAACATTAGCGGGCAATAACGGGTACGATTGTCATATAGCCAGATGTTCTCTTGGGGAAATGAATGGTGTTTGCCAAATGATTAAAAAAAAAAACTATATCCGTGTATTTCAGAGCATGTGTTGCCTTTGGGCCACGAAATCGCTCCATCGGTGCTGCCGCAAAAGGCCAGGTGAGAATCATATGTCAACCATAATCACAGTTCCAATAACAATATGTTGGCTGAATCACAAGATCCTGCTCTTGAAAACCATAAACGTTTGTGCCAATCTAGCCATCTTTGCCAATTGAAAATAATGTGAAGAGATGTACAGATGGAAATAGGGACATTAATTTAATAACATATTGCCTTGGATTCACACATTCAGATCGTTACTCCAAACTCCAAGAACACGGTCCAGGGCTTTAAGCGGTTCCATGGCAGGGCCTTTTCAGATCCATATGTTCAGGGTCAGAAATCCAGCCTGGTTTATGATCTCGCCCAGATGCCCACAGGGACAACTGGCATCAAGGTAAGAGATTTCTGAAGGCTGTTTATACTACAGCATTCAATTTTGACACATTCACATTCGATTTGAGAAAATCTGCATGAACTACATGAACACTTTGCTGTTGTGCTTGGTGTCGATAATTTCAGAAAAGGTGTGGCTAATAGTAGATGATCCTCTCTCATAGTTGTCTATGAACATGTTGGTGCATGAGGGGGAGAGCTTTTCCTTGTATGCCTGTGTATAGAACTAACTACGGGGAATATTTTGGTAGTTTAATGCTAGATATGTATTTTCCTTATCTACTAATTCATTTCCTTCAAATTAGGTGATGTACATGGAAGAGGAGAAGGTCTTCAGCATCGAACAGGTTACTGCCATGCTTCTGACCAAGATGAAAGAGACGGCTGAAAGTGCTCTGAAAAAGCCTGTTGGAGACTGTGTTATATCTGTGAGTGAATTAATGTACTCTCTGACCCACTCTATACTGTGTGTTGGCTCTAAAGCTAAATATGTTGTCATTGTGTGTAATTTTTTCAGATCCCAAGTTTCTATACTGATGCTGAGAGGAGATCTGTTGTAGATGCTGCACAAATAGCTGGCCTCAACTGCTTGCGCCTCATGAATGAAACCACTGCAGGTACTGTTGGTCTTGCATTAGGTGGCATACAGTCGGCATGTATGCATTTAACACATCCTCATTTACAGAGAGCTAGTAACCATTAGCATACAAGACTGGTTGATGACAATATTTGCTCACCACATTGCTTTATTTTGCAGTTTCTTTGGCGTATGGCATTTATAAGCAGGACCTGCCGAACCCTGAGGAGAAAGCCAGAACTGTGGTGTTCGTGGACCTGGGGCACTCCGCCTACCAGGTGTCTGTGTGTGCTTTCAACAAAGGCAAGCTGAAGGTATGTGCCCATATCAAGCTCTGACAGTTCCTTTTATAAACACAAGTGCAGATATATGAACACAAAACGAACAGCATACGAAAAAATGTAATAATTGTCATTAGGATCATGTATATGTGTGTAAAAGATTGATTTCTTGGGCACAGTTATCACAGACTTGTCACTCATATACCCTGTTGATTGCATATGCATAGACAATGATTTCCCGTCACCAATGGATATTTTCCATTTTTTTCCCCTCTAGGTCCT
Source organism: Clupea harengus (assembly GCF_900700415.2). Lineage (NCBI taxonomy): Eukaryota > Metazoa > Chordata > Actinopteri > Clupeiformes > Clupeidae > Clupea > Clupea harengus. The sequence continues at coordinate 7,063,487 of NC_045171.1, forward strand.
TGCAACTGCCTCTGACTCTCAACTTGGAGGCAAGGACTTTGATGAGGTCCTGGTGAACCACTTCTGTGTGGAATTTGGTAAAAAGTACAAACTGGATGTCAAGTCTAAGCCAAGGGCCCTGGTGCGTCTCTATCAGGAGTGTGAGAAACTGAAAAAACTCATGAGTGCCAACTCCTCTGACCTCCCTCTCAACATCGAGTGCTTCATGAATGACATTGATGTCTCCGGCAAGTTGAACAGGCAAGTATTTGCTAGCAAAAGGTTTAGAATGGTTCAGTGAATAGTCTTTCTATATTTCCCTCGGGATGAATAAAGTATCCATCTATCTATCTATCTATCTATCTATCTATCTTTTTTAGTAATGCCTATTGTTAAAAATAAACCTCCCTGTTAAAACTGAGTGATTGAAGGGTGCTAGCAACATGTCATATCTTTGATGGATGTCTGTTGAACCTGATGCTAAAGTCCTCAGTCTTTCCTCCAACACTAACAGCATGGAGGTTGTGAATATACTCAGAATACGGCTGTGTTTGATTCCAGATGTGCTGACTGAATGAAAATGTTTCATAAATGATTGTCTGTGTCTGTGTGGTGCAGGGGTCACTTTGAAGAAATGTGTGCAGACCTTCTGACCAAAGTCGAGGCCCCCCTGCAAAGTGTACTGGATCAAGCGAGTGAGTACTCAGGGCTCCTGGCCCTTGTCTAGATTTTGATTGATGAACTTAATAAAATGAGGTGTGTGTGTGTCTGTCTGTCTGTTTAGCTGGGTGTGTCTGTCTAGCTGGGTGTGGCTGTGAGTGTCTGAGGGGGCATTGCTGACATGCGCTTTTGTGCCTGAGCAGACTTGAAGAATGAGGACATATATGCAGTGGAAATTGTGGGTGGAGCCTCCAGAATCCCTGCGGTCAAAGAGCGAATCAGCAAATTCTTCGGAAAGGAGCTGAGCACGACTCTAAATGCAGACGAGGCGGTGGCCAGAGGATGCGCACTACAGGTCCTTTTCCCTCTCTTGCTTATTTCCCCAGTGACAGTACCACTTCCAGCTACAGCACTTTGTCAGCATTTACCTGCTCATTTATTCAATGTTTATCCATCAATCGAATGGGCTTTTACCAAATAAAGGTGGAATGGATGTATAGACTTGAATATCGATGAATAATGTGTTGGAAATTGCATGCAAATACTTACATTTATTTAAATTTACTTAAACAGTAAATATATTTTGACTTTAAAGCCCTTGTGGGGTATTGGTGTTCATGTTGTAATGCCAGAATTGGCTTAAATAGGTATGCTGTACCTGATGGCTTATGTGTTATTTTGTATTTCGTTTTATAAACTGATTAGAACACCATGTATTAACTACTCATCTCTCTCTCTCTCTCTTCCTTTCATTCATGGTCTTTATAGTGCGCCATCTTGTCTCCTGCTTTCAAAGTCCGTGAGTTCTCCATTACTGATGTGGTTCCCTTCCCAATCTCTCTTAAATGGAACTCTGCTGCTGAGGAAGGAATGAGGTATGTCATGTTTTCATACTTGGTAGTCTTTCACCTCACGGTAGTGATCATTTTGATGTTTGCAAAGTTTTTGTATGAGTTTTTGGAGAGTTATTGATCTGCTGCACGTCCATTTCAGTGATTGTGAAGTGTTCCCAAAGAACCACGCTGCCCCGTTCTCCAAAGTATTGACCTTCTACCGAAAGGAGCCTTTCTCCCTTGAAGCTTATTACAACTGCCCCAAGGATCTGCCTTTTCCAGACCCCACCATAGGCAAGGACAGATGCATGAATATCAGTCAGTTTACCACCAAAGCCACTACAGGAACAATGAATAACGTATTATTTTTCACACTTCTTAGGCCAGTATGTGATCCAGAAGGTGGTCCCTCAGGCCACAGGTGAGAGTTCAAAGGTCAAAGTTAAAGTGCGCATGAATGTCCACGGCATCTTCAGCGTGTCCAGCGCGTCACTGGTGGAGTTGCAGAAATCGGAGGAAGGAGAAGAGCCGATGGACACGGAACAGACCAGCGAAAAGGAGGAAGAGGTACTGCATTGTCAGGGTTTTGGTATATTAACAAAATTGGTCAAATTGCACTCTGAATTTATATGTCAATTAATATTATGACATTTTTTGATTTGGGTTAGTGTTTGTTTGTATGTACGTTGTGTTTTAAAAATTAAAAAGAATTTAGAGAAAGTATAATTTTATGTTTCCATCCAAATTGGTGTTCTTATGGTGCTGAATAATAGAAAATGTTATTTCTGTTCCATTATTCAGAGCAAAATGCAGACTGATCCTGAAGACACAAAGGCCCAAGGTGACAGCCAGACAGAGAATGAGGAGAAAAAAGCTGACGCGGAGGAAATGGAGGTGGGTTTCCTGCAGACTGCTAATGATACTACTAACCATTGCAAGCGTCACCTGCTAATTACATTAGCCAATAAGTGATATTTTTTTGAATTTTGCATTTAATAATGTTTTATAATGTTTTTATAACGTTGTCATGGTTTGTGTTTTCTTAAATTCTGAACTGATGAAATGTGTTAATCATGTTTACATTTACTGCAACATCATAAACGGCTTGACCACCACCAGTGTATTCCATAAGGGAGAACGGCTGCCGAGGTGTCCCGTTAAATGAAAATATTGGGTTGAGGCAAAGAAAAGTGCCCTCCGCCAAGTATTTCCGTATAACGGGACACCTCAAACTCCCTTATCTTGCTGATACTCCGCAAAACGAGATTTATTCATTAGCTTGCCTGACTAACTGATATTTATTTGTTACCATTCAGAGTTTTCAGAGCATTGGCATGGAACTGTGAATAAACTTGTTTTCTACTTCATAAGTGTCCTGTTGTACAGAAATATTAGGACACCCGCCAAAAATGAAAGCTCATTTCCCATAACTGAGATGTAACACTGAAACTACACAACACTTAATTCAGTAGCACTTACTCAGATCCATAACAGCAAATGAGAAGATCCAAGGCTAGGCAGACTTTTTCATCTTGGTTGTTTTGCATCTTGGCTCAGGGACTACTGTAGAGAGGCGCCTTGTGGTAAAGTGTCAAGTGTTTGGTTGACATGGAAACAGGCACCATCTGGGTCTCTTGTAGCACTTATTTAACACCAGTGTCAGTTGATACATTTTGTTACTTCATAGGCGCTGATAATTAAAGTGAATTTATATCTTCCCCAGACCACAACAGCAGAGGAAGGTAAACAAGAAAAGAAAGCCGACCAGCCCCCGCAGGCCAAGAAGCCTAAAGTAAAGACAAAAATACATGAGCTTCCTATCGAGAACAGTCCCCAGTGGCAGCTGGCCATTGACATGCTGAACCTCTTTGTCGAAAATGAGGTAAGGTGGCCTTGTAAAATGACAGCTTATCTCATTCCCTTGGACAGTCAAATGTGTGTTGGCTTTGTCTCATGTTCATGTTGTGTGCAGGGTAAGATGATCATGCAGGACAAGCTGGAGAAAGAGCGTAACGACGCAAAGAACACCGTAGAGGAGTATGTTTACGACATGCGGGACAAGATGCACGGGCTGTATGAGAAGTTCATCGTCGAGAGCGTGAGTACACTCCTCAAAGTTAATTTCAGAGAGAGCGTGAGTACACTCCTCAAAGTTAATTTCAGAGAGAGCGTGAGAACACTCCTCAAAGTTCATTTCAGAGAGGCGCTGTTGGAATGAAGGAAAACAGGCACTTGCAAGTCATCCCAGGCCCATGTGCTTTAACTGTTATATTTAGTGACACTGGAGGAAAAATAAGATGTCCTATTCTTTATGCACGCAGTGGTAGCTTTTATGGCATTCCCAGAAAATTGCCTGGAGAGCCAAATTTCAAGAGGCACTTTGTCTGTACTACTCTTGCATGATGTGCTCTCCGTTGTTTTGCCTTCCAGATCTGCTCGCATTAGCCACTTCTGGTCTCTTACCGTCCTCTGTTGTGTGCTCAGGTGGAATCCTTAACTGAAATTAAACTATTCAGTTCTCCTCGAAGCAAACAACCTATAATCGGCAGTTAGTTTTCCAACGTCATGCTTAACCCTTAAATTTGGTTTCATGCCATTTATTCCTTACTTCATCTAATCTGAACACCGCTGTTCCGTTTGGCAGGTGCTGTTCTTATGTGTCTGTGTTCCAAAGCTTTCTGACCATGCTAGGTTGCATCCTATGGTTTTCATGTCCTCGCTGCCCAGCAGAATGTTCTTAAAAACTGATGGTATAAATGCTCAAAGCAAACATCTGACCGACATGACCACAGAACGAAGTGTCTATGGCTATGTTCAGACCATCAGTCAAAGGGCCCTGGTTTGGCGGTGAAAGCCACCTTTTCCGACCAGGATATATATTTATCGCCGGGTGATAAATCAAAATGTACCCCTAGGTATGGATTAGGATATAGATGTGGCAGCATATTTTTTGAAAGAGAACATTTTAATGCACCAATCACAAACCATCACTCCAAGTCAGAATGATCTATCTGCCAAAACATGTCATGTTCCCTCTTGGAAGAGTGGTGCATTATGCCTACATATTTCTGTAACACGGAAGCAAGAGCAAACCTGTGTGAATTGATGCAATTAATCTATTTTGGATGTCCTTGAAGTTAACCTATCCTGGCATGCTTAAAAAAAAGCTGTGCTGTGTGCATCAATACTTGTCTTTTATCTTGCAGGATCGGGATACTTTCTCTGTTAAGCTGGAGGACACGGAGAACTGGCTGTATGAGGAGGGAGAAGACCAGCCAAAACAGGTGTACATCGACAAGCTTGCCGATCTTAAGGTAAAGCAGGAATCCCCAATTAATTCCCAACTACAATTCCATCCTGCTTTTCTATATGAGAGGGTTAAAGATGTAAATATATTTTTGCACTTTTCCAGAAACTTGGACAGCCGGTTCAAGACAGATACATGGAATCTGAGCTGCGACCAAGAGCATTTGAGGAGCTCGGCAAACAGATTCAGCAGTACATGAAGATCATTGAAGCCTTCAAAACTAAGGTAAATGTCAGATGGCTCGATTAAAGGGCACAGAGCATGGCTACTACTAACAACTCATTCTGTTGGTGTCAGGTGAGCTGGTTTCTTCTTATAGTAATAGAAAAGCCTTTATTGTCATTGTATTCGTATACAACGGAAATTTGGAGTGCTGCTCCTGTTGGTGCGACGAGGGACAACATATAACACAACAACAAAATATAACACGACAATAGTATAACTAGCTAAAAACAGTACAAATAGCTTAATATATATATATATATATATATATATATATTTTAAGAGTATTATGGCCTGTGCTGTTTTGGATGAAATGATTGAAGTAAGACATGATCCAACGTGTGGGTTTGTAATCTAACAAGCGTACTCTAACCATGCAATTGGACACTTTGACAGCTAATGGATTTAGCTTCTTGCCTGTCTAACTGAATGTGAATCCAAGATTTGGTTTAGAGACCAATTACAGCATTGAATGGTATCCACACATGATGCATTTATTATTCATTTGGTAAAAGCTTTTATCCAAATAAGCTTACAAGTGAGGTAGATTCCACAGTGATTAAGTGTAACACTGGTCATTGAGTTCAGTGCTATGCGGTGAGTGAACCCAACTCCCCAATACTGTAAGGCGCGTACCAGAACTGCCCATGGGTTTCATTTTTGTGTAGAACTACCACTTTGCCCTTTCAGTATTGGTAAATCAAAATACAAGTGTGTGTGTGTGCATAAATAACATGAGTCAGACGACCACTTTTGCAGCTCAAAACATCACTGACTTTAAACTTTTACTTTCTCTTTCAGGAGGAGCAGTATGACCATCTGGATGAGGCAGAAGTGGAGAAAGCGGACAAGTTCCTGGGTGAGGCCATGATCTGGATGAACAGCAAAATGAACCAGCAGAGTAAACAGAGCCTGTCTGTGGATCCAGCTGTGAAAGTTACAGACATACAATCAAAAACAAAGGTGAGGACATGAGTGAGGTAGTTACAACTGCAAGCAGGGGTTGATTTTGTTTCACCAGTTGTGAACAAATGACCCTTAAGTCCTAAGGGTTCACCTTAAGGAGCAACTTGCAAATAAACCCTTCATTTAAATTAATAAAATAAACAAATAAATGTGGTATACAAAGGGCTTATGGTGGAATATATTTCTTAAAGGCACTCCAGTGGAACAGTGAGATCCATAAACAAGGAAAAATAACAAAAATGAACATTTCTTCAAATCTCCACAGGAACTGTATTCTGCCTGTAATTCAATTTTGACCAAACCCAAGCCAAAAGTGGAGGCGCCCAAGGACGACAAGGCCCCAGAGGAGAATGGACCAGTCAACGGGCAGGAGGCTAACGAGACCCAGCAACCCGGCTCCGAAAACCCTAGCGCCGAAGGCACAGAGTCGAAGGACGTCAAACCCGACATGGATCTTGACTGAAGCGGGATTCCCTTCTCTCTCTCTCTCTCTCTCTCTCTTCATGTTTCCCCAGAAATGTTGCTCTTTAGTCATTCCACCATAACCATGCTTCGGGTCGTTTTGGCAATCTGAGAATTTCTGGCCACCTGTGCATGTACTTTCTTTTCGTTTGGGGAACAAATGAAAGCGTAATGCAATAAGCCTGGTTGTTGACAAAGTGTATTCATACTGGCGTTTCTTTTGTGAGCTTAAACTGTTAAGGTCTGTGTCGAACTTTCGTTTTAATAAATATTGACCATAAAAAATCGTTTGTTTTCTTGTTAACTTGAGTGTTTAATTGTGTGCGCGTACAAACGTAGGATCAGTATCAGCCTATGGCGACACCCTTTTCAAAGATAACTGAATCAGCGAGTCCACCTCTCCTATCCCTTCAAGTCATATGACCGTAAGTTCCTGTTTTCCCGAAAGGATGGTATAGAAGATTTTAGGTAACCGCAACTGCCATGGCTTGCAGTAAATTTGAACTGGATCAAGAGTGTAATTAATGTAACGCTCGTTTTATAATGTTATAACGTTTTCTCGAAGTTTAGCGCAGTCTGTAGATATCGTTAGTTCTTTACACAATATGGGTGCGAATGGTTGTTCTTTATGACGGGGTAAAGTCTAGTTAGAGGTTGGCTTAAAACGTTTCTTATTTCCAGACGGTACTGAGGTAGTTGCATTTCTGTGTTCAACTTGTTTCTGACTACATTGTTAACGATGAAGTTGATCATCCTCGACGATTATGACCAAACCAGTGAATGGGCTGCGAAATACATCAAGAAAAGAATCATAAACTTTAAGCCCGGTCCAAACAAGCACTTCACGTTAGGACTTCCAACAGGTAAGCTCTCTCGTAATTTCTTTGCATCACTTTCTTCTGTGGTGTTATACAAATAAAGTTCATGTAGGCCTTTGTTAAGTTTTTGATATCGGCATTGACAGTCTGGAAAACTGCGTTTTAGGAGGTACACCTCTGGGATGTTACAAGAAACTAATTGACTTCTACAAGAAAGGGGAGGTTTCCTTTCAATATGTTAAAACGTTCAATATGGATGAGTATGTCGGTACGTAAACCTATATCCTATTTAGATTAACAAAAATCAAACTATAGATCAATACACAAACCTGTTATGGCTTATTAAAAAACAATTTACCAAAATACACAGGGCTACCAAGAGACCACCGGGAAAGCTACCATTCCTTTATGTGGAATAATTTCTTTAAGCACATTGACATAAGAGCAGAGAACGTCCATATCCTGGATGGCAATGCACCAGACCTGCAACAAGAGTGCCAGGCTTTTGAGGACAAGATCAAAGCTGCTGGAGGGATTGAGCTCTTTGTTGGGGGTAAGATTGTCTGAACTCATATAACTACACCAAACACTTTAACCTACTACAACTACTTTGGTTCTATGGCAAGATCGAATAGTTGCCTGACTTCATCAGTTCACTGACATTCATTTCTATTGCATTTCCTTCTGTGGAGATGTGTATATGGATATTGTAGTCCTGAAAGATGTTAGATAGCTCACATTAAGATCTATAAACAGATACCAAACTGCTGAGACAAACAAAGCCCAAAACGTGCAATTCTGTGTGTGCCAGGGATCGGACCTGATGGCCACATTGCTTTCAATGAGCCTGGCTCCAGCCTTGTCTCCAGGACTAGGGTGAAGACCCTGGCAATGGATACCATCTTGGCCAATGCCCGTTTCTTTGACGGAGATCTCTCCAAAGTGCCCAACATGGCGCTCACTGTGGGTGTGGGGACAGTCATGGATGCCCGAGAGGTCTGTAGCTTCTGTCAGTTTTCTTTTTGATCTATATAGTTGTTAGGGGAAAATTCACTCAAGTTATCTCAGGACTCCGAAGCTGTAGATCAATATATTTATCACAAACAATTGCAATCGGGTTCACTCACAGCACAAGGATGAAAGTGAAGCAATTTCACAAAGATTGCACAGGGTTTATATACTTAAGATTTATCTAACTCTGACGCCATCAATGTTTCTAAATCAGTAATAGCCACGCTCGACTAAAAGTCCCTGTGTGTCATCCCCACTGCGCTTTCTAAAATGTAAGGATGTCAGTTTTACGCAGGGTAGAACTAGCACAGTTCGACCCTTCTTATCACCTCTGAGCTCACCCAAACATATGCAGAAGGTCTCTCCTTACGCATATAACTCTTACTCATATGCAGACTACATGGCGTCAGCACCTAATAATCAAAGTTACACACATACAGAAAAACCATGTTCCTGCTTACATTAGCACATGATTCATACAAGGTAATTATTAATACAAGGAACTTGATTGATATATTGTTAAGTCATTAACGGTGTTTCGAAATGATCTCTATCAGTAGTCATGAGAACTGTGATGCCCAGGGCTACAGATGGAATATGCTTTATCTAGCCTACTGACGCCATCACCACGGTGGCTGTATAGTGGTGTCTAGCAGAAAAGAGTTTCAAGGTTGGCTAAATCACTCTTGGTAGCTGTCTATAAACACAACACATGTGAAACTAGTTAAATGAATTGTGCGTGTCTATCATTTTACTAACCAAGTACTTCTAAAACGTTTTGTGGCTCAACCTTGCAGACCAACTAGTTTTGATCATTCAGGGGTAACACTGGCTCTTTATTTGAAGGTCATGATCCTCATAACAGGAGCACACAAAGCGTTCGCCTTGTACAAAGCCATAGAAGAAGGGGTGAACCACATGTGGACAGTGTCTGCTTTCCAGCAGCATCCCCAGGCGATCTTTGTGTGTGATGAAGATGCCACCCATGAGCTACGAGTCAAAACAGTGAAATACTTCAAAGGTAATCCTAGCCACTGTGAGGTGTGGTGGATCATGTACGATATTCCTCCCTTTGTGAAAAACTTGAGTGATGGTCAATATTCAATTCACGAGTGTGTACAAGTGATTCATTTGAATGTTCATGTAGAACACAGATGTGTACTGATCAGCATTTCTATTTGTTTGTGTTTTGTTTGACAGGGATGATGCATGTGCACAATAAACTGGTGGAGCCGTAGGCAATAACCAGATAAAGATCATGCAGGAAGCACAGGCAGACATGTGGGGCCTACATGTCTGCATAGTTGTTAAATATTACCTTTTGATTTCAAAGTTTTGACTGATCTGTTGTTGTGAATGTCTTTCCATGTATACACAATATTGTGCTTGTGAATAATGAAGAGATGATCTTATCCTTATCTTACTTTTTGTATGTTTCATAATACACTCAATAAAGAGATTTAGCATTGCAGAATCACAAAATGGATCAGGAGTCATTATTATCTTCGTCCTACAAGAAGTGGTCATGTTATGTAACACCAACTGCCACAGGGAACCTTTGCATGTAGGCCAGTCTGCCACCATTCTTGTGATTATCTAGCTAGCAAGCGACAACACCGCATCATCAGCCTGCCCTACGTAACAGAATCAACGCTGGCTTCCTGAAAGGGTGGAGTAGAAGAGCGGGGAAGAAGACGTCAGATTGTGGATTATCTGTTGATCCAATTTGACCGTTTTGACAGCCTTCATCAAATCGCCAAACGGGGTTCAAGCGATACAGCAAGAATGACCGAGCAACGGAGTGGCTACCAGCAGGTATGAATATATTCGACGTGTATTAGCTAACTTGCTCGTAGCGGCCTGTACTTTAAGGATTAGCTACTAGCTAGGTGGGTTGTCCAGCTAACGTAAATTAGCTGTTACAGGCCGAGTAATACAGGCAGTCCTTAACTAGCTGGATTTGTTTGTCATTTTACAGAAAAATGTAATGTTACTGAATATTCTTGAAAACTCTGTTCCCTAGGCACTGATTTAATCTTTACACGTGTTTATATACAGAGGACAACGTTAGCTTGAAATCGGTATCATGCTACTAGCTTAGTTAGAGAGCATAGCCCGAAACAAGATTGACGTCTAGTCAATCCATTGCGTAGCTGATGGTGAAAAAGCAGTTCCACTCCCTACTTCAACCAGTACTGAAACTTTGGGTCTGTACGTAACGGAACACAATCTGCCTTCTAAGACAGCATTCAGTGACAGGTGTCATTGTCATTTCAGTTCTTGTTCTGCTTACAAATCGTAGTTTCTCTGGCTATGCTCTGGTGACCTTTCTCCGATTTACCAAAGAAGTTTGGTCGCTTTTCAGTAAATGTGTCAAAGAAGCCTACGGCGATCCAAGATAGCCTGTTCTACATGCATCTCTTTTGTATGAGTGTGAGAATTCAGAGTTGGGTGTGGTTTATCCACTAATTTGACATGCATTAGATTCCCCTCCCTAAAGTCAGTCGCATAGTGAAGCTTTTTTCACCTTTTAATAGCTCACCAATGAAGAGGAGGCAGGTGAAGTGCCTCAAGAAGTACCTGACGCCCCCCCACCATACAACAGCATTGCAGCGGACAATGCAGGTAATGTAGCCATAGCTTGCACACTCGGCCTGCCCTGCACTGAAATAGAATGCACATCCTCTTTCTGTTTATTTAAAATGTATAGGTTTGCCCCTATTTTGGTACCATTTCTGCTAATTTTTTTATAAACAATGGCCCAGAGTCCTTCAACCATTAGAAATCGCTACAAATGTGTAATTTGAGGTCATTAGAACAACAAGAAGGTAAAGTGATCCTATTACCAGGAGGGAGACATAATTACAGTTAAGCCGAGCGATAGACGGGTTTGTAATCAGGCTGGACAGTACCTTGTCTGAGTGAAAACCCAAGCCAACATCCTTAGTGCCGACCATGATGAAACATATATATCATTAACTTGGTGGTTTTTTAATACGATGGTGTATTAGAGCCATTAGGTAAAAAAAAATCGGAAGAAAAAAATACATAACTGCGAAGCTACAGCATGGCAGCATCCAGCGAGCATCCAGCGTCAACATTCACCTTGAACAAATATCTTGATGGCTGAGGCTAAGGCAAGCTATTTAGTGAAAGGAAGAAACCGCCTGCCCAATCAGTCTATTGACACTGTTTTGCCCTGGATGTTCATGGTAACCTCCCAAAGCCAAGTGTCTGTGGTGTGATGAGGTTGATCCGAACGTGCAAAGTGAAGCGATTTGGTTCCCTGCCAAAAAAAAACCGCTTGCTGTGTGATTTGTTTTTGTAAATGTATTACTTTAATGTCAGAGAATTTCCGAATCTCCCCCCGTAAATTTACGATTTAAAAATCTGAATTTACGAGATTATTCTCGGAATATTACCCCCACAGCTATGGGTTTTTTGTTTGTTTGTAACCATAACCTACAATGTCCCAAATAAGCCGACGTAATACATTTACAGTACTTAGGGCGTGAGTCTTTTAACTGTTTGGATAGTAATCACTGATAGCCTACATGTATAGTCATAAGCCTGCTTCACCCTGGCTTACTAACACAATTTCACAATTTATGAATATGGGAGAACAGTGAAAATGATTATTGTTACACTCATATTGCAAGTGTAAATGATAGAGCTATCCTTGTCAACCCTTTTATTCCATTTTATGGAGCCATACTTTGAACCTCTGAATGACCTTGCATTTTATATGCCTCATTTGTTGCTAGTGCATATTTTATTGGATCACTTCAAGTCAGACTAGAACAGTCAGAAGTGTATCTCCTTTACAGCTCATTTCACCTATAAAGAGGATGGATGCTATCCCAATCCTCCTTCGTACAACGTTGCCACATCATTGCCCTCCTATGACGAAGCTGAGAGGACCAAAGCTGAAGCAGCGGTGCCTCTTGTCCCTGGGAGGGTATGGTGTTCCTAGCTGAATGTTTACATGTCCATCTATCTTTATGCACGTTTGAGCATATACTTTTAGTTTTGTAATTTATATATTTATAATTTTTCATTTACTTGTATGGTAAACTAAAGACAAACAAAGGAGTTGTGGGGTTTTTTTGGTAGGAGGAAGAGTTCATTGCCAGGGATGACTTTGATGACGCCGACCAACTGCGGATTGGAAACGATGGCATATTTATGCTGACATTCTTCAGTAAGTGTGTGCATTGTGGAAGTTTGCCATTGACAGCGGCATGGATGACTGAATATAAGATGTTTGATGTTCAGAAGAATCCATATCAGTACTGTTGTGCTCCCTCACCCTCGCCTTCAATCTTTCTTTACCTCCATTTATGTTTTTGCCTCCATCGTGTAGTGGCATTCCTTTTCAACTGGATTGGCTTTTTCCTGTCATTCTGTCTGACCACCTCTGCTGCTGGTCGCTATGGTGCCATCTCTGGGTTCGGACTCTCCCTGGTCAAGTGGATTCTGATAGTCAGAGTAAGGCCTTTTCTTGTGTCCAGTTGCCATGGTGATTCCTTTAGGCATTCAGGCATTAGTCAGTGCTGTCAGAGTCTCAGTAGACAGGGAGGAATTAGTTGACTATTTAAAAACAAACAAGGTTTATAAATATATCCCTGAAGAAAGTGAGTCCAGAATAAATATTGCTCTGTGGATTTCTGTGGATCCGTTACTAAATTTTGTTGTTGTGTTTCAATATGTATGTATGTATGTATTTATTTATTTATTGCTGTCCCTTCCCAGTTTTCTACCTACTTCCCTGGCTATTTTGATGGCCAGTATTGGTTGTGGTGGGTGTTCCTTGTGTTGGGTAAGTATCACCGAATCTCAAGCCTGATATTTTGTTAGTGAGACATGGGGATTACATAGTGACATCTCATGCATGTTTCATGCATGTACATTTTAAATAGCTGTAGGAGTGGCTAGTCTTGACAGAATGTCGGTATCTGGATTACCTAACTCATTGTCATTCTTCTGAGTTTGAACTCCTCGTGTGTTTGTCACTTCAGGGTTCCTGCTGTTCTTCAGAGGTTTCATAAATTACTCCAGAGTGCGCAAAATGGCCGACTCCTCCTCTTTTTCTACCCTCCCACGAACCAGAGTGCTCTTCATCTACTGAAGGTAAAATCCTCAGCTGGGCAGCTGTGTTTTTAAGGATTTGCTTTTAAATACTACACATTGTGTAATGTCATTAGACTCCACTGAAAGTATTTTTTGCAGACTGGTTTAGTGGACTGGGAGGAGAATGGCCAAACATTTAAAAAAGTGACATCTAAACTGTAAATCTCCTTTAAAGGTCAACTCAGAAATGGTCTGCAAATCTGCAGAGGCTTACATCAAAGAAAAGGAGAACATGACTTTGAAAACCAATGTACCATTCAGACGAATGATTCTTTGTTTCTATGTGCACATTTTTACTAATGGATGCTGATAGTTCTGTAACCATTTACTCATTAGTGGATTATGTCAAGTGCTATTTTCGATTTAATCTGTGATGCCTTATGTATGATTTGCTGACAGTCAAAGCAAGCTGCTGGACTCTGTGGGAAGACTGAAATGATACGTTTTGATTTTGGCCAGCAGGGGGCAGTCTTGTTAAACTCTTTTCAGGATTTAGTATTCTTTTAAAGGTAATGAAAATGCCTGGTACTCCATTCCACACTATCATTTAGTTTCTGTATATGGATGAAAATCTTAACCCTTCAATTGTTGGGGACTTATTTGTTTTTACTTTGTAAGTAAGTATGTAAAGTACAGTGTGTCATTTATTTCAGTGTTTGGTTTTAAAAGGTATGATGGTTTATATGCAGTGACACAAGTGGTACTGTAGACATGCATTATTTTAAATAAATCACGGTTAAAATTCATAGCAGACCTAAGCATTATGAAACATGTATACATGCAAACATATAATGCGTTTGAACAATGCTTTTGTATTTGGGTTGAAAAGAGAAGCTGGTGATATCCAGTTAACCACACATTTGGGAGGCCATATATGTGTTTGCAAGTCCAACAGGAATTAATTTGTAGGATTAGTAAGACACACAAAAACACGCAGAAACCAATGATTGTTGTATTATTAAGCAGATACTGTGTTGCTTTGTATGATGACAAGTTGAGATCTTTTCTGGTATTTTCAAAGGTTAAACATTCATTAACACTTCCCTCAGGTGAGAGGATATTCTGTCATGAAATTTTTGCAATTTTGTGTCTAGTAATATTAAATAAATGTCACTTCAGTAGCAAACATACTGGTTTGGCAGAGTTTTATTTTCAGACACTGCATTTTCAAGATATGCTAATAAAATCGACACGTTATGTGGAAGTAACCATTAAAGATGCAGCCCACCATTCGGTTTCACAAAAAGTTGACAATATTTGAGCTCAGCGACCAATCAAATTACATCGCTCCCTTCTGTGATTGTTTATGGCTCGGTCTGAGCCTCTATGTTTGTTTCCCAATTACAGAGCCAAGACTGTGTACGAACACAAACACTAAACGCACAGCTAGAGAACTGTGAGGAGCAATTAGCCGAACTTGACAAAAAGTCTATTGGATTAGAATTGTGAACGGTGCTTTTAAGTCCTGGAACTATAATGGCCTGAATGACTCAAGTAGTCTGCATTCTTCCTGAAATGTATGCAATTGTACTTGCATTATACATACCACTCCTACTCTGTGTAAGATGTTTTCCTTGTATCTGCCAGGTCAGGCAGGACATTAGATAATGAGACACTAGGTCTCTATTTATGCAAAGATATATTGAGTTGAAAATAAATAGGATCAGTCTTCAGACTCCAACCTAATGTAAGATGCACCAGAAACATTTTACAAGACAACTTAATATAAGATCCCTCTTTTTAGCCATCATACATATATTTATCATGGTTAACTTCATTATCTACCTAGTAACTCTTTAAATACAAATTTACTGAAGTACTTAACTAGTGAAATTAAGGGAATTCACACATATCAGAGAAAACAAAACCTTCCAGGTGTCGGATTGAGGTTAGTGTGATTAGGAAAAGTCAGTTGTATATGGTCTGGTACATGACAGAAAGAGAAAAATCAATGCTGTACTTTTATACATTCTGGAGTGTTCCAAGTGCTGTTGAAATGCATCAAGTGTTAGTAAATTAGTGTAGCGCTACTTGATGGAGCAGAACAAACAAATGATCCAATGCGGGTAGATAGTTAGATAGACTATATCTGTTATGGAGCAAAACATTCAGGGTGCATATTTCATATGTATCTTCTTTTGTGTCAAAAGGGTCTAAATGCTGTGCAGTAGCCTGTAACTCTTGAGTGGCACACTGGGGAGGTATTCCAGAAAGCAGGTTTAACAAACTCTGAGCCTAACCCTGAACCCAGAGCTGATAAACCAAGATTTGGGACACTCTTTTTAAATAGTTTTCAGCTGATCTGAGTTAGTTCAGTCAACTCTGAGTAAATCCACTTGAGTTAAGTGTGTGCCCTGACGACAATGAAAAGCAATCATCAATGGAGCTGATACTATGAGTCACCATGGCAACTGGCAAGAAAACAAGGTCGTCCTACTTCACCCTTCTGTAGTTAGAAGTTCTGAGACGTGCCATGGCCAGTATGAGCTCATTTTCAGGAAAAAAAAACATGGCTTCAGACCTCCCTGAAGCTAGCAAATGATGATTTTTATGGCACAAACCAACAAAAACGAACTGCAATACTTTTATTAATGGCTGTGTGAGTCAATGAGTTTGGATGTAGTCTATTAATGGTGGAGTTCAATTAGGTAGTCATCATGGAATGATGGCATATCTTTTTGGGGTCATGGTTACCATGGTAACTGACCCAAAGTTTGTGTTACCTTTCTCTCTGGAATGGACAACCCAGAGTTTCCCTCATCTCAGGATGAACAAACTCAGAGTTTTACCAAAACCCACTTCCTGGAATACCCCCCTTGGTCACCATACTCATAATAACGAGAAGAAGATGAACAACACTTTTCAACTCTGGAGAGTTATTTGATTATTTAAAAATAAAATGGGTACTATATTTTCCCTGTGCAAATATAAAAAAAGAATTGATAACAAAATATAGCATTTAAATATACCATTTAAAAAGAGCTCATTCACACACAACAATCTATTAAATAATAATGCTATCATTCCTTACGGTGAGGTTTCAGTTCAGTTCAGTTCAATCCAAATTAGTAAGAGCAGGAGGCCTGAACTGAAGTTAAAAGCTACACACATTTCTGATCTGTGCAAAGTGTAGATAAGAGTGTCTTGTTAGTATTGTTAGAAATCTGCAAGCGGTTTAGTGTAGTAGTGTTAGCCACAGAGGTAATGATTTAAGGTCAGTGTTAGCAGCATGTTTTCCAACATTCACAGGTTTTTTTTTTTCTTCTCATTTCATTGCAAAGCTACATTTAGTTTTCACTCAGGGATGTTATCCACCTTCCGAGGGAGGAAGAATATGGCTTTCTGACCAATGTGGGTTCGAGACCCATCCTTGGTCTTGCCATTCTTCTTAATCCCAACATACCAGCCACTATACTTCTGCGACTGGTAGGTATTGTAGTGGTTCTCCTCCATGTTCTCCAGGAAGTAGGACTCCTCTGTTGCGGAGGTCTAAAATAGAGAGGAAAAGATGGAGCAATTGAATGTTGGGATGGGGACACCCGTCACCAGTAATATTAATGATGGCACTTACCGATCCAACCAGCCTGCCATCTTTACCCATGGAAAGGTACTGCCCAGTCTCAACACTTTTAATGACCACAACACCAGAACTGACTGCTTTCACTTCCAGCACACCTGCATCATCAACACCACCACACACAGACATGGAGGGAGGGAGAAAAACTTAGAGTAGGCCTAGTCATGTAACCTCATTACAGCCAACTATTTATGTTGGTCTACGTCCAAATTGCTCTACTAATATTGGCCTAGGAGTTCTGTTGATGTCCATAAATAGGCATATCGGTTAGGCTTTAAAAAAGCTCCTTTATAGCCTATCAGCAGCTAAAGGGCCTATAGACAAGAGAACACAGCAGACTCTTTTGGACTGCACCGATAAAATAGCCAATAAAATGTGTTTACAAGTGCAGGTGACCACTTCGGTGAGCCATAGCCTAATGAAAACTTAACACAATATCGGAGTGATATTAACAGAGGTCTCGGGACAATATTGCTAACAGGAAACAGATGAAGTCGCCGCTGTACAGCCTACGCGTCAAATACGACCTTTGGCACAAAAATAAATATGGGCGCAACCTTACTGTAGATATCATTTCCATCTCTTTTGCCTTCAACAGTTCCATCCTCCAGAATTCGAAGGTGATACCCGCCATTCATGCAATACAGCTGTATGAGCATTTTGTTATCTGTCGAAATTCCGTGCGTTTTTTCCGAGAGAGAACACCGCTGTGTCGACCTCTGAGATAACAGAATTCTCTCTAGCCCTCCCATTGGGGGAATTATCGCCGTGGGAAAAGCCAGTGAAATAGACGGAGAGAATCTACAATGGAAAAGGCCAACAGGAACGCTCGGACTTTTTAGTGAGCCGTAGTACAATGTATGTGTCACGCGCACCAATAGAGTTACCAATGGAGTTGTTCCAATGGAGTAGCATCTCCTTTACCAACCAGTGCATAGGCTATAATAATTATTAGTCAGTACAAATTAATGGAGGCAAGAACACCTTGCATGAAGGCCATATCGTCAGAAAACGTTAAAAAGAGAATATGTGATTTTCAATGTAAAAACTGAGAGTGCTGTTGTTCAAACAGTGCGGACCGGAAGGTACAACAACACGTGTCAACAAAATGTTAGAAATGTGTCTATATCAATAGAGAACGAAACAACACTTCTGAAACATGATTAATATACATAGAGTGTACACGGAGGCTGACAGGATTACTGGGAAACGTAATCTTTTCACTGTTTCCTCCGAATTATGTCATTGTAGAAGGCTTGAAAAGATTTTTGACCATAAAACATTTCATAGTGCCTCTTTACATCTTAAGGGCATATGTGTATTTGACCATAACTGATCATAATTACATACTACTACCTATGAGTAGTTGAAGTAGAGATGTCATATTGGTATTAAAAAGAGCATACCACTGAAAGAAAAGATGATTGTGTGGGTGAGGTGATTCAAATGTATGTTTTCAGGGGCAATCCTTTACTGCCAACCAAACACATACATACACACAGGTGTTTATGCATGCACTGTATATTTACTGGCCATTTACTTTTACTGTCAATCTTACTAGATCAACCTTACTGAAATCTAGTTTCAACAGCAGTAAAATAAATTTGAGTCTTACGCATTTTGACCCCATAAAACAGGATGTGGTAAAAAAAAACATGTCATAGGCATATATTCATAAATGAGATCAGGTGACGTTAGATTCGAAAAGCACATTTATTTTTATGAATGATTGCTTATCATAATCGCATGGTTGTTAAGTAGCTTATTAGGGTTTTTTTGTGTGTGTGTGTGTGTGTGTGTGTGTACAACGGTGTTAACATCATATGAATCAGCATAAAAGTAATGTTTATCAAAAGTACCTCACAACCAAGACAGACAGTTCAACAGGGAAGTGAGTGGGTGAGATCATCAACATGGGCTACAGAGGTGGAATAGTACAGATGACATAAAAAACTATTCATTTTGGACAAATCTGATGCATATTCTTAACACAGGGTAATATGTACATAGCTGAGATATACGCAAATACAAACAAAAACATAAAGGAAAGCCATATACGAGTGAAACACATTTGCCCATAATATATCTCTTAAGTTAATATCTGATTTTTTTTCTGTCCTTTATTAATTCGTTTTTTTTTTTGTTTTGTTTTTTAGAAAATAGATTTTAAACAGTGACAGGGTAGTGCAAAATTCCAGAGGTTTCAATTTGGCAAGTTACTTTCATATACAGTTTCCCTTCTAATGTGCGTGTTTGCTTCCTATGCACAGTACGACACACATGATCGTAGCCAGGAATTCACAAAAGGGGGTTTAAGTATCCCTTCCTCCTCCAGCCCCTATACGGTGAGCTAGTGCAATATATACATCAAGCATGGCAAAAACCGGTTTCTCCTGCATCCCTGGTTCATGTCATTACACTTATTCAACATGGTCTAACATGCATCACAAGTGTAAGATATTATATGAAACAGGTGATGCAAGGTAGGGATTACATTCATCATCACCGTTACAGTTTGAGAGGCGCACGCTAAAGATTGTACATAACTACATGAAATAACAAAAGAATGCTTTTAAAAAAAAGGCTATGATAAATTATAAAAATATACCGATACTAAATACAATTTTTTTTTTTTTAGGGAACAGTTATGAGTCTTTCAAAATGCGACCTCCCTGAATTGGAATAACATTCACTCATTTACGGTGAAATACAGAGAAACATGAATGCATAACAGATTAGGCCGACACTCACCACTGCACTGTATGTGAAAGTAACTTGACGAGAAGAGAAAACAAAACATGATTAGAAGTAGTTTGGAACACACTCGGGTCATCGGCCATCATGTCTGGACATATCAACACAAACTAAGAGGGGACTAAAAGGCTGCCATTTACAGTGAAGACCCTGTTTGTCAACCACTTGACAAACCCGTGCTTCCAGATAACCACCTAACCAACCGATATACCTGCAACCCAAGTGTTACCAAAGCAACTGAATTAGAAATGGCTTGTAAAGATGGTTCTTTGATTAATTCAACAAAACACACAAGCATGAAATGTTGGCATCTTTAACATTTTACTGACTATTAATGGATAGCTTTATGTGACATGAATGGCATAGTGTCAGTTGAAAGAGGAAAATGGACTGAGATCTACACAAATAACCAAAACGCATGAAATTATACAAACAGGTGAATTCTGCCACAAGTTTGAAAACATCTGTACAAAATGGTTACTTTAAAATGTCATTTCATACTTAGATATGCCCTGAAGCAATATACTGTACTTTCCCCACACATTAAAAATGAGCAAGACACATGCACCTCAACTTCAATACAAACATGTCTTAGAAAAACAAAAGGAAAATAAAAATCACACAAGTTTTGTTCCTATTTAGTTTTTTTTCCCCACAGAATTTGTGAAAACTATAAGATCTTTTAAACAAATTAAACAAAAAAACAAAACAAAACAAAAAAACCCTCAAGAGAGAAACCAGAGAGGAGACAGAGTGATGCAACAGACATCAACTACTACTACTACTACTACTACTACTACCACTACTACTACTACTACGATAGACGCCCTGTTCAGAGGTGTGGTTGCATTGTGCGCTGGTGTGGGTTTGACAATAAAACTGCTTCTCTGAACTACAAACATGCGTGTTGGAGCTGGTGGGGAAACAATGAACGATCACTGCAATTTGGAATTGTGGATGGAGGTATGGACTTGAATCTTGTACTAGTTGTGTATTAGTATACCGAGACAGTGTGCATCGGAGGAAAATAATTATAAAAAAAGTTTTGTCAACTTAACATTTCTTTTCCCTTTCCTTTTGTCTTTGTGTGTACACTTTCAACAAATGTTAAGACAAGTACAGTTCCAGGTTGTAATCATTTCAACTGACTGAAGAAAAAAAAATACTCCACACAGAAATGAATGAAATAAGTTTGGCACATAGAGAGAGAGAGGAGAATGACATGAAATACAGGCATGTTCTTTTGTCTGTTATGGTAGAAATTCCCCGAGAACCGAATGAGAGGAGAGGCGAAGAGCCCCCGACCCCTCAGGTGAGCCACAGTTTAACTGAGAGGGCTATGAGGAAGGTTATTATACAAGCAAGTCTTTTTTTTGTTTTGTTTTCTTTTTTTGTTTGTTCTGTTCACTGCTAGAACAAGGAAAATCACCGTTTGGAAAAGCTAGTGAGTGCACTCACACCGGCGTGCCGGAGACAACACACTGGAGCTGCAGAGGAGGCGCTGCGCACGAGAGCGACAGGTGCCTGGGATGGACCTGGCCCGGAAGGGGGCCGGATCCAATCGGAAGTCTGCAGCTGTCTGGGAGTGTGAGTGCACGCCAACAGGTAAGGATGTGGACCTGAGTGAGGGATGAGGAGCAGAGGAGTGCTAGAAGATATATATATATATATCATATATAAAGAGAGCGAGAGAGCGAGAGAGAGCGAGAGAGAGAGAGAGAGAGAGTGAGGTGGTTTGCTGCATTGAATAACATATAAAGGTGATTGCACTGGTGTGTCTTTTTTTTACCATTCCCTGTTCGGATCCAGAAGGAAAAGATAAAGTTATAACCATCATAGTTCTTTGCGTATGTATATATCTATATATTCAGGAAAAAAATAAATCAGAGATGAGGTTTACTGTCTACGTCCGAGGCATTGGTATGACTCCCTGCTTTTACTGCGTATGGTTGGAGGTGATAAAACCGGGAATGCAGATTCCTTGACTAAGTTGGCAAAGGCAAATTGGGTTTCCTATGGTCCATGGGAGAAAAAAAAACATGGACAGAAAAAGAAACTAACAAACACAACAATAAAGGGAAGAAATTTAGTTGTCGACTGAGTTTTTTTTTGTGTTTTTTTTTGCATTGCATAATCAATGTACAATTTCAACGGTGCCACTGGTGATTAAACACATGGCTTCCTTGTTTGCTATATAATTAGCACTATACACATTAAAATTCAGCCACTTTATCAATTCATTAAAGCCTATGATAAAAGTGCTAAACAAATTGCATCTTTGAGAAAGGTGTCCAATGAAACTACCACAAGAGGAGTATGAGCCTCTTCATCTGCATGGTCACTGTGTGTCAGTAAGGATCACTTGTGTTCTGGATGTTTCCTGGGTATCAACTGAGCTGCCAAAATTCAAACGGCCAGTTTGAGAGAGAGAGAGAGAGAGAGAGGAGGAAAGGAACTGACAGTGCAAGTAAAATGACAATACTACAATCAAACACGATACGCCTTCTACCATCGTCAATGCACGACCAATCACGTTTGAGAGCAACGTTTCAAATAAAAAGACAAAAAAAAACCAGGTAGAGGAAACAGCTAAAAATGAGACCAAAGCTACAAAAAGGCACATAATATCCCTTTCTTTCGAACATGTTCAGAACTTGCTTGCCTGTTCTTGATTCAACGAAAATGAGATTAGATCCACCGTATATATATATATCGACTATATAAGACTGTCGCTCCGTTTATCTGTTTGTTGAAAAACAGTGCTGTATTTCTTGTGCTGTACTTATAACTGACATGACTGTTACAAACCAAAAGACCTTGTTCTGATTTGTGAACTCTGATATCAAAGTTTCATTATAGAGAAGTTTCTGGATAAAGGTAGGTGAATATAAGTGCTATTTGGAGTAGGTGGGTTAGAAGGGCAGGGATAAGGTGAAGGGGATGTTGTCTTATGCCAATGACAACCTGTAAAAGTACATCAATTTAAAAATGTTACCACTACGTACTGATTAGCCTTTTCATTTCTACTATGTAATCTCAACGTTGAAAGTCATACACCTGAGACAGCAGTTGCGGTTAGTTTGTTTCGATCCAAGAGTCACAAAGTATGCCATTGCAGCCCCAGAGGTTTGCCATTTCTATAAAAAGAAAGAAACAAACAAACAAAAAAACATGATTGGTTACTAAAACGTCTTTACGTCAATCCAAGTAGGACTGTTATGTTCTCCACATGTTATGTCTTGTCTTTCACCAGATGGGGTTCTCATGTTCGGTACTTGCATACACTCTGTGTGCCCCCCCCCCCCCCCTCCCTCCTCTCTAACTGTGCCCAAGTCATCTCCCTTTTACTGGGGTGGGGGGGGCACCACTCCTGCGTTGCGCTGTGGGTATGTTGGGGTGACGAGAGGGGGTGGTGAGTGTCTCTTTAAGGCATTGCGTTCCTGCCGCAGCGGTGTGTGTGTGTGTGTGCGTGTGTGTGTCTGTGTGTGTGCGGGGTTGGGCAGTCACTTCTGGTGAAAGAGCAGCGGCTTGACGCTTCCGGCTTTGAATTTTGGTAACTGGTTGCTGATGATCTCTGCCAACATCTCGGGGAATTCCACGCTCAGAGACTTGTTGACAAAGGTGTAGAAGCAGAAGTTCAGCA
Organism: Clupea harengus; assembly: GCF_900700415.2. Classification (NCBI taxonomy): domain Eukaryota; kingdom Metazoa; phylum Chordata; class Actinopteri; order Clupeiformes; family Clupeidae; genus Clupea; species Clupea harengus. Next base: position 7,086,849 of record NC_045171.1, read on the forward strand.
GGCCGCCCACCATCTGAGGACGAGGGAAAGATTGAGCAACGTTTCAACTCCGACAAAATTTCATACGGTCAGAATGTTAACATAACGTTTATGATTCGTAAATCACGCCATTTGAGTCTTGCGTTGCACTACACAGACACTTACCTGGCTGATTTCCTACTACTGACAAGGCATTTTAGGCCAGTCCCTCTACAATCTGCCGCTCTCTTGACTAGAAGACTTTTAGACTTTCCTGTCTTAAATCACTGCTCATACGTTGGGCAACACAGTTGTTCACCTTTTTTGTCACATGCAACTAAAAGCATGGCAGAGGATACCTGCTCAGTAAAACAGGGGAAGGAGAGCGTGAGGGGAGGGGAGGGGAGGGGTGCCTTACGTCGTGCATGGAGTCCAGTAGCTTGGTGAGCTGGTAGAACCTCTGCCAGTTCTGGCTGGAATTCTCCTCCCGCTTCACTATGGCTTTCCCGAGCTCCTTGATGTAGGACATCCGGATCTCGTCGAACACCGACTGGCTTTTCAGGCCATCCTTCGGCACTGAGGAAGTAGAACAGAGTTTGACAAGGAGTAAAACACTACTCTGACCTTTGAATCTAAATGGCCAGTCGGATTGTTACAAGTAGTAACTGGTGAAGGTCACACATGATTTTTCTGGTAAGTGTAGAGACAAGACAGGATACATACAAATCTATGTAGTACAGTGACATTGCTTTGGCAAAAACAAAATGCTACAGACGTAGGTTATTTCACTGAAGCAAAACTGACCTCAAGTTATGTGATTACATTCATTACAGTTCATATAAAATATCTAGCCCAGAACTAGAAAGTGGTCAGACAAACACACGCGCGCGCACACACACACACACACGCACACACACACACGCTCACACACACACACACACACACACACACACACACACACACACACACACACACACACACACACACACACACACACTCCTGATGCTCACCAGTGCTGAGCAGCAAGAGGACCTTCATGCACAGGTACTCATCGTTGGACACCTGCAGACGCACAAACTCGTTGGAAATCTTCAGCATCTGCTCACACTGGTCGGCCATGTAGGGCAGCTTCATGCGTTCCCTGCAGACATTGTGCACAGACACACACACACACATCATTACCACGCTAAATATTGAACTTTGCGAAGGGCATGTCACAGCATAGGTCAACCTTTTAGTCAAAGGCAGACTTTAGTTGATTCCATATTCCCTTCCAGTAACATAGAGGCCATAATGTGTGTGCACATACTCATTGATGACCAGGTCAGGGGCAAAGCACAGCATGTTGCCATCGCATTGCTGGTAGGAGCGCCACCCCAGCCCGAATGACATGAGGAAGAGCCACGAGCACTGGAGCAGGGTCATCTGGTCATCCAGGTGAAGGTTCCGGAACCCTGGAAGCAGGAAGAAGGATGCTATAGTTACAGAAGGGCAGTGACGGAAAGACAAACTCACACTACTGTTAGACCGAATGTTTCAAGGAAGGATTAGAAATTGAACCTCATGCCTCACACCCTCAACATGCTACTGGGTCTACAACTCAGTGTGTGTGTGTGTGTGTGTGTGTGTGTGTGTGTTTGTGCGCACGCACGGGCCGACCCATAACCCACAGGTCCCCTGGGTTCATGTTAGCTTACCAGAAAATCTGGTAAAACTGTGGGTCTGGGACAAAAGCGCTAAGACGCAGCATTCCAACATATATTATAAATAACCTACAGCCTTGAGCTAAATTGCGTGCAACAGGCCAGGCTACTACTGGAATTTCCACCTTCTCTTCCCCTCTAGGTCTCTCTCAAACACAATCTCTCCGGAAGATCTTTTTCATCACCGGCAGGTTTTGGAATACATTGACGAGGTTGGTTTCGGTTGTAGGCATCAGCCCAAGGATTAGTGCGTGTTACAATTGGAAGGGCTTCTGCCAGCCATGCCTAGACGATCTCTAGTTTTCCTCTGCTGTTAAACTAGTACCACCACTACTTGTAGCCACACTACTGCCCAACACTGGCAACAGCCCTTTAGCCAGTTTCATTAATGTTTTTATTAATGCGTTAATGTTTTGGACTACAGTGAATTAGGCCATGAGGATTAAAACTGCTCATGTTTAAGCGATGATTGGCGAGTGAGTGTCTGTGTGCGTGCGTCTCCGTGTGTGTGTGTGTGCGTGCTGGTGCGTGTGTGTGTGTTTTGGCCCATACCTGGCAGGGATTTAGCCCACTTGACAGCGGAGACGACCTGGCGGCCCCCGAGCCGGTTCAGCGTGGTCATGAGGCGCGTGGAGGTGTCGGGCAGCGTGCTGTCGTAGCCGGCGTAGATGGTCTCCGGCTCGATGGCCTTGAGCAGCGACAGCATGGACGGCACCAGCTGGGGCATGGCTTTGGGCACCAGCGGCCGCGCCTCGGGCATCACCGGGGGAGACAGCTCGCTCACCGCCACCGCCGCCGCCGGCTGCTGCTGCTGGACGCCCTTTAAACGATTTAGCTTCTTCGTTTTACGAGCTGGAGAGAGACAGACAGACAGACAAATGAGTACTGGTTTACACTTTGACAATAGTGCTTTTGACAAACAACACCTTTTTACTGACTACAGTTTACAGCTAAAGGCACAACATCAGTACAGAACAAATGCTGGTGCAGGGCTGCCTAAGATCTGACTGAGGGCTGACTGAGGGCTGACTGAGGGCTGCCTAAGATCTTCCTAAGATCTGACTGAGGGCTGCCTAAGATCTTCCTAAGATCTGACTGAGGGCTGCCTAAGATCTGCCTAAGATCTGACTGAGGGCTGCCTAAGATCTGGGTTACCTTCCAGGTTCATGCCTGCCTGCAGACACTTGCGAAAGCGGCAAGCTGGGCAGTTCTTGCGGCGGATCTTGTCTATGATGCAGTCGTTCCGTCCGGCGCACAGGTAGTTGTGCTGCCCTGAAAGGACGAAACAAGACCCAAAAGGTGAGACACGAACCAATCAGAGGGATCCAAAGCTGATGAGGAAACCAATTAATAATAATGATTGAATTCTGATGAAAAAAACAAAAAAACAATAAGGAAACAGAATTTTGATAAGGGAACCAATAAGAAAATGGAACTGTGAGGAGTGGTAGCCGACCTTTGGTAGCGGACGCTGCTGAGCGCTCACCTTCCACAGCCCGTTTAAAGAAGACCTTGCAGCTGCCGCAGGTGAGCACCCCGTAATGGCATCCCGAGGCCTCGTCCGAGCACACCAGGCAGATCTTATGGGCCGCGCCGCCCGGCTTCTGCCCCGACACACTGCCGGTGGAGTCTGACCTGAGGACGGAGACGGAGGGGAAAAATTCTAAATTTAACAAAAAAAATGACAAGGGATTGGGAATCAACTGAACCAATATGACCATTGGAGAAAATTCCAGAAAGAAGGAATGTTTTGAATACTTTCTGACACTCTGCATGCGACACTCAGTTGAACAGTCTTGTTGTTTTATTAACATCCCTATGATCCACAACACGTAACAAAACAGAAGACTGCTCTTCCCAAATTACACTAATATAGCCACCAATGAACTGCCATTAAATGGCGGAGGTGTGGACACTTTGCCTCCAGAATTTCTCCCTTAATTTTGCCTCCTTAACTGCACAAAAGTCCATCCTATTTTCCAGCAGTGGGATTTCTGTGTGGGTGGCAGCTGGTGGAATTTTGGTAGTTGATTATTTAGCATGGAGAGAGAGTGAGAAAGACAGAGAGAGTTAGTGAGAGAGAGAGAGAGAGAGAGAGAAGAGCAGGTTCCCAGTAGTGGATATGGCATCTCGTCCTTCCCTGTTAGGTGTGACGAGAGCAGTGACCTGTGCAGAGGACAAGGGGTGTGGAGAGGTGGGGAGGGCGGAGATTGTGACACTGCCCGCTGACCAGTAGGGGGAGCCTGTAAGCTACGCTGGCCACATGGACTGCACCTCCCACTGGCTCTGGATGACTCTTTCCCTCCCTCCCTCCTTCCTTCCTTCCCTCCCTCCCTCCCTCCCTCCCTCTCCGTCTGTTTGTCTCCCTGTCGCTCTCTCTCTCCCTCTCCGCATGAAGCCGCATTACGGACGCCCACACAGTTAGAGGGCATAGAGTAGAAGCCTGCAAACACACACAGCGCAGCAGCATGGCCTACATGCAAAACATGTGTAGCAGAGCACCAATAACACACACAACAACACACACTTGCAAACACACTCACACACCAGTCACTAGTACACACACAGACACTTGTGCACGCACATACACACACCCCAGTCATTTGTGCACGCACATACACACACCACAGTCAAACACATTTGTGTATGCGCACACCCCACACTGCTGCATGTGGTTTTCCATGAGACACAACAGAGCCATAGTCTCTCATCTCTGCCGTGGCACTATACTGTATTGTAACACCTCCCACCCACCCCCACTCTATTTCTTGTCTTCCCTGGCCCCTCCCCTGCTCCTCACCCCTCCTTCCCCTCCTCAAATCCCCTTTTATGCTGTTACATAACAGGCGCAGGTCCCTCCCTAGCAGCTGGGGGGGGGTGGGGGGGGGAGGGTTATGGCGGCTTCCCCAGGACGCTCAAGGGTGTTAGAGAGAGTGGGTGGAGGTGTTGCTGTAGAGTTTCTACACTGAAACTGCTTCATCAACAGCCTGCAGGATCAACTGGTTGGTCCTACTCTACTGCAGCAGAGAAGAAAAGTGATAGCAGAAATAAATGGAATTATGAACCAACCTAATCCAGTGTGTGTGTGTGTGTGTGTGTGTGTGTGTGTGTGTGTGTGTGTGTGTGTGTGTGTGTGTGTGTGTGTGTGTGTGTGTGTGTGTGTGTGTGTGTGTGTCTGAATGAGTGTGAGATAGGGTGTGTGTGCGGGGGGTAACCAAACTCAAGCCGACAGGCTTTCGGACGCCTGGAACAAACCCCCTTTCAACGCCCAGCATGGCATATTTGGGTCAAGCTATAATGCACACTTTCATGCAACCGCCCCCATTCCCCACCCCTCCGAACTTAGAGTGTAAGATCTGTCAGGCTATATTGAGTTTGACAGAGTGTTTGTGTGTGTGTGTGTGTGTGTGTGTGTGTGTGTGTGTGTGTGTGTGTGTGTGTGTGACTAGAAGCTTATAGCTGGAAACCCACCTGACCGTAAAGGGGGTTGGAAGAAGTGTTTCATTAGGGCAAAGGGCCTCTCACCACAACTGCTGGCTTTTAGTCAGAATGTATTTACTAATAGCCCCGCGGCAGACACATATGTTATAAACAGGGACGGCTGTGTTTACACATGCTTTTTTTATTCCCTTCTTCAAGACTGAGGTGGGATGGTGGGTGACTGGGCGGCGCACGAAAGACAAATCAAAACTACGTTAACTCTGCTCAGGTATTCACGAGTGACACAGGCGAACTCCAACCAAGTCAGACTATATCCATCTATAACCACGACTCACTTCTACTGGGCACACACACACACACATACATACATACAGGCATGCACACGTGAGCACACATTCTCTTATTAATAGACCCACATAGTCACATTTCTTTTTCATGTACTTCCTGAATCTTTACTACTTAGCCAGCAGTTGTGTTACCCAATGTGTCCGCGGGCTACTGCTGGAACGACTCACTGCGGTGCCAATTCTGGCAGTGTGTGGTCTGGTATGTCTCAGTCCAGTTCAGTGCACTTCTTGCCAGCTGTACATTTTTCCATACTTTTTCAATTTCAAAAGCCACAGGCCAACACGGCCCACCGCAGGATACTTCTGCCTCGAGTTACAGTGTAATTGTTAACCTTTTGTTAACTTATAAAGTCAACACTGTGTTGAGCTTCACAACTTGAATTGTGTTGAATTTATTTACCTTCTTAAAAAACAACAGCTACCACACATATACAGTATTCCATACATTCCAAATTATGTAATGATGAATACGTTTTCTACAGTCCTTACGGTGACATTTTTCATTTTCATCAACATTCAGCTTTGTATAGTTACAATAATCAAGGGCTTGTTTCTGATTGGCTGACATTAGTGGCACATGCAGGCAAAGACGGACAGATACAGCTGTTTGTTTAGATCATGCCTGAGGGATACTTATACATGCCTAATGTAGTATCTTATGGCATTAATATGGTATGTGCTTAGACCGCAGGAATGTACAAATGGTAGTCTATATCTATCAGTGCTCTCTCTCTTTCTCTCTCACTCACTCATTGGAGACATTCACACTCATAATTAACACTTCTAATGAACTCTATTAGTTACACTCACCGTGAACACACTCTGACTGAGCTCATGTTCACACATTTACATTTAATGTAAACTGTAACAGACTCACTCAGTGTGTCTCACCAGAAAGTTCAGCTGCATCGAGCAGGTACCCAACTCACAAATACACCCACACTAAGGCCAGGAAACGGTGGTAGAGCAGTGGTGCTAATCTTTTAGGTGGTTCCTTGGGTGGTTAGTAGCGCACCAATACCAACGCCTACGGCTCACTGAGCTTGTCACGCAACACAACACAACACCACACCACACAAGACAAACACACGACAGTTCCTCCATAAATCAGACGAACACAAGCACCCCAGCAGTGGTGCATGGGGAAGAGTGTATCTGGACGAGTGGTGTCTTCAATCTGATAAAATCAAGGCCACAGTTCAACAGCTATTACATCTCATGCGTCACAAATGAACAAGCTGCACCACAAGATGAAAATGCAACATCACCTACAGACACTGACGCAGATGTGTGTGCGTGTGTGTGTGTGTGTGTCACACAGTCCCTCTCCTAAGGTCCATTAGGCCCATATACACAAGCAGCTCCCAGAGCATTCATAGAGATAAGCTCACGGCCAGTGATTTGTGGATCAGGCTGTATTATTTACATTTCCTTGCACGTCTGCTTCTGGGGATCCACAGGAGGACACAAACTGTTTGCAGTGAATCACGCCATGCACAGAACAGCACCGGTTCCTGTAAGAGCTCCTGTCAATGACTCTGGCCCCAATGTTCCTGAATATTTATTCCTCCATTCATTCATTCATTCATTCATTCAGAGTAAATAAATACACTGCAGCTTTGCTGGAGTTGGAGTAAGAAATCAAACAGCGGAATGGCAGTGGTTCCGCATTCTACCCACAGTAGGAATTGCTGCTGATTGTGGCTGGTGAGTCTTTGTCAGAGCAGACAAGTGGAAAACTCGCCCGAGTCATGCCCGTTCAGTTCAGTTCAGTTCAGTTCAGTTCAGTTCAGTTCAGTGCAACGGGCATCCTGACCGCGCCGGGAAGAGGGGAAGTGCTCATGCCGCCCCGGCGCGCCATCCATCTGGGCCAGTCACGGCAGGAGATGCCGACTTTGAAGACGGCGAAGAAAAAAAACAAAACAACAGAAAGGGGAAAAGAAGAAAAAGGAAGTGGCTCTTCCCTAAGGCGATTAGCCAGAAATATAAAAATTAAGGAACCTGCGGAGGGAAGGCCTACCCGCAAGCAGACAACAAGGGACCGTCTGTTGCCGTGCTGTGGCCCTCATTTGCTCTATGTATTAGAAAGCATTCATTTATGTTCACGCTCAATTACTGCTTATTGAAATGGGTCTGATCAGGATAAAGACATATGTGCGGTTTATCTGAGTGGCAAAGTAATAAATAATAAATAGTAATAATAATTCATTTAATTTATAGCGCACTCTACATTCAGCTGAATCTCAGAGTGCCAAAGTGCACTATTGCGCGCGCACACACACACACACACACACACAAACACCCTATTTACATACATTAGTAGGCACTGCACTTCAACAGCAATGCACACTTCTCCTTCCCCCACTCCCTTCCCATGAGTCTCTGTGCTTTAACGGTCGCCGCCCTGAAAGCAAACAGTGACACATAACCGCATAACCTTCTAGTCATGTGGAACATACACATGCATACATATCCACAAGCATGACTGTGCTGTTTGCATTCGAGAGCTCCTCTATTCTACACCACATATTTACGTTCACGTGTGGTGTGCCTGGTGCCCCTACTTGCAGGGTTTGGCAGAGAGGAGACCTGCACGCCAACTGGAATCATGCTCTCCCCAATGGGACAGTCGCACCCCTAATTCTTAACACCACAGACGAGATATCTGCACCCGACAGATATACATGCACATACACGAGCATCAGTATGTAGGGCCAATGATTTTCCGTTTCAAAAAAATGCATTTTCCGTTTCACATTTGGTGAATTCCGTTTTTTTTCCCGTTTCAGCTCATTTTGTTCACCCTGAGGTAGATTGATGGCTTAAAATGAGTGAATAATATGTGCCCTTCTTAGATTGTTGTTTGCCAGCCATCAACAGAACAGAAGACTAAACATTTTTTGTTTTAAATGCGATTGGGAAGACGAGCGCGTGAATGTGACTGAATGTGACTTTAGCGTAGGTGTGTGGGTCAACGGTTGAAATGGGGGCGTGGCCGGAGCGGACTTCAGGGCAGACGTGACATTTTCTCAGTGGTTTTGTTCTTTAATTAATGTTTGTTCATCGTTGCAATCGTTGTTGTGTTTATTTGAAAGAAATATAGCCTTGCAGCCCAAAATACAGGGGAATTTGGGCGATTTGTATGAACAAAATGATGTTTGAATTCCGTTTCAAAGTGTTCATTCCGCGAATTCCGTCCGTTTTCCGTTATCGCGGAAAATCATTGGCCCTAAGTATGTATATGTGATTTATGCATGTATGTCGGTGAGGTGTATAAGTGTATAAACTACTGGATGACCTAAATTTCCCTCGGGATTAATAAAGTATCCATCTATCTATCTATCTATCAAACATAAAGGAGAATCATTTAGCTAGTACTCAGAAAGTGGAGATCTGCACCCGACTCCATGTACGAGAGGCAGGAGAGATGTGCATCGGACAGCCCAACGGATTGGAGAGTGCTGCCCCTCTCACCCCAAGCAGCCGCATGACACAGAGCAGCCGCATATGAGCACAAGTCTGCTTCATATGCAGTTTATTATTACCACACGTGGATGTGGCACAGTTTGGAGCGGAGATTCTCTGATGCCAAAGCGTCATCGTCCTGTTTACACTGGGGTGACACATATCCACTCTATGCCACTGGGGAGCCAAAAAAGAAAACAAAAAAGAAACACAACAAAAAACGAAACGCAATTCGGTCACATTTAGTGTGCGGCGCACACGCAGCCTTGTGTAACGTTTACACTAAGAATGTAGGGGACTGGTGTGGAGAGCGCTGGAGCAGAACGAGAGAGGGAGGAAAAGGGGAAGGAAGAGAGAGGGAGAGAGAGAGAGAGAGAGAGAGAGAGAGAAAACAGAGAAGAAAAAAAAAAAAGAGAGGAAAAACGCTGAGGTGTACTCATAATCGTAAAACAATTCCTAATGGTATTCGGTGCAGGCCAGCTGTGAGGCAGCAGAGAAAGTAGGTCAGGCCTCCGCGCTGCATCTGTGTGTGTGTGTGTGCGCGTGCGTGTGTGTGTGAACAGAGCGCAAGCGACCATGTATATCTGTGTGTGTGTGTGCAATCCATTATGTACAGTATGTCTGTTGTATGTATAGGCGTTGTAAGTGTTATATTTTCTGTGCACTTGTTCACCCACATACTAGTGTGGTTTTATGCATATTTTTCTCTTTTTGAGTAGGGTGTGTGTGTGTGTGTGTATCAGCAAGAGAGGTCTTGCTGCCTGCCTGGGTGTTAAAACACTTAGTGCAGGGAGCTCATTTACATCCATTATCCCCTTACACTGATAGTCCAGATTTCTGCCCAACAGGAAATCGCCCTTCAACACACACACACACACGCACAAGGAGAAGGAGAAGGGGTGAGGCATTCAGACAGCGAATCCCAAGCTGTGTTTGTTGGATTGGTTTTAAGGCAGCTCTCTCTCTCTCTCTCTCTCTCTCTCTCTCTCTCTCTCTCTCTCTCTCTCTCTCTCTCTCTCTCTCTCTCTCTCTCTCTCTCTCTCTCTCTCTCTCTCTCTCTCTCTCTCTCTCTCTCTCTCTCATGAGGACAGCTTTGGCATGACGTGATGGTGCGTGAATGCTGTCAGTAATCAGTAATGAGCACAAAGCGGTCATTTTGTATAATCTGACTGGCTGCCCTGTTGACATAGTTTTGCATTTAGCCCCTACCACATCTAATAATAACAACCTATCATTCATCTTCTTAGCAGTTACAACTGATCCAAAACAAAGCACCAACAACAACAACAACAACAACAACAATAACAACAACAAAGTGAACGCCAACCACCACCACAACAACCTATTAACATCATTATTTATGAATTACAGTCATTACAACTGTGTACGAGGATTAAACATATGGGAATACCTAAGCAGTTTACTTCATTAACAATGACCTCTAAAGCTACAAGTGTACACAGTCTATTCATTTACTGATGCCTGAAGTTGTGTCTCTGTGTTTCAGCCCCCTGGCAGATTCCCTTACACGCGCTAATGAAAGGAAGGTGATAACGTGCTGCCTCGGGCCCGCAGCCTGGCCACCGCCTCACCAGAAACACAGTGACGGGGGCGAGGGGGCGGGGGCTCTCCTCCCAGTCTGTCCTGGGTGACAACATGGAAACTGGAGAGTAGGCTGCACCTCCCGACCTCATTGGCCTTGATCCAGGTCATTCTTTAATGCCCTTAGCGTGTAAGGCCTATAGCCTATATGCACATTACATGGGGTGCATCGTGGCGGTATTCACTTGCGGTTACAAAAACACTTCTGTGTTTTTTTTTTTTTTTTAAAGAGGGAAATGGATAGGTTTGCCTAAAAATAAACATCTTCAACTTGTGGCAAATGCAATCTCTCTCCAGAAACTGGCCCTCCAGCCTGTACATATTACAGGGCAGCCTACAGCATAGCTTTTAACTTCTTTTTCCATCTTGCCTGGGCACTTTCTAAAAACATCTCAAATTTGCATTGTGCACCAAATGACTTTGGGGAGACGGTCCTAAATATAACGTCCTGCATGGTATGTGGTGTGGTATGGTACTAGAGACCACATGGAAAGTATCCACACACACTAGCCTATAGAGAAAGGAGGACGGGGGGGGTGGGGGCAGGGAGTAAAACGGTTCTGTGAAACTGGTTGTGGTGGCTTTGAGTCACTTGTTAACATCGGGTCACCAAGAGCGAGGCCGTCTGGCAAAGAGGGCGGGGCGGACTAATATTATCCACAGTGCTCATCTGCCACCTCATCATCGCCAAACAAAGCTGCTCATAGACTGAGACTGGCAACGCCTGTGCGTGCCAACAGGGAGAACCGGTGGTTCCGCTAGCTTGCGTGACAACAGAGAGAGAGAGAGAGAGAGAAAGAAAGAAAGAGAGAGAGAGAGAGAGAGGCGGCAGTGTTATCCTCCACCACAGAGAGAGGAAGAGAAAGACAGACAGATGTCAAGCGAGCGAGAGAGACAAACAGACAAACAGGCATTAAGAGTGTGAGTGAGTGAGTGAGTGAGTGAGTTAGAGAGAGCGGAAGAGGAAGAGAGACATACAAACAGAAAACGCACGCACAAGGTCACGCAGCAAAGGAGGGAGGGGAAGAGACAAAGTCACTGAGATATAGAGATAGATGGATAGACATAAAGTGCAAGGGAGGGAAATAGGGGAGAGACAGAGAAGGACAGAGAGAGAGAGAGAGAGAGAGAGAGAGAGAGAGAGAGAGAAAGCAAACGAGAGACAGCAGGAAAAACATAGAGACAGCGATCCACTGCTGAATGTCACGCAAGCTGAAAGCAGAGCTCGGCCCTCAACAGAAGAAACCAAGCAGGCAGCCCTGACACCCTGACTAGCTGGGCCCCCACTGCGTGGGCGGACCTTGGGGGCCCAGTGAAGACAGCCGTTTGATTTGCTGCTCTAGTCCAGAGTCACCGTGGGGTAACCCTCTCCAAGCCCAGAGTCAGGGTCGGCTCCATGCTACTCGAGACATATTCCCCATGCTTACCCTTCATGAGAAGCACATGCTGGGGCTGCACGTCCCACCACGCCAAGCCTACTTCTAAATTCCTCAACAGCAAGCGCTCCCTGAGACTGTCTCGACTGGGGACAGATGTTCGTGGTGGTGAGGACAAGAATAGGCGTCCCCTGAAATCCGAACAGCCCCTTCCAGCAAACAAGATCAATGACAGTAGGCAGTTTTCGGCCACGGAGTGGTGTTTTTACAAGCCTTTACACTGACCCAGATAAACAACACAGACCTCGAGTACACTGTCGCTATTCAGAAATAAATAAACAAACAAACAAACAAACAAACAAAAGGGCCATGTTTTCCCCCTTCACTCCTCCTGGGTATTGTTACTTCACCAGCCCTGACCCGCACCCAGCCCCCTCCCCACCTTCCTCCGGGCCAGTCTGGACTACGGCTGGATGGCTCAGACGGCGTCCTCGCTCATGTTTATTTCTGGCATAATGCAAGTGGACGACTGAAAAGGATATGCCCAATTTGACCCCCTCGATGTCCAAAGCCGGTGCCGATACTTCCTGCGAGAGCAGGCTTTTACATAACATGGAAAACCCACGGCCTCTTGCGCCAAAAAAGTAACCTACGCTCGCCAGGGGCCGGACGGAACTCTGGCACTTTGAGGACAGGATGCATCTGGGGGCAAGTTGTTGAAATCTTGATATTATATTGTGAGATGAGATACCCTCCATCACAAATAATCTTGGCTTTCCTACTAAAACTCACTCACAACAACTACTCACTACTGCTACCTTCTGTTTGTGATTATGTAAGATTGAGCCCAATTTGCCACATGATTGTACCCCGACATCTTCAGTTACACATAATGCGTGGCTTTGGGAAAAAGAAAAGAATGAAGTAACAACACCAGCTGCCCAAAAAGACGTGCCCTCAGGAGTTTACAAATATGCCACCTCAGGCATTTGAATTCATCTCTTGTGGTCTAGGCAGTGTTGGGGAGTAACTAGTTAAATATAACAGCGTTACATAATTAAACTGCTAAATAAATGTAATTGTAATCCGTTACAGTTACTGAGCCAAAATATGAAATGAAATGAGTTACTAATCAAAATGTTGGTGATTAGAAAGGGGTTATACCCGATTATATTCTTTTCAGTAAAGAACTTACATGGACACAGAATATTCACAACACACAAGGCAAGGTGATGATGGTAACTCAGTAATTACTATACATATTTGGAGATCACAAGGGGGCGATATGCAATATACAGCCCTTGTATAGTTATTACTAAGTTACCTTGCTCATCTCGCTCACTCCTGCTTCTGTGCTGTTGGTGTTAGTTGTGGTGTGTATAAACTAGGCTAGCCTAATGTTATGCTGGACAAAAATAATGAGTGATGGGTTTTGGGGAAAGGGGTAAAACGAAGCAACACAGTTTGGGCTTGTTTTGGCTTTTGGGTTGATGGAGCTGGCCAATACTTGGATAAGGCAGAAACTGTGTGCAAATGGTTGCAATTGTCTGGGAACACAACCAATCTAATATCACGAATCAGGAAGAAGTTACCAATAGATTTGCCTCAGGCCTAAAGGCTAACGAATTGTGTAGCGAAATTTATAGGCAGAGATTGGCAGCCGCTTAATGTTAGAGTCCCTTTTTCCTGAACCTGCTGGAGGGCATGAAACCGGAGTTTAAGGTACCCTTATGAGAACGAGAATACAAAGACTATGGTGCGTACGTAGCTTGAGAAAGCGGAGAGCATCGCTCTTACTACTGACTCCTGGACCTCATGAGCTACTGACGACTAAGTAACGGCTGCTGCACATGTAATTGATTCAGCCTTCGAGATGAACTTTTGTCCTGAGAGCTTCTCCCCTTGGATGCAATCTGCGTGAAAGTTCTGAAAAAATTTATAAATATATAAAGATAATCATCAGGAAAATTGTCTGATTAGCGATGAAAAAGGTATCGATCCCAAGAATAGTCAACACACCTATGATGCAGTGGCAGCAAAACTAAACGAAATCAACGCTGAATACAAGATACAAAACAAAGTGAGATCCACAGTGAGTAATTATAATTCCGTGAGCTTGGTGCCGGTGAGCATGAGTCAGATGATCAAAGAGTCAGACTCTGGGTTTAAAATTGGATGAACTCCATGGGCTATCACAAAACGTGTAGGTCTTTCAGAAGACAAGCCAAGGGAAACCTATGACAAACTTAGAGAGTGCAAGGCTTCACCCACAGGAGTAGGCTTTCCTGCAAGAGTATGCTCACGTTCGGCAGCTGCTAGCTGTTGCCATCGACCTTCTCCAGGGTGGAATCAACTGTTACCTAGAATTTCTAATCCCAACTAACTGAGCCTCACGGCAAAGCTCTCTGAGAAGCTACCTCATTTGGTTTACACAGCCCACATCATCACCGCTTCCATTGAGGCTGTAGGGAAACGCTTTGGATCAGTCTTAGTCGGCCATGAAGCAAAAATGGCAACCACGATCTGCCAAAGTGCCGCTTATGCTGGCTTAGCCCCGAGAAGAGAGAGGACACAAGGAGAACCTTCATGCACGAAGCTGTTGCACTGGAACAACACAGTCCAACCGAGTTGTAAGATGACAACTAACCTGTCTGATGAGTCTGATGGATTTTTGTTGTTTTTGATAATGCCAAGATCATCTGCAAAGCACCCACAAGATTCAGATAACAACCTGAAATCTCTTAAGGCATTCCTGTGGTTAAGAGCTGTGTCAAGTACAACACCCAGAAGCCTTCTAGCAATGCCTCAAGGCAACTATTTCAGAAAAGATCAGGCTCCTATCTAAATGAATGGGGAAAGAGCCATAACTCCACATAGGATGGTTGAACAGACATTAAAATTACATCATGTGAATCTGCATTTAAATCTGGGAAACAGTGTGAACATTATTTGAGTGATTAGGGGAACAAAGCTAAAAAAATACTTTATTCTTTGTGTTGACTTTCTCACTGCGCATGCACCAAAACATTTTTTGACTATGGCAACAGTAGAAATAAACAGAGCTTGAATGGGAGGCAAAACGTCAGTTATGCCGTTTCCAACAATGTGATGGATTCTTTATAATACAGGGCAGAACTTCCTGTTAATCCGCCATGTTTAGCGTTCCACCTATTTCCCCCATTCATATTCCCATCAGTGATTCGTCTCCACCCGTATAACTGCTTCAAGTGCTTCTGTTTAGCGTATATTTAGCCATGGAGGCAATCTGCTGACCTCATCCCGACACAGAATGAGTGATGACCACATGGAACAAGTCCTACTGCTCCGCTACAACAAACAGTACTGTCCCAACATACAGCATGGCTGATGTTTGGCATAGATAGTGGCATTGACCTTAATGTAGGGTTGACATTAATATAGACTTGGTTTGAGGTTATGGTTACATTTAACTATTGCTGCAGTCAGAGTTTGTTATCTAACATCCATGTGGTTTGTTTTGGTGGTTGTGTTTTAAAATCAAAAACATTTTTGTCCAATTAATTTAAGTTATATTGAATCACTTTTAATAAAGGTTTGACAGTAATCAGTGTTGAGTACTGGTGTGAGGATTACACTGCCTTTAAATGTATGCTTCTAGGACTTTTCAGCGTCCATCAAAAAGTAATAAAATGTAATAAGTTACATTACTTTGATGAAGTTATTAAAACAGTTACATGACTTACTCAACTGTTAATAAGGTAACTAGTAATCTGTAACCCATTACATTTCAAAAGTAACCTTCCCAACACTGGGTCAGTCAGCCTTGCCATGGGGGATTCTGGGATGGTGTGAAGAGTCAACCCAGCAGCTTAGGGCAGAAGATTTGAGTTAATCTTAAGGTCTTCTATAAGTTTTGCAGCCGTTGAGACACGTCACTTTGCTGGCGTGTCAGCAGCACTGCAGATGATTAGCTGGTAACGATGATACATGACCCACTTTCAGACACCACTTTAAAGAAAGAAAAAAGAAAAAAACACACAACACAAAACTTTTTTTCACACTACACTGAAGATAACCACAGCTCCCTGCCCCCAAGACTGTTGGAGTGCGGGTGATACAGTACCACTATGTCAACTATTGACCTTACTCATAAACATGCAACTGATTTACATTGGAAGTGGATGTACAACAACATAAAGGGTGTCCATTTTGGCTCCCAGTATGAAGCCCTGTTACATGCTTGTGGTGAGAGCCGTAGTGACTCAGCCCCTTCTGTCTGCCTCATCTGCTCTTCATTTCCTATGTTCTCAGTGGGTCACGCAGTTGGTTTCCAGCAGAGCAGAGAGCACAGCATATTTACACACATGCTCTGACCAAACCAAACCAAAAACCAACCATTGCACATACACTCACATATAGCATGCATACATTCACATTCTCTCACACACACACACACACACACACACACACACACACACACACACACACACACACACACACACACACACACACACACACACACACACACACACACACACACACACACACACACACACACACACAGGTGCTTGGCCACAAGCGCCAAGGGATATGGTTCAAAATTATGACACACATCCTCTTCGGTTTCTAGCTTACTTAAAACCCCAGTATTTGACTGCCTGTGTAGATGTAAATACCGGCGGCTGCAGAAATGTTTGCCATATTATTAAGTGTGTGTTCTCATTAGTGATTTCTTTTTTTCATAAATCTGCCTGAATTTGTGAGTTTGTGTGTGTGCATCAATGTTTGTGTATATATGTGTGTAAATATGACGCAGTACACTACCAAACAAAATAATGCACTGACACGCCCCCCACCCCACCACCACCCCCGTCCTACATAGACACCCGCTGTCCAAGTGAGCATACGCCAAGTACAAACTAAACTGGAAGCAATAAGCAGGCAGAGCCAGGCGACCTCATCTCTCTTACCTGGCGTAATTGTTGGAGGGGAACCCCTGTGATCCGCCGAGACCGTCGCCGGCCCTCTGCTGCTGCCCCGCTTCTCCGAACCCCGGCCTCGCCCTGTTCCAGCCCTCTCCTCCCGCAGGCCCCAGGGCAGGGTACAGGCTGAACACCTTCTGCTCCTTCTGCTGGGGGCTGGAGGGCGTGGCCGTGGCTGTGGCGGCGGTTCCCCCGAAGTGGAAGCTCTGGCCGCTGGAGGTGCTCACGCCACATATGGAGATGGAGGCAGAGGTGGCTAGACCCACAGTCCCACCCATCTGACAGTAGCTTCGCCCGGCCACACCGCTGGCCTTCTCCTGCTTGATGACGCCCGGTGTGGACAGCGTCAGCACCGAGTCCTTCTCCACCTTCACCAGCGCGGGGCTGATGGCCGGGGTGGACGAGGCACTCCCGATGCCGCTGCTGCTGCTGCTGCAAGAGGCTCCGGCCGGAGAGCTGCTGGGTGGGCTGGTGAACAGCGGCTCCGGACGCGCCCCGTTTACAACCAAGCTGCCGCTTGTGCTGGAGGCGGGCGTGTTTCCGCCGCCGCCTCCACTTCCCGAGCCGGGCCCCAGGCTGCTCGCCAGTTTGGTCTCCCTGTCGGTGCTCACGTCCGACAGCAGCGAGTCCTCGGCCAGGGAAGACAGGAAAGCGTCATCGGCCACGTAGAAGTCCGAGGGCGAGCCTGTTAGCTCGAAGTCCTGCAGCAGGTCCAGCGTGTTGTCGTTGAACAGCTTGTGGTTGCCTATGTCTATGTCTTTGCCCATAGGACCAAACGAGTCCTGGTCCATGTCCATGTCCCCTTTGTCCATGGGGGAGAAGTCCTCCGTCTTCAGGTGAAAGAGGCTGGGGTCTGCGCCGCCAATCAGAGAGTCCATGGATGCCGAGGAGCGGTTCAGGTCCGCAATGCTGGCCTCCAGGTGTGAGAAGGTCTCGCCTGTAGTGTACAGGCCCAGGGGCTGGTGCTGGAGGCCCTGCTGGGCCCGCTGATCCTTGCCTGCCACTTTGTGGTCGGCCTCTTCCCCGTAGAAGCCCAGGGAAGTGGTCACAGCTGTGGTGTACTCCTCGGGCAGTGGGGAGTTGCAGAGGCCGTTGGGCACGTCTCCGGACACAGGCTGCATGAGTGGGCTGGACGGGGGCACAAGAGAGGTGGGGGCCAGTGACATGGCGCCTAGCCCACCGTTCCGCAGGGCTCCGTCGGCAGGGCTCTCGTTAAAGTCCAACTTGATCAAGTGTTCATCTCTCTTGGTGCTGTTTTTCACTCCTCCTTGATCCATCTCTTGGTGCTGTGAGGGGTGGAGGGGTGGAAGGGGTGTGTGCAAGAGAGAGAAAAGAAATGTCAATCAAACAGGAGACCTCTCTGGCAACAAAATGAGAGGGAACTGCAGAACTAACTGTTAATTGAAAAAGAAGCCAAGGAACAATAGGGCTTATACCTATCTGTGTTGTGACAGCAGAGAACTATCTAGGGTTGGAGTGTCAGTCGACCTATCCTCAAGACACCAAAGGCCACTTTCATTTGGCAGATACGTGAGAACTCATTAGTACTGTTACTACCGCTGCTTTCCTATTTTGTTTTATTACTGCCGCTTTCCTATGATTTATATTACTGCGTTAAAGTGCAATCGACGTCAAGTTTAATTTGGTATTCCAAAGACACAAGTGACACAAAAGTATACATGTATTTAATTTAGCGAATAACAAGTAACTTAACTTTACATTAAAAATGTAACATGTGACCTGTGCATTTTTAACTTTATTCAATGCCACTGTGCGTTACGAGGATACAAGGTAAACTAGGTTGACGTTGACTTAGGTCACTACGCCAGTAGGTTACTGTCATGCTAATCGTATTCATCACAGTATTGCAGTAACGTTGGGTATTTAGCTTCGGTCATAATAAGATTAACGTAAAGTCACTCATGTTGTTTGTCAACGTGTAATCCGCTGAGCTGAGTTTCAAGAGTGAAGCCCTTGTTTGCGCGCTTGTCTCCTTTGCTTAAGCAGTAGCAGGGTAGTTAGCTAGCTATCTTTATCGCTAGCTGCTCCAGTTTTGTTAATCAGACGTCAGAGCAACTCACGGTCAGTTAGCTAAATGTTAGCAGCTAGCTACAGTAGGCCTTTATCTTTCGATAACAGTGGCGAATTTACCATCTGCGTTAATTTAACTTTTGAGTAAAACTACACACGTATGGCCATTAAATGCAAATCTCCTTAAATATTAAATATAACGAGATGGCATACAGCATTCAAAATAGTTCAAAATGGCATAACGTTATTTTCACAAGCAAACTAGCTACACTAGCCACAGTGATTTAGCCTAGCTGCTCTGACGATGGCAACGAAAAATAAGTAACTAATAATACCACAAATTGCGATATCGGAACTGTTTAAAAACACTGACAATACAAAAATCGTATAACCAGAGAGTGATATACATACCATGTGGTCGTCAAGGTTATGTTTTGATCTGATGCTTCATCTGACATTGTTTTCTATTAAGATTTGTGCTAGTTTGCTGCCCAGCTTGCGTTATCAACGCAAAACACTTTCCTCCTAGTTGGCAAGTCTTGGCTTGCTTCAGAAACCTAAGCTGGAAGTAATGTCTCCGTTAGGTCTACTTCGCATTCTCTCCAACTGGGGTAAAAATGCAAAACTTTCCCAGCCAACACGCATTCGCATTGCAGTAAAGATGATCGTCCCAAGCCAACCGAAAATAGGCGCTAACCTGACATAAAAAACACACAAAATGGAGATTACAGTAGAATCCCGTGGATGTCCCCTGTTTACACCATGTGGTGCTACCTGTTGGCAGAGCAGCGTCATTGCAGCTGTTTACAATCTTTACAGTTAGAATAAAGCGTTACAGAGATGCCGCCCAGTTCCATTCGTTTCATTTAAACAACTTGCAGCTCAGTAGCTTAACTAAGTAGGCCTATGCAATTCTACATCGAAATGTAATTATATGTACATGTAATGATCTAATTATGTAATTATAACTACATTTAAGCTCTATAAGCATACTTTTAAAATAACATGTCCACTTCCTTGATGTTGTCATACAATACTAATGTGTGTTATTTTATTGGTGGTTTGTGCAGGTTAAAGCACATTCTGGAGGAACATTGTGTATATTGTTGATCTTTTTCGTTATCTTTGGATTCTGAGGTAAGCTGAAGAGGAAATACGTTTGCTCTAAAGCAGGGGTTCTCAAACTTTTGCAAGCTGGGCCCCCCCAAAGCTGGTTAGGGGTAGTTGGGGCCCCCCCATCCGCCCGCGGGCCGCCGCCACCGCCCTCAACTACACCACCATATGTAGATAGATAGCGTATTGTTATTGATAGGCCTGACATGTCAAGGTTAGGCTATTGTTATTGTTAGGCCCATACAGACAATTATTATAACTATTTATTATTATTATTATTATTATTATTGTTATTATTATTATCAGTAATAGTAGGCCTATTATTAGACTATTCATTATTATCACCATCATTATGTTATTATTATAATTAATGATTATCGACCAATTATTATTATTGTATTATTATTATTATCATAATAATAATAAGTGTTATTATTGCTATCATTAGGATACTGTTATGGGCCTCTTGTGATCTTTACAAAAAAAATCCTACAGGTCTGTCAATGTGAGACATGAGCCTGCTTTGCACTGCAAAGGTCCTCAAATCTTGGGGCAATGTTTGACAAATATATCAGGTCATCCTCGATCTGTGCGCGGTTGCGGTATTTAGTTTTGAGCGCAGTCTTGAAAAGCCTATCTCGCACAAATATGTCGACGCGAAAAGGAGGAGCATTTTTAAGGCTATGTCGCAAAGCTGATCATTGCTACCCAGAATGACGAAAGAGGGGAGATGCTTAAGTCTACTGTCACTCTTCAGCTGCTCTTTCATGTCTAGTGACAGCTCATCTGCTGAGCAGAGAAATGGATCCCGATCTCAGGCGAATGAACGGTAGTCCTCTTTGAAATAGGACCCAAACTGATTTCTGATATTCTGCGTGATACAGTGTAATTTGACATAGGAGCTAAACTCAGCACAATATCTATCATTATTCTACACGTCTTGCGTGGCCGGCTAAATCAGTGTTTCGGCAATTGTATGGGGTTTGCCAATCTCAATTCTATGAGCAACTACATAAGATGCCTCCAGACACTGCTTGGAGACAGTGCTATGCTTGGACATGGTGGTTCGTTGTTGCTGGAGGCCATCACGTTTATGTTTAAAGAAGTCCACAGGCTTCTCTTTCTGACTTTTACGAATCAGAAACTTGTCCATGTTGTGTTTGTTTGCTGATACAGTGTGTGTGAAGTTAATAAAGTTCTAATTTCAACGTCGTGTTCTTGTATGTGTGGTTGTGAACGATTTGCACACGAATAATGGATAAGGCTGTGCTAGGCAATGATTCCTAACAAAACGAACTGTACACAATGTAGACAGGGACAGCACAAAATAGTATTCAAGTGCTGGTGTTTATTTGTTGCACACGGTGGATGATCAAAAAATGTAAAGGTAGGCTAGGTGTAGTTGGAAAAGGTAGCTAGCTAGGCTAGCTCTCGGGGCTACGAGCTTTTTTAAAAGATTGTGGAGCAAATGACTCCTTAGAATAGGCTACGAATAGACCTACTGCAAGTGCAGTAAGGTATTACTAAGGAAGGAGTGAGTCTTTAAAAATACTGTTTATAAAGCAATGAATATCTGAATGATAGAGGAAACAAGAGAAATTGAACAAACTCTGCAGAGTGTCGTCTCAGGGTGAGCGCTTACCATGCCTGCGTTTTTTTTAATACTCGGAAGCGGAGGTGCAACTCGCGTTGAAATGATAAGACTCCGTTTTGATTGGTGGATCAGGAGCAAAACAGTATTTGATTTGTTTGGGTCAGTCCAGCCCCTTGCATTTCGCCACTGAGGGAGCTTTCACTAACCAGTGACAGGTCGGCGGTTTTTTTTTTCTCTCCGTCTGTGACATCGCGCCCCCCCTGGAGAGTGTTCGCGCCCCCCACTTTGAGAACCACTGCTCTAAAGCAATAGAAACAGAATAGTGTCAGAATCATTTTAATTTTTCATATTCTCATTATTTTTCAGTTTTAATGGTTTGTCATGTGACCATGTGAAGCTTAATGCAGCTGGTTTTTTTTTTCAGTAATGAGGAGGTTGACTTGTTTGAAGGTTGATGTTTGCTGACTAATGTTTTCATACTCGGTGAGGTATTCGTGTTGAGGCCTGAGCACCTAACATTTGAAAACAAACCCTGATGTATGTATAGTGACAACAGTCTCTCAACTGACTGCACCCCTAGAGTGGCTATGCTCTCTTTATTTGAATCAGAGGCTGGCTGAGCTTAGATGATGGTATTAGATAAACTGCATCACTTTTTACTTTAGGGGAATTTTGGGAGTTTGCCATTTTCCAGAGCGTTCCTTGAAAGTATTTGATCTGAGAACAAAGTGAAATGATTTATTCAAATATTTGTTTTAGTCTTGCTATTTTTTTGGTCGTGTAATTCAATTATACGGTAGATTTATGATCTGGTCTGTGTTGTCTGAATGCTGTCCTCTAGTGGAAACATTCTTCCTTGTAAATGTGGCAGAACAAGCTGATGGCATTTCTAATTGATTCAAATTTGGTGACAGTGCTGATGAGGTTACACATATTAGCGCTACTGATCTTTACTTAGTGGTGCAGTAGGGACAGGGAGGTACATATAGCTTTTTTCCTTTTTAGAAATTAACGAACTTACTTCTATATGAGTACATGAACACATATGCTAAGTGGTGATGTGATCATCAGATTCAAATTGCAGGCTTATGTCTTGACCACCCATAATTCATATTTGTATGCTCATTAAACTTGCAAGTTTGCTTTGCTTTTTTGAAGAAAAACTGTTAATTGGCTCAAATAATTTATGTACAACAGCTGGATAATCCATCCATAAAGGAATATGACGTTTTCTGTTGTCCTAATTAACAGTGTTTCCAACCACAATGATGCAAGTTTGAAAGAAAGAGGACATTTCCCAATTTCTTGAAAAGTTGTTTCAGGTTTTTATGCATTCATTCTCATTTCTTTACCTCCAGAAATATCTGGAAAGAGCTAAAATGACTTGCTTGAAAGAGACAAACATGCACAGAGTGAATAGAATTGAAAACCCTATCTTCTTATTATAATTTCAGTTTATATTTCTTGTTCCTTTAAGGAAATTGCACATATAGTAGCAGGGTTAACTACAAAATGACCATGAGACCAACTTAGATTATTGACACACAGTCTTACAGTAAGATTATGTTCTTACACCCCCACCCACACATCCGTCCTGACACCATTCTCTTTCAAGAAGGTAATTATAAAAGTGGAAATAGGATTTAACTTTTGTACTCCCTTTTTCCTTGTCATTCTCAGTTTCCAAGACCCATAAAAAGTAAAACATGAAGGCTACATGACTATTTTGAGTCATTGACTCATTATACAAAATCAATGGTACCTAGGTTTAAACTGCTCAGGGAAGGGCTGATGGGGAAATGAAACGCAGCACGGTATATTACAGCTACCACAGGTGAGGTGGGCTATTGATCTTTAATTTTGCCTGAGGCTTACTATTGTAAGGGTAACTAATGGCTCTGCCTCGCAACCACCAACGGTGGAGGTATTTCAGTGGTGAATGTGATTCCTCTCAGCCAGACAGATTGTTACTACTGACAAGAAATCCTGGCAGTGACAGGGTGTGGGATAGGGGGTGAGAGAGACTAGAGTGCCATAATGATGTTATCAAAGGATTGCCTCAGATAAGACAGTTTCCAGCTGCACTCAGAGTTTTTCGTTTTTATTCTTGTAAGAGTGTACAGTTGAGAGTGTGAAACCATTCCATCTTCTAAGGTTCAATTCATTTCATGGTATGGCTCCAAATTCCATCACCACAACAAATTATACTGTTTCTTGCAGCAATGTTGTTCTAATGATGTACCTTTCCACTAGAATAAGATGCCTTCCCACCAGAGTAACAGTTATATAGTATGGAAAGTAAAGAAATATAGGCCCACAACCACAAGGATTCTTCATCCTGTCTATATAGAACATTTGAAGGTTCTACTTTCAGTTCAGTTACATTTTATTTAATTTATATAGCGCCAGTAACAACTGGAATTGTATCAAGGTGCTTTACAGTGCCCAGAGTCTGAACTTCCCTTTTAACAGGAAGAAACCTTGAGCAGACCCCAGCACATAAGGGGGGACCCATTTTATTGGGCCTGGCTGTGTAGAGAGATAGAAAAAGAGAACAGGAGGGAAGGAGAGGAGAGAATCGGACGCTAAATGTATAACAAAACTGGCCTCTGATGTAGGCTATGATGAGTTGTTCTGACAAAGAGACTGCAGAGCTCTTATTTTAGAAAAAAAAACTTTCCAACAACATATAGGGATAACCACCATTAGTAATTAACTATTTTAATAGCTTACATCTGATTAAACTGAAATACATTCACACTCACTTTGCTTCCCAAAATACAGGGCAAACATAGCACATGGGTTGGACAGAAAAATAAGCCAAAAATTAGTTTTCTCTGTGTCAAGTTTATAAATGTGGAAAAGGGGATGCTTAAAAATCACAAACGGTTTTATCCCTGACCCTACTCTTACGATGATAGTAGCTCAGTAATCACACAAATATACACATTTAATCTGCATGGGTAAAGTGGCTGAAACCCAGAGAATGCACAAAATCTAGGTCAGTGGATTGCTGAGCAGAATATCATGGTCCTCTTACTGAAATGTTTGGCTAAGGCCTGACATTTGGGAAGGTGGGTGATAACATGCTGCACAATGACGCTCACAGTAACCTCATTCGAAACGAGGACAAAGAGAATGGTAGGATTTAGAAATACATGAAGTGCGAATAAATGGTAGCCTATGAAACGTTCTTGTACAGCATAATAGAGGAATCCCAGAAAATATAAATTACAGGCACACGTACAGGCACGATTTCAAGTTGAAGCAGAGAGGATTGAGGCGGAGCCAGGGGCGTGGCCACGTGGTGGCCAGGGGGGGCCACGGCCACCATTGGTCAGAGAATGGCCACCCTGCCGGCCCCCCCAACCGCACGGCACGGCAAAAAAAAAAATATATAAAAAATCCACCTGAATAGAATCGGTATAAAGCTGAAATAAATGCATTCATATTTTTTTTTATGAAGTCGTCTTATATTGTCATTTGTCACTTACGCTACAAGCCCCATATTTGCAACATGTTGGGCCGCGCCCCCATCAACAGCGCAAGACACAAACCAACGTGCCTGCATTCTGACAGCGCTTGGATGGAGACTAGCAGCTAACCACTAGATACCACTGTAACTAACAGGTGAGTAAGTTGGTGATACTTGAAAGGATCATTGAAATGATAAGATCATAAAGTTATCTTCACACTCAATTTAATGTGTAAGAATGAGTCAACATTGAGGAATTGTGGCAGAGTGAGTTGAGTTAGGCTGCTGCTGTTATTTTTGCAAACTTGTAAGATTATCTCTGGCTAGCGAGCTAGCGCTAGCTAGTTAGCTTAAGTCCATTCCCAGGTGTCACTTAGTCATAGATAACACACTGTCGCTAGTTTACACTTGACATTGAAATAAAAGCAGTCTATAGTTAATGTTGTGTAAAATGTGTCTTTAAAGATGTCACAATGAAAAGGATAAGTGCCTCAGGGGGAGACAGGAAAATCCATGCTTATTTTGCCAGCACGCGTAGCTGAAGAATGGGACAGGGTCGGTCGGGTTATGACAAACAAAAATAATTTAAAGGCTGGCCATATAATAAACATATATTTATTCAATCTGTAAAATTTTAATGATTGCATGTTTAGTCTTAAAAAAACAACAAAAGAACAACATGTAATTGGAAGTGGATAGCACTTATGTTAAAAGCTGATACTAATGGGATTCTTTGGTGTTTTACAGACATTTCCAAGTCCAGGGGTGAAGCTCCAGCGCAACCTCAACTAAATTTCCCCAAGACACTCCAGGGAAACCGAAACAGGAGCTTCAAGGGTGAGTGGTATGCAGTCCACCCCTGGTTAGAATACTCCATAAGTGAAGACTCTACCTCTAACAAACAAAAAAGACAATTATGTAAAATGATTTACATGGATCTACCTACACTCACTGACTCACTCACTCACTCACACACACACACACACACACACACACACACACACACACACACACACACACACACACACACACACACACACACACACACACACACACACACACACACACACAAACAAAGAGTGCCCCTTGTAGACCTGGTTTGTCAGTGCTCTGTTTTCATTCAGCACCACAATCTGTTTGATGTAGTAAGCTAGTGATATTGTTCACTGTTTGTAGTGATACTGTTCAATGTACATTATACATATTGTTGATATTTTTTTTCTTTATGTATTATGGGACATGTGTGTGTGATGTAATGTTTTTGCTTTTCTTTCTCTTTATATATACATATGTATATATTATCGCAAATGAATGGAATATTGCACTTAAAATGCTACAGTTTACCTAAATAAATTATCGCCTAAAATGACAATTCATATCGTGTCTGTCACTTGCACTAAAAACATCCCTGTCTCATGTTAAGGTCCCGAACCCCCTCACATAATCATGACACATCGCACTCACACATTATCTAAGCACCCATTCCAATAACATGGGATTATCAATAAGACATCATTAGTGTCCATAAGAAGGTTCAAGCCATTGTTTATGGCTATATGAGCCGTTAGAAAACTGCTGCTCTGAGTGATGCAGTGTGTGAGTTTTAAAATAGTAGTTTTTGACAATCAAGTGCCACCCCAAATAAAAGACTGGCCAGAGCCGGCCCCCCCAGAAATAATGTCCTGGCTACGCCCCTGGGCAGAGCATTCACGTAATTGCATGCAGGTTATATGAGGTTACTGTTTTAAAATCTTTGGCTGACGTGTGATTAGTCATCTAGGACGGCCTTGGGGTTATTTCTCTGTGGCGGCAACTCAACTAAAGCGGCTTCTTATTCCTCAATGACTGTCGTCCAACTTCCATGTGGGCTATTACTCAACAACGACTGACTTAAATATAAAATATAGTAGAAGAAAGGCCCGGGGACAAAATTCACCTCACCTAAAATGTGAATATTTTATCAGTAGCCATTCCAACAGTACAATATAAGAGTTTATCCAAAAGAGAAACATCTTACAGTAGCCTAGGTTATCAAGGTAGCTAGTTAGTACGACAAGTTTGCAAGCTACGCGTTAGGATGAACGAAACACTGATGAATGTAAAAAGTCTTTGACATGTTCCCACTCAAATTCCCTTCAATATGTCGGTGCCTAGCAACGTTTCCGCACTAACACAAGAGACATAATTGCATAAGTGTGATCGAACTCATTTCAGAACCAAATCTTTGAGCAACTCTGAAAAATCAATTGAAACTGTGTCAGCTACACAATACATAGCCTATCCATAGTTTAGGAATGCAAAAGTAAACGTTTGCTTCTTCCAACTTGTGACACCTCAATGTGGCCGTCAGAGAGCACACTCCGAGCGCCGACTACTCTTTAGCTGATCATGTAGGTATAGTATAATGAATCCTTGAGCAGAAACATCGGTTTTGGGTCACTGTCCACGGTGCTGAAGCATCGGAATTGCGCGTGAAAAAAACGCGCGAGAAAGGGGTTGCTCAACCGACATTTCAGGCGATTGCTGACGTCCGGGAAAATGCTAAAATATTGTCAATGTCAACAGGAAAAGCAACTTATCTGCATCTCAGGAATTCACCAACACATTGGAGTCATTATAGGACACCGGAGCTGTTGCCTACATATTTCTGCGAGAAGAACAGTAGGTTCTATTGCAAACCCAATGGCAACATAGCCGGCTGAATGACTTTCTAAGCATTTTGTTAAACAAGGCCACCTGCACGCCAAACATTTGAGCAGTAAACCAAGTTTAATGTATGCACGAGCTAATTAGTATGCATAATGAGGATTTTGAAATGTCATATTCCTTTAAGATGATGTAAGACTTTATTCCAAAGAATACTCTCTCTCTCTCTCTCTCTCTCTCTCTGTCTCTCTCTCTATCTCTCTCTCTCTCCATCTCTCTCTCATGCGTGCACGGCTGTGCCACAACTGGCCATAATTCCAGCACTGAGCGCACGGCTTACTGGCTAGATGCAGTGCGCACAACTTGATTCTCATTTCTACGTTTGAAAACCGTGAAGTGGAGCTGCGCGGTTCATCGCATTGCTCATCAAAGGACTGTGCTGCTATGAAGTTAAAATATGATTTTGTTCTCGGTAGCTACGGTCGACTATTGTGGAACAAATATAACAATTTTGAGGTAAGACACTTCACACTATAGGCGAGTATTTTTGCATTATCTATGCATCAAAGCGAATGTGAGGGCATGATAGGGAACTGGAAACCTTATTTTTGCACTGCTGCTTTATTTAATGATATATTACATGCACAACAAACCTTCTGTGGTGAGTGTTAACAGTAGTCTGTGCTTAGATGCTCTGAAGACGTCGGTGAGGCAGGTGTGTCCCATCAGATGTTAAATCCATCTCAAACAATATTTGTTCTTTTCTTTAGGTAACAACTTTTAATAACCCCCGTTTCCTCTCTTTTGGGGCATTCGAAACATGGCACTGACGGAGAACTGTAAGACTTACCAATCACCAAAGGATGGTGTACCTGTGCAAACTTCGTCCGACGTGATAGAACTCAATGTGGGAGGACAGGTTTACTACACACGCCATGCCACCCTTACAAGCATTCCAAATTCTCTGCTTGGGAAATTATTCTCTGCAAAGAAGGACAATTCCAACGATTTAGCTCGCGACTTAAGGGGACGTTATTTTATCGACAGGGATGGGTTTTTATTTCGATATGTGTTGGACTACCTCAGAGACAAGCACGTTGTCCTGCCTGATCACTTTCCGGAGAAGGGACGGCTGAAAAGGGAGGCTGAGTATTTTCAGCTGCCGGAATTGGTGAAGATTTTGACTCCCGACGATAAACGCACAGATGAATACCTTCACAGCGATTATGACGAGGCGTCTCAGGGAAGCGATCAAAGGCTGTACCCCTCGTACCTGGACTCTCGGGACAGGAGGCACGGGTTCATCACGGTCGGGTACAAGGGCTCATGCGCCGCGGGAAGAGAGGGCCTGGCCGACCCCAAGGCTCGTGGGCTTCCACAAATTTCCATTTGCGGACGAATCGGGTTGGCGAAAGAAGTATTTGGGGATACTTTGAATGAGAATCGAGATCCAGAGAGACCACAGGAGCGTTACACCTCTCGACTGTTTCTAAAGTTTAAACACTTAGAGAGGGCATTTGACATGCTTGCAGAGAGTGGATTTCATATAGTTGCGTGCAATTCCTCTTTGACGGCATCCTTTGTCAGTCGACACACGGATGACAAATTATGGTGCAGTTACACGGAGTATGTCTTCTACCGTAAGTGAATTTAACCCTTAGCAATCTGATTTTGAAAAACTTCTGTGGTAGAGGGAGTTAATCGTCTTTACCCTACAGCAAAGGTTCATGTTCACCAGCGAAAAACTCACGGAGTGCAGGCAAGCGGTTCCAAATCCGTTGTCGGTGGGGGCCACTAGGAGGCATGGTTGGATAAATCGTCCCACTTTTGGTATTCATTATTTTGCGATGACACGACTAATTGTCTTTTTATTATCTTCATTCATGAAGTGTATCAGTCTAACTATGTTATTGATGATGTTTTGTTCACTTACACGGCAACAAAGCATATTACAATTTACCCATCAAAGAGGTGCATGTGTGTGTGTATGTGCAGGGGCGTTTCTAGGGACTCTGGGGCCCCTAAGCAATAGACACTCTGGGGGCCCCCTAACCCATCACCCCCCACCCCCCTTTATCCTTTATTATTGTCATAAGTAGCTTACAAACCATAGTATAGGCCTATACTGGATGTAGTGACTGGCCTGTTTGGGCAAGTCTTCACCATGAACAGAGAAATTACTAATTCTATAAATAAGTAACCTAGTATACAAACAAGATCTGTCATTGTGGTAAAAATAAATATATGTATGTGTGGACAGAACACCTTATACAGAATAATGTGAGAAGATATTTTGGAGGGCAACTGTCATTTTCACATTGACCCCTTCATTTGGCCTGTAAAGAGCATAGTTGTATGTGATACTAGCTTTGAAAACAGATTGAATTTCTTTTGGTTTGGAAAAATCAATGCTAGCCCAGTTAGCACAGTGTTACCGCACTGATCACCAAGGTCTTAACAAGCCAACGGTATAGGGGCCACGAAGGGGGTGTCTTGACATGTTATTGCAGTCTCCTGAACAAAATCAAAGATGTTGAGGCGGTTATCATTGAATTGTCGTCGCTGTAGAGTGTAGACTAATGTAATACGCTGTCCTCGGGGGCCCCCTTCCAGCTTGTGGCCCCAGGCAATTGCCTGCTTTGTCTCCTCTGTACGACGCCCCTGTGTGTGTGTGTGTGTGTGTGTGTGTGTGTGTGTGTGTGTGTGTGTGTGTGTGTGTGTGTGTGTGTGTGTGTGTGTCTGTGTGTCTGTGTGTGTGTGTGTTTCTGTGCAGTGCTTTGCAATCAGGTTACCACTCACGATGGGACAGAGGGGTGTAATATTCTACCCTTTCCTCTAACCCCCCTGCCCCGTCTCTCTTTCTCTCCTTATGTATCTCTCTCTCTGCCACCCTCTGTCTCTTTCTCTTTCTCTCCTCCGGTTTGTGGGGCTCTCTTGCACTGTGTGTGTGTGTGTGTGTGTGTGTGTGTGTGTGTGTGTGTGTGTGTGTGTGTGTATGCGTGTCTGTGTGTGTGTGTGTGTGTGTGTGTGAGTGTGTGTGTGTGTGTGTGTGTGTGTGTGTGTGTGTGTGTGTGTGTGTGTGTGTGTGTGTGTGTGTGTGTGTGTGTGTGTGTGCAAGCCTCTGGTACAAATAACCCAGAATCAGATCAGAACCAGAACCATTCTAGTCGGCCTCTATCAGGGGAGATTCATGTAGCACACACACACACACACACACACACACACACACACACACACACACACACACACACACACACACACACACACACGCATACACACACACACACACACACACACACACACACACACACACACACACACACACTCTCTCTCTCTCTCTCTCTCTCTCTCTCTCTCTCTCTCTCACGCACACATCACCCTCTTTCCTTTAAAGTAGTGTGTACAAAAAATATCTCATTTGTGGTTCAGAATTGGCAAGAAAAAAAACCTCATCACATTTTCGCGCCCATGCAGATGTCAAAACTGCTCCATTAGGTTGTCTCTCAGTCCAGACGCATTGGATATGATATTAATATTTTAGTGCCTATTGCAATGCTCCATATTCCTCTCGATGGAGTTATGAAGCCGTGTTTGTGGGTAGCTCGCACTGTTTGTCCAACAGCAAACATCAGTGAGTAATTTGGCTCATCGTACTCTCAGATGAGGGAAATGTTGCAGCATATGGCCAATTAAAAAGCACTTTGTTCGTTATTCCAAATGGGCCCCCCTGGAGAAGCGAGGAAAGACCCAGGTGCGAGGTGAGAGAGAAGGGTAGCACAGAGGCAGTAGTGGAGGCTGCAGGTCTCACAGAGGATGGACATATGGTTGGTTAATGATTGGCGTTAGCAGCGGCTAGGATAATTACTTGAGTGCAGCCGTGCCGTGACCTGTCCCCACACCAGAGGCGAAGTGCCCTGCCCTCCTAGAAGTGTGCCATATGGGTGAGGTCTGCACCTCTTGGCCCAGTGAACGGGCCTGACAGAGTGGCCTGCTACACACACACATACGCACACACACACACACACATACGCACACACACACACACACACACACACAGATACACAGATACACAGATACACACAGATACATATGCAACATGTATCTGTTAATAGATATCAGTGTAACAATATACAAATCTAAAGACCACAGTGCAACAATATACATATATAAAGATCACAGTGTAACACTATACACATCTAAAGATCACAGTGCAACAATATACACACCTTAAGATCACAGTGCAACAGTGGTGGAAGTTCCTGTTAAATGAAATGACCTAAGGGAGGTGTGAGTGAGTGTTTTGGAACTAAAAACAAATGCCATCAATATGCGACCTGTTCATAACGTCACTGGTTTCATCATGGACGTGACAAACAGATGCAAACTCTATGTATCATCATGTATTGTGTTACTTTTGCTATAAAGCCTGTAAGTCCAGTATAAGAAAGGCCTTTGCCAAACACAAACCTTTTTGGGTTAGAAGGCATGACGCCAACAGTCGGCTACATCAAATCCAAATGAATGTAAATGAATTGCACCCGGTTAACTTCAGTGGATATTCTGGAGTAATTCTTGTGCTGATACGCTCAGACTAGTCATATTGTCAAGAGCTGGAGTGGGTCTAATTTGACGGAATGAAGAAATGTCTTAAAATAGCTGAAGAGAGAGACAGAGTCTTGTTTGTTGACTGCTGGCAGTCTTGGTTCCCTCTTTGGCAGATGTACTGTGGGCCCCCTTTGGTCAATTGCACCAGTTGTTTTTTACAAGCTTCATCGCCTTTTCTTGGGCTGTTGCCCTGAGTACATTTCCCAAATGACACAATGTTTTCCCAATTTGTGTGGGTAAAAAGTCTGACAATTCTCTGCTGGTAGGGACATCTTGAATTTTAAATAGTCATCACCATCACTATCATCATCAACAACATCTTCGTCGTC
>NC_045171.1:7124494-7126994 GCF_900700415.2 Clupea harengus
TGTGCCTGGTGCACCTGGGCTGAGAGGAGCCTATTTTTATCTTCGCAAATTGATGGTGGTAACTGGCGGTGCGCTCCTTTTCCTGCAGTGGGGAAACTAAAACAGAGACCCAGATGTGTGTGTGTGTTGAACTGAGACAGAAAGAGAGAAACAGAGAGAGAGAGAGAGAGAGCGAGAAACACAAAGAGAGAGAGAGAGAGTGAGAAACACAGAGAGCGAGATAGTGAGAGAGCAATAGAGTGAGAGATACAGAGAGAGAGAAATGGCTGAACCGTGGAACTGCCTGCAGGGTCAAAATTGAACCGGTGTGTGTGCATGTCTGTGTACACAGAAAAAGAGAGACTTGTTTCAGTGTCTTCATTTTAACAGCTTCAGGAAAAAAAAGCTACCTGTTTGAGGGTGTTTTGTTCCTTGGATGTTTCAACAAAAGTCCTCAAAGGGATGGATAGAGATGACAAACCCAGAAGAAAATGTGTGTAAAAAAACCCTCCTTGTCTCTAAAGCTGGTGTAGTTCTAAAAGTCTAGTGTTTTTAGAAAAGCGCTTTTGATGATAAGCTTACTCATACTCCGCACATTTTTTCCCAAACATCCTCTGAGAACATTTTTGGATGAAAAACATCCACCGGGGTAGAATTTCAGGTCTG
The DNA here is from genome assembly GCF_900700415.2 of Clupea harengus. Taxonomy (NCBI): domain Eukaryota; kingdom Metazoa; phylum Chordata; class Actinopteri; order Clupeiformes; family Clupeidae; genus Clupea; species Clupea harengus. The sequence continues at coordinate 7,125,140 of NC_045171.1, forward strand.
ACATTTGAGGGAAAACAGTCCTTAGAGAGTCCAAGGAGGGAATGAGAAGAGAAGGAGAGAATGAGAAGAGAAGGGCAGATGCACAGAGGGATAGCGTGATAACTGAAGAGAACTGATGAGATGGGATGAGTGAAAGAGAGAGAAAGAGATTAAAAAACAGAGAGGAATAGAGAATGAAAGAGAGAGGGAGGGACAGAGAGAGAGAGAGAGACTGCATGTACTGCAAAAGAGAAATGGAAAGAGCAAAAGAGAAAGAAAGGGAGTGCAAGACAGAAAGGGATGAAAAGAGAGAGAGAAAGAGAGAGAGAGAGTGCATGAGAGACAGACTGAGGTAGAAAAACAGAGGAGAGATGTGTGGAGGGGAGGGAGAGAGAAAGAGAGCCATTAAAACAAATAAAAGAAATAGAGACTGATGGAGATAATTTGATAAACACTGTTAATTACTTAAGAATGTATGAATCATGGAATTATGAAATGGCTTTTCTGTGTGTGTGTGTAACTTAGAATATTAGGTGCCACTTAGTCTGCATATGTACAAGAGCATGTTTAGACCAGAAGTGATAAGAAGGGTCGAACTGTGCTTCTTCCGACCTTGCAAAACTTCCATCCTTGCCTCGGACGTCAGAAATCCACCACGTGGTTATCTGTGCTGAACGCTAATACTTCTGTCTATATAAACCTTGTGCGATGTGTTTATGATTGCTTCACTTACAGCCTTGTGCTGGGAGTGAGCCCGATTGCAATTGTTGTTTGTCTAATAAATATACTTATATGCAGCTCCGGAGTCCTAGTGAATTTTCACCTATCAGAGACAGAGATAGAAAAACAGAGAAAGAGAAAGAGAGATAGAGAATGGAAACTGTCCCTGTGCACACAAAACAATGACTACAGAGAAATGCTTAAATTAAGTTGAATCTACTTGCAAAATGAAGTTGAATCTACTTGCAACATTAAGTTGACTCTACTTGCAAAATGTATTTCTTGCGCACAAAAAATTAAGTAGTTTATACAAAGACAAGTCTTGCTTGATCTACATAATAATCTGATGCAATTAGTTTCCTTAATTTTTATAAGTAGACCAAGCTCAACATTTTTATCAGTGTGGCAGGTGACCTCTGACCTCTGACCCTCCTAAAACCCCACTTTGCGTGACGTGTGGCTCTGCTCTTGCCCACTGTAGGCGAATTAGCAACGAAGAGATGCCCACCATCTGAATGGGTGTGGAATGCTGTTAGAGCTGCGGGTTTTATCACTCACAGAACAGGGCAGTGGTGCTGCATGCAGCAGCTGATGCTCCTCACTGACCGAGATTGCTGCCATGCGCTCACAATCCGTATCGATTCATTTAATATTTCTATGTTCAGAGTACATATTCCTGCAAAAGCACAAGATGTTCTCAAGTGATCTCAAGGCCAGTGCTTGGCTGAAAAAAAGTAAACGGTGTAGTGTTGGTATGATACCGAATACTGATACTGATAAATCCCTTTAGGAATAGTTACTGTAAGAACAGTCACGATCTTGAGTTTTAAGTATTTAAAGACCATATTTTCTTGGTGTTTTGCATCTTGCTGGTGCTTTAAGTCGGATGAGGCTTATGGATTCAGAAGAGGCCTCCACTCAGTGTGCATGAGCGGTGCTCATTTCCCTGCAGTGGCCTAAAAGTTTTATGATACTATTACTGGTGCTGGTCTTAGTCCTAGACAAGCAGTCCCACCGGGCTGCAGCATCCATTTGGAAACTGGAACCCCCAAACCCCCCTCACTCCGTAAAAGGTGTCCTGTCATTTGCCTGGTGAGGAAGGGAGAGTGGGAGAATGAGTGGGAGAAATGAAGACAGAGAGAAAGAGAGAGAGAGA
>NC_045171.1:7136994-7139494 GCF_900700415.2 Clupea harengus
ATCTCCATAACTTTCTGGTGAATGATTGTTTTTTTTCTAACTGACTGAAGCACAAAGTCTAGTCCATAAACCCCATGGCTGTTGATGGGGAGTTTTGTTTGGAAAGGATCACCCCATGTGTGTCACCCTGATCAGAGAGTCGTAATCTTAACATTTCCTGAGAGTGTCATAGTGCAACGAGACAGAGTCCGTCGACATCTCTTTAATTTAACGATGGACATTGCGTAAGAAAGTTATTTTTTTTAAAACACACTCTGTCAGCATGGGATTATGGGAATAATATGTGTTTTATGGGTTATGACTGTGTATCGCACTGCGGTCAGAAACCCTGCTACACCAGTCCCTGTGCCAAGGCCTTCAGACGACCTTCCTCACAGAATCAGCTAAATTCGTTGGGAGGATTAATCAGAAGAGTGACGGTCTTCACAATAAAAGGCAAAAGCATTCACACAGACACATGAGGCCTGAGGATACCTATAAATAGGCTCAAACAGTAGCAATGCAATAGTCCCATCTGAACATATGGGCAACAGATGCTGCCCCAGATATGAAAACAAACAAACCAACAAACACATTAATACCAAAATACACGTATCCTTGTATTGGGCTCTTATGGGTCATGCCGTGTTCTGGGGACCGGGGCTCAGCATTGCTTTAGCTTTCTCATATCAGTGTTAAATGTGGCAAACAAGAGACTGAGGATGCTTAGGGGGTATCAGGTGAACACCGTGTCTTTGCCTTATTGGTGACTTTGTAAATAGGTGATGCATTTCAACATGCAGCTAGGGGTTTATGAATGAATCATCCGAATGCGACTAGGCAGCGATGTTGAGCACGACCAGATTATGTCCAATGTCCTAACAAGTCAACACCCACCCTCCCCAGTCCCTTGCCAACCCCCTCTGGTTTATAATACCACTCCCAGAGTGAAGCTAGCGCTCCTACTTTAAAACGGCATTGGAGTTCATAAGATACCTTGCACACCAAATCACACATTCTTTCCCGCTAGAGATGCAATCTATGCACTTTGAAACAGAAAAGAGCATGACATTGATGTCAAGGTCATTTGCTCCAGGGAACACCAGTCCTAAAATGTGTCCAACTGCTGTGAGTTACTCTGGATTAAGACGGCCAGTCAATAGCCAAGACAATAGCCACGACCCTGTGGATCTTGGAAATGGATTGATACAGTGATACAGCAACCATTAAAACAGCATTAGTGGGTAATTTTAGATCAGATTTCCTTCATTGCATATTATTTTCGGCTATTTTGCTATAAAAACTGTTTTGTCCAGTTGCAAAATGCGAGCACAGATCCAAATATGACAGTGGTTACCAGTGCCTTGTTTTTTTTTTTTCATGCAAATTTAAAAGTAGCAGATATCACACATGTGTCTCTCTATAAAATATCCAATGCCTCCACCCCCAGCCCCTATAAAAAACTCCAGTGCAATTAGCGAACAGTGTTAAAACCATACCTTGAGGTGTCATTGTTGTATTAAGCTAACCATAATTAGTTCTGGAGCTCCTCCATGTCTTCTGGTGTGCATTAAGATAAAGGACTCAGGCTGCCTGGTAAGTGCTTCCATGCCTCATAATGCGTTGGCAGAAGAGGAACATTCAGCTGCCGGTATTTTAAAGACCACGTTGCCCTGGAAAGAAGACATATTCTTAGCCCCTGAAATGGAATACTTAGTTTGACTCCGAAGCTATTGAATGCCTCAAGTTTCATTAAAGAACTTGGAGGAGAGCATTGTATAGCACCACCACGTCTCATTTCTGCAATCAATGGTCAGTGAGAAGGAGGAAAAAAAAGTTCACTGGTGCAGATCGTCTGCTAAATGACTAAATGTAAATGTAAATGTAAATGTAGATCATTGAGCACAAATGCTTAGATTAATATACTTCCTAAAGGATGTCTTTCAAGTTGAAACCAATTCATGGGTTCGATTTGAAATGGTATTGTCTAATTGACGACTCAGAGAGCCATGAAAACAGTACAATAATGAATAATGTGATATACAAATTCACCAACTTCTATATGTATGTGGGTGTGTTTATATTTATCTCATTTGTTCAGCAAGATGCTTTAATCACTGTACAAAGTAATGTCATTTTAACACTAACCATAATATGTTCCACTTCAACCATTAAAAACTCATTATGTTGACTTCATGTTGGATGACATTGCTCTGCGACACTAACATATTTGTTTACTTGGCTGTATCTAACTTAAACAGTTTAACCCTTGTGGATAAACAGTGGAACAGAGGCCCTCTGTGTTTGTATTTTGTGAGACGGTTCAGGGCAACGGTTCCCAAAAGCGCTGCGTTTAGATCATGGAGACTGAGAGGGGGCCAATTCAAAGTGACACTCCCTCTGTCACTCCGGCAGTAATCTCGGCACGACGCCGGAGCTTCTGGGAAAACACAAACCAGCACAACCACACTTCCTGGGGGCCTCCGCCTGCATGTGCTCATCAGGAACCAGCATCTGGTCA
>NC_045171.1:7144494-7293286 GCF_900700415.2 Clupea harengus
TATGTAAAACCCCTCTTTTCAGCAAACATCTTAACCACATTATGTGGGGAACTGGAACAAACATCTGCATCTTTATTGACTGAAGCACTATAAACCTGTGTGCATTTTCTATCTATTTTCTTTCCAAAGACAGTCCTGGGGTAGCATGTTACCCATGGTGAGACAAGTGCTCTGGTGCATAAGTATCCAAAGTATGGCTGAAAATATGGTAAGCCAGTGTGTCAAACTGCATAAGATCAAAGTGCAGTTGAAAATATGGTAAGCCAGTGTGTCAAACTGTTTCACTGGTTTGTTAGTCATGTATTTACATGTGATGCCTTTGCATACTTATACATGAATTATTTCTATGAAATGAGGTTTTAATAATTACATTCTGTCTCATTATGAATAGTGAATCATACTCCCATAAACATACCACACAATATATGTTTGTCTTTTTCAATAAATCAAGAAAGACAGAAATAGATCAGGTCCAGAAAAAGAGAAACCATTCCTTGATTTTTTTACAATGCTCCAGCACCTAATCACATGAAATGTGACCGACTGTTATTAATCAGTGCCTCAAACCGCCGGACAACTCTCTTCCTACTAACAATGTTCCTAATATGTCAGTCATCAATTTTTCACAGCCGAGGCTGCACTAACCAACAGCTGCCAAATATGCTCACAGCATACATAAACCCACAACTGAAAATGTGCTATTTTCAGTGTGCATCTTCAGCAGATCTAAGTCGTGTTTGCATCCAGAGACATAACATCTGGAATGTATATGTTTGAGGAGGTCCCCATGATGGGAGTCATTGAGGATTATGGTAAGTGACTAGCTGTCAACACCACAAGGTGAAAAAGCCACAGGCCAAGACATCATGCCTAGAGGTCCAACGGGTTGTCATAATAGACTGTGATGTCACAAAGCCCATTGTGACATGACGCCTTGATGGTGATTTCACTGCTGTTAGTGTGGTTTATAAATGTCTTAAAAAAAACCGCTCTCACTCGTTCTGACAGTCCGTGTTAAAAACAATGTGTAAAACAGGGCATGTGGGTGATCATGACAAGCGTAAACTATTGGGATTTTCCATTTTGTTTCCACCAGATGGTCTGAGCTTTAAAAAAAATTAAAAAAAGAGCTTCTATTGGACCTCCTCAAACAGGCTGGGAAACAGTGCAAGTGCACAGGTGTCCCACAGATGGATATTAAAGACATTTGGCAGACAACCACCTGCTACCACGTCTGCACACATGTGGTTTTCAAATTAAATTCAAGGCCCTACAGACAAGGACAGTTGAACTGATCTAAAGTGACAACTCTACAAGCACCAACATTCATTGTTCCTCTTGTCTTGGGAACCACCGTCAGACAAGTCATAGTTTTCACAGTGCAGAAGGTAAACGCAATGTGGACGTGCAGGTTATTCTTGTGCAGCCGGAATCTCCCTTCCTTCACCTGTGTCAATACGGGAACCTGACCCCCTTCAGAATGACACCCAGATGACTAATCTGACATATGCAAGGGTTTTTACTAAATAGGGTTAGATTAACAGGCAAGTGTGCTGCAAATTAGCATTCCCAGAAATGGCTGCAAGGAGCATTGCTGTAGAAGAGATTAACTCCCCACAACAGAAAATGTTAATTACATTGCTGTGGTTCCAAAAAAATGCAATTAGATTTACTGTTAATCCGTATCTAGCAAGAATTACACTGATAAGGCTTTTCACTGACAGGTTTAATATACTGAATGGCCGGCCATATGCGCTGTAGCCAGTAGTCATTGCAGGAGTAAATTTAGAATTGGCAAACTCAAAGACAAGAGTCCTTCAAAATACTCTTCATTTCATGATCTTAGAACCGTCACCTGATCTGCTGCTCCTAAACTCTTTGAGCTGAGAAGAGTTCCAGCAAAGCCCCAAGGTCAGGACTACATATCCTTAACATCTACTACATAAGCAAATGTAAACAGCATTTACAAAATGACAAAGACGTCTTCAGCCATAAAAAAGTCACATTGTAAAGTAGCAATATCACAAAGGTATAATATCACATCATGCCCCATTATGAAGTGGAAGGTAGGAATGCTAGTTCACGTTGACCCGCTGATTTACATATACGCCTTTGGCAGATGCTTTTACTTGAAGAGACATATAGTACAGGGAAGGTACAGGCTATTAGTATGGATGCTCCCAGGGTATTTAACCCCTGACCCTAATGTTGTTAGCAGCTCCGAATGCAAGCTGAGCTACTGGAACCAATTAGACGCTTTTACCGAAAGCGACTAGGGTGAAAAATATGTTTTTGTAAATAATTGCACAGAATAAAGAATAATGGTTGATGGTAGAGGATCATTTCACAGAATAAGAGGATAACCGTGATGATAAGAGGCATACAGCTTTTACACTTTGCTGTGATCCTAATTCTTAATTCATTATTCAGAGTGATATACATTTTAGGTATGGTGTACATTATTTTATCAGTAGGCCAATGTATGCTTCCAGGGAAATGAACCCCTGACACTGGTGTTCTTAGCACCCCGCTCTTTAAACTGGACTACAGGAACTAATGAGTCGATAAGATAATATCTGTATTTTTATGATTAATGCATAAATGCTGTCTACAGTGACACTATGCAAATATTCTGATCAAGTTCATGAAACTGTGCCTGACTGTGCCAGCTGTGCTCCGCACGGAGCAGTAACGCACCCAGACGGGCTCCACACGGAGCAGAAACACACCCAGACGTGCTCCGCACGGAGCAGAAACACACCCAGACGTGCTCACCCAGACGTGCTCCGCACGGAGCAGTAACACACTCAGATGTGCTCCGCACGGAGCAGTAACACACCCAGACGTGCTCCACACGGAGCAGTAACACACCCAGACGTGTTCCGCACGGAGCAGTAACACACCCAGCTGTGCTCCACACGGAGCAGAAACACACCCAGACGTGCTCACCCAGACGTGCTCCACACGGAGCAGTAACACACCCAGACGTGCTCACCCAGACGTGTTCCACACGGAGCAGAAACACACCCAGACGTGCTCCGCACAGAGCCGTCACACACCCAGACGTGCTCCACATGGAGCAGAAACACACCCAGAGGTGCTCACCCAGACGTGCTCCACACGGAGCAGTAACACACCCAGACGTGCTCACCCAGACGTGCTCCACACGGAGCAGAAACACACCCAGACGTGCTCCGCACAGAGCCGTCACACACCCAGACGTGCTCCACACGGAGCAGAAACACACCCAGACGTGCTCACCCAGACGTGCTCCACACGGAGCAGTCACACACCCAGACGTGCTCCACACGGAGCAGAAACACACCCAGACGTGCTCCGCACAGACGTGCTCCACACGGAGCAGAAACACACCCAGACGTGCTCACCCAGACGTGCTCCACACGGAGCAGAAACACACCCAGACGTGCTCACCCAGACGTGCTCCACACGGAGCAGAAACACACCCAGACGTGCTCCGCACAGAGCCGTCACACACCCAGACGTGCTCCACACGGAGCAGTAACACACCCAGACGTGATCCGCACAGACGTGCTCCACACGGAGCAGTCACACACCCAGACAGCCACGTCCTTCACATCCTTTTTCACGGTGGGAATGATATTAAAATTGATCAAACATTTGAGACCTAATCTCCCAGCACTAAAACCCTTTCCTTTTCAAGCTTATCTTGGCCTCATCTTCCCCTGGCTGTCAGCATATTACCGTCTAGACTTGGCTAAACCACCACATTATCCCCACAGAGGAGATGCCATTTTAATGGCAGTGTTATTACTGCTTCCAGCAATCAAATGGCGAAAGCTACAGAGTCCATTAACAGCCATTGATCTTCAACCACCTCCCTCCCTCTGACTCGTCATGATCTCCCAGACTGCCCTTGTGCTATTACGGCTATCATCCATGTTTAATCATACTCCATTGATCCCCAAAGTACAGAGAAGGCTAAGGAGAAATGTAAGGGATGGTAAAGAAGGATTTGATGCCAAAATTGTCTTCAGTATACAGTGCAGGGGCGTGTTCTTGTTGACCAGACAGAGGAAACATTGGCACTCTTTAACCACACAGATTGTGTGATACCTCTGCTTAAAAATTGAACAAATGAACCAAAGAAAATGTGTTTTTCAGTGTTTAGTGAATGTAATGTGTTTTTCGAAGGTCCCTCAAACACTAGTAACTTGCAAAAGAGCTAAAAGATTAATGCTTGTTTAAAAAATTCAAGTGGATGTCCTGAACTTGTGCAGAGCACAGAGTCAGTGTTGATAAATAATTGAAACCTGAGATGTTAGCGGGAACGTGGGCTTCAGGGACAAGCAAGAGTGAAATACTGAGGCCTCAAGATGGCTGTCATGAGCAAGTGTGGGGGGAGAACGGGGGAGGCCTGTCTTCACTATTCCTCTCCTCCATACTGCAACAACTGTCTGATTGTCAATTGGCAATGTGCCATCTGTAAGACACTGTCTCTGTATCTGTAAGACACATAATTTTAGGATTTGTTTTTACTTCTCTAGTTAGTGTGAACAACTCCTCAAAGCGTCATCGTTTAGTGTGATGCCCAATATATACCAGAAGAGGGCAGCAAAGCTCCAGTTTGCATGCATAGGCTGTCCTTGAAGATAGTCTTTTCAAACTACAAGATGATTTTAAGATTTAGGGCATATGACAACTGGACAAATAGTTAGTGTTTACTATTCGGAAAGGCGTGTATAATCATCCTCAAGTAGTCAATGCCCAAAGTAAAAAAAAATTAAACGATAAGCGTGAAATGAATGGTTCCTTTCATTGGAATTGAGATTGGGCAGAATCACTGATTGTTCTTTTAGATGAGGACTCATGTCATTGTAGGTTGTAGCCCATTACTTTATACATACAATGAGCAGTTTCCAGAGCGGTGGTGAAGAGTTTGGCTAAATCTTATAGTGTGTACTTTTTCATTACCGGTCAGAGTTTCACTAATGACTGCCACTGAATCGGTGCCAGAGTTCACAATGCGGCGTGTAAGATGATATGTGTCCAGGATTGTGGCGCAGTTTTCAGGCGGTTTAGTTTCCTGCTCGTCCAGCATTGCATGTGCCTGCTGGAGCGTTGAAGTTGACAGCAAATACTGCATTTATTCGAATGTAGTGGTAGCGTACACTTTCGTTGGTGAACATAGTCAGCGCATCGCACGAGGATGACAAAACCCCCAATGGTTCTTCTGGGTTTTCTTTCAGGTAGTCTTAGCACTTTGTCTTTCTTCGAGCAAAGCTAATGTGCTACGCTGTGATTCAATTTGCCGTGCTTAGATAATATTATAAAATCCACGTCGTGTAGTTTATAATGTGTAAAACCTGTTCGCTTGCTAACAAAATCTTAACGTTACGAGTGCATATGTTGGCCATCTTGTGCTTTAGATGTTATCTCTCCTACTTTCAGCAGGTGGTGACACCTGTAGAACCAGGTGAAAATGCGTAGTATTTACGGAAGTGCCTGTTTGGCCATGTAGGCTATTCCTGACATCGATTTCCTCCGTTGTGAAAACAAACGAAATGTATCTACTCTGATAGTTGTTGGTGTCACCTCCGTTCAGTAGACATTTAATAGACAAACAAGCGCTCTTAGATGTTGGTTTAGGAAGTTGAAATTGTGTGTGTGGCTCGTGTTCTTGAGACTGTATGAAACATTCATTCTAAGTAATAGAATAATAGATGTAGAGTGGAATAATAGAATGGAGGATCTGGCTTTGTTGGACTTGCTGGAATGTCCTATTTGTCTGGAACCTCTTGATGTGACAGCTAAGGTACTGCCGTGCCAGCACACGTTCTGCAAGCCCTGCCTTCAGCTTCAAGAGTCATCGCGCTCGGCCTTGCGCTGTCCGGAGTGTCGTTCTCCCGTAGCAGGAACAGTGGAGGAGCTGCCCACTAATCCGCTGTTAGTCAGACTTCTGGAGGGACTTCAGGATATACCTCTAGGGCCAGCAAAAGACAAGGGACACGTGGACCGCGTTACCAAAGACTGCGCCCCATGCAAAGGACACCAGGACACCCAGTCCAACCAACACACGCAAGAGCTGGAATCTGACAGGGTAAGTGTACGGTATCGCGGTGCAATTATCTCTGAAACTCACTAAATCTACTCATCTGTGATTAAACTGCGCACACGTGACCTGTTTAGAATTTCCTGTCACCTCAAATGATACTGTTCCATTCATAAACTCTTAACCAACAACATGTTGTTTGTACACAGCAATTGGCACGGCCATTTAGTGCCTGAGGGTAAACCTGCCAAACTGGGAAAATATTTACATAGAATCTTATTACGCAGTTGACATGTTGGTGTCTTACCCACACAGCGTGGCGAACAACGACATGATTACAAAAAGTGTGTATCAGTAGCAAAATAGTATTACAGTGCCATTTGTCCACATAAACCTATTCAAAGTTCCAAAGAGCTGTATATAGTTTTTTCTATGTAAGGGATGATTATTGATGAAAAACTGCACACACCTGTTTCTCTCCTCATAACCTTTTCTAGTGGTATCCTACCAAGAATACTTGAACCTAAGAAAGATCATGAATACTTAAGATTACACAGGAATATTGAAAAATATCTGTATTATTTTGAAAGTAACCTATTTTTTGTAGGTGTAGAGTCATTTTTCAGCAGACAAACAAACAAACACTCGAATGTTACACACATCGTACATTCATAAAACTTTTGTTCTTAAAACCTGGACAGACTCATGTCAGACCGTTTCCCTGAACTGAGAGAGCATTGTTAATCATTTCCCTGTGTGGTTTTGTTAAGAGCGATATCATCTGTCATCAAGGTATTAAAACAGCATAGCCAGAATGACATTGCTTTGACTCATCACAAATCACAGCACAGAAAAGGGAAACTGTAGTATGTGATTTTCCTGTGTCTGTGTAGTTTTTGGCCTTATGCTTTATGTTCCCTATCAATGTGCTCTCATGCCTGGAGAGACTTCATCGCCCAGGATGCCCTAGTTCTGTGGTAATGCTGCTCTGTCTCAGCTGTTCTTGGATCAGATGAAGGCTGGTATTTGTGTGTGCCCTTTATCTCCATGACTGCTGGTTAACAAAGCCCTCTGTGGCCCTCTGGGTCCCTGTGTCTCCCTGGGTTTTCATTTGGCAGTGGTGAAAGAAATCAGATATTTCGGGTTTAACCGGAGACAGGAACAGGTGCAAGAGCAAAGGGGTGGACACATTTAAAGAACTTGTCAGACCGTGAGAATAAAATGTGTTTTTTCTTTTTTTTTCCTTTTTTTCCATCCTAAGGTTAACTCCTGAATCCCCAAATCGCATTTTACTCAATAATGTGGCGATACCATATTACCCAGATTAGGCCAGACTAAGGCCTGATCAAACCAGTTTCAGCTGCTATCTAGATCTTTGTCTGTACAGTATGGATGAAAGGACTGACATGGCTGGCCATAGAGTATTTTGACAACTCATATCTACTGTTTGTTGGTACTGCATTGGAAAATATTTGACAACGTAACCAATCAGGCTGACTGTGCTGTCTCTTCAGTTGTACTCAAGAACCATCGTCAGCAGAGAACAGCGAGATAAACCTGGAGGTCTCGACATGAAATCTGGAGACGTCATCGACGAGGGCCGAAAGGAGAACGACAACCAGCGTCGTTCCGCTCACATAAAGGCAGGCGGTGGCCTCCGCCCCGCTAATGCTGTACAGCAGACCGACCAGTCCCTGCCTCAGCCCCAGCAGCAGTTGCCCCTATGCACTGCCTTGTACGACTTTGACGTGAGAGAGCTGGACCCACAGCACTGCAAAGACTGCTTGACCTTCTTCAAGGTCAGCGTTGTATTGTGTCAGCACTAGCGTCTGCCTGTCAGCGACTGCAACCCAATGCATTGATAGTCCAGGTGCATTTAAGAAACCACCCACTCAGGGCTCAGGGAATTGAATTACTTGACCGTTCGGTCAGGAAGTTGCAGAGGTTGTCGAGGTTAATTACCCTCTGTGGAATTCACCAGCAAAGGCTGATTTACCCTTGCTTTTGAGGATAATCTGCCATCGGTTGTGGTCATTTAATTGCACAAATTGAATGACTTGGTATTCATTGTATTTTGACTTATACTAAACTGATGTGTTTAGCATATGGAATAATTTGCTTTGATTAATTGGATCTTCTCTCCTTTTACAGTCCTAGACAACTTTCAGAGTGAATGCATGTTGTGAGCTGATTTTGAATAGTGGTTTTATTGGATTAGTTATGCTAATAGCGTTTTTGATTCGTGCTAAATGTGCGTTTGTTATGGAATTCCGCTTGCCTCATGAAATATAAATATTTCTGCATAGTAACAAATCCTTTTTGCAACAGCTCTTTTGGGATTGTCTACACTAATGTTTTGTAATTAGAGAGCCGTTTAAGCTCTTTGTGGCCAAAATGTTTGACCTTGAAGAACTAGAATCAAGGGTATCTAAGAACTTTATAATACAGCGATACTTGAACCCCCCCCTGTAATGGAATAGTATGGTTCAGCATTTTACCACAACATGATCTCGCTGTGAAGGATGTATTGGTGGTGTCAGATTTTAGATTATTTTTCTCCAAGCACAATTACTCAATGGATGTCTCTAAATTGTGTCTTCTGTTTACGTTTCCTCTCACAGGGAGATGTCATCACAGTCATTAGACGAGTGGACGACAGCTGGATCGAGGGGAAGTTAGGAGATAGAGTGGGGATAGTTCCGCTGCAATTCACAGAGGTTTGAGTTTTGTCTTTCTTTCTTTCTTTCTCTCTTTCTCTCTTTCTTCCTCACACAGAAATGTGCTTTCAGGAAAACACGAGGCCAGTAACGAGCAGGCCTGTCTTTATTCTGCAGCAGCAGCAGCATGCTATGTCATGTGACAAAGCCTAACGTCATTGTTTATTTCCATCGTTTTTTTTTTTTTGCTCATTGACGCTCTGGCATGGTGCATCTGTGGTGAATTTCGCACAGTGCTTATGAAACCGGATGCTAACCTCTCGCTTCTCGTTGGGTCGCCGCGGCCGTCACTCCGACACTTGCTTAAGCAGCGGCACGGTGAAAGCTGCCTGTTTGCTAAATTAGACTCAAATGACTGACAGCAGCCCCAGTGGAGCAAAGAGCCATGTGCGTGTCTGGAGAGAACCGCACTGATTCCGGTTCCAGTTCTGGATTCCCATCTGTTGTTTGTCAGAGTGCCTGTTGTTTTCAGACGACTCTCTAAATCTCTGTCTGTCTCAGTCTCCGTCCATATCTCTCTCCATGTCCTCAGAGTGTTTCTCCCTCTGTCTTTTTTTCCCATCTCTTGTGCTTTCTCAGTATATGTCTTAATTTCAGCCATCTCACTGTTTTTGTCTCTTTTTGTTTCTCTCTCTTTCTTGTTCCCTATCTCTGTCTCTGTCTCTCTCTCCCTCTCTCTGTCTCTCTTTCTCTGTCTCTCTCCCTCCACCCTCCATTGAGCCTGCCATCTCGATACTGGGCAGCCAGGCGTGAAGGCACAGTAATGCTGTTGGCTGTAGTGCCACAACAGCCACGCATTACTGTAGGGGGAAGAGAGCATCAATCCCTGCCTGCCTGTCTGCCTGCCTGCCTGCTCTCCCAGGCTCCACCAGTGCATCGCTCTGTCGGCGAGCTGCGTAGCAACTCTGGAACAGAGACAACTAAGGGATAAGCGTGTGTGAGACAGACAGACAGACAGACAGACAGACAGACAGACAGACAGACAGACAGACAGACAGACAGACAGACAGACAGACAGACAGACAGCTCAGGCAAAGTAGGGCTGTGTTATATTTAGTATGTGTCTGATGATGAGTCTCAAGGCCAGGTGTGTTGAAGTAGCACGAGTCAGATGCAGTTACTGCCATTGACAGAAGGAGAACAAACCTCCTCCGACACCCAAGCCAGGAGAGTGCAGGGCCAACTGGAGTTCATAGGTGTAGAATTAGTTGTTGTATCTGACAGTGCTAATGTAGGCACAATGCTATGTCTGGATAGCGCTGTTAGGCCACAGCTTTACGCTTGACACCTTTTGACTGTGAGGTGATCTCCCAATGAAAGGGAGGCCAATTTAAAGTGCTCTTAAAGTTCCTACTACATAAAAGCCTCACAGTTCATCACCCCACACTTAAAACATCTTACGACACATCCTCTACGTCTTGCATACAGTATAAAGAAATTACACACTTGGAAGAACAAATGGAGAGATCACCTCCCACACTGCCGCAAACTCACACGTGTACACTCACACTCACACACACACACACACACACACACGTATACACACACACACACGTATACACACACACACACACCCACACACACGTTATACCCTGGAAACACTGGCCTCTCATCCAAAAGATAAGAAGCGCTTATTTAGTTCTTCTACTTCAGGTTGAGCGTGTTTTTAAATATAGCGCTCTGTGGTGACACTGAAATAGCAGGGTCATGAGCACAGACCTCGGTGTGACTCCCCAGTCTTCCCTCAGCTGTGGAGCCCCACTGACTTGAGCTGAAAGATGCTCTGAACTGGAAAGAGAAAGATGCAAACCAGGGTGGCCTGCAGTCGGCAACAGGCATCTGGGATTAGCCGTGAATTCTGCCATATCAGGTGTGGCAGCTCACAGATGGCTTTGCAACTTGAACGCAACGCTGGCCCCATTAACACTGCTCTTCCATTACCAAAGGCGTGACTTGCCCTGATAAGTGTAGCACTGGCATGGTGTAATTATCAGGCACAACGGTGATAAGGTTAGAGTCGCAGAGAGAGAGAGAGAGAGAGAGAGAGAGAGAGAGAGAGAGAGAGAGAGAGAGAGAGAGAGAGAGAGAGAGAGAGAGAGAGAGAGAGAGAGAGAGAGAGAGAGAGAGAGAGAGAGAGAGAGAGAGAGAGAGAGAGAGAGAGAGAGAGAGAGAGAGAGAGAGAGAGAGAGAGAGAGAGAGAGAGAGAGAGAGAGAGAGCGCGAGCGAGCTCAGCCGAGAGAGCGTGCTCAGCCGAGAGAGCGTAAAGGGAATAAAAGAGCAGAACGTTATAGCTGTGTAATTATACATCATTATCCCACATCACGTCCTCACAAGTTGGAACCACACCTCAGGGCACTGTACTCCACTCAGTCATCGTTTGTTTGGTGTAGGAGCCTGCCGGGGATGCTTAACTCTGGGTTACATAAGAGAGGGAGAGGGGGAGGAGGGGGGGGGGGGGATGGAGAAGGAATAAGACAGAGAAAGAGAGGGAGGAAGAGAGAAAGGGCAGAGGAGAAAAAGGAGGTCCGGGAGATAGGGGAAAAGAGGAAAGGGGAGGAAGAAACTGGGAGAGGGACTGTGGAGGAGTGACTAGAAAAATATGCCCTGTCAGAGAGTGTGGATCTGTGAAGGTGAACTAATAATCTAAAAATACATGACACAAATGGGAGTTCATTTGCTGATAAGCTGGGAAAGGCAAAATAAGGACTTGCATCAGTAAATCACAAACATTTTGGAAACGTTTCCTTTGTAGTCTTTCTACAGCATAGCTTGAGACAAACTTAATTCTAACATTACTACTATTGCACTGTCTAAAACTATAATTGGGTGACCACGGCAACTATTTCCATTGCATGCTAACTAGATAGTAGCCTCCTTTATACTGCCCTTACTAATGTAACATGTTAAACATGTAGTGTTTATACTGCCCTTACAAATGTTACATGTTAAACTTTGTTCACTAGCCTGTCTGTAAATGTGCCTCCTCATGCTTCTTAAACCTGGATTACCTACAGACATTGCAGATACAGACCGAGCAAAGAACATGTATGTATGCATGTATGTGCAGTATGTATGAACATGTATGTAAACTTGCATGAGTATAAAAACACAAAAATACATGTGTTAATTTGGAACATGATCTATACTGCACCCTAACAGGGCATACAAAAAAGCCAAGGTGCTGTACATGCAGACATCATCTATAGCTCATGCTGTTATAAAATCATCTTGGACATTTTTTGGTGAGGGGAGGGAGATTGATGTGAAAGTTGTGCCTGTTTTTTTGCCTGGAGTGAACTGGGAGCTCAGTGTGTTAATGCCCGTCTGCTTGTTCTCAGGCTGACAGAAAGATGAACGGAGACACTCCCTCAACAATCACCATGGCACTGATCGGCCCACAGGACCACACAGCCGTGTCAGACAAGCAGTCATCCACTCAGCGGCTCTCCATCAGCGTGTGAGTGTGTGTGTGTGTGTGTGTGTGTGTGTGCGTGTGTGTGTGTGTGTGTCTGTATATGCTGTTCATCTATGTGTGTGTGGGTGCTCAGTCTCCAGTCAGTTTATGAACAAATGTGTATTCAGTTGTGTGTGTACTCTCAGTGTGTGTTGCTGTGTGTGTGTGTGTGTGTGTGTGTGTGTGTGTGTGTGCCTGTGTGTGTGCCTGTAGACCGTACTAGGGATAGACCAATATATCAGTCTTGCCGATATATCGGCCACTATCGGTCCTCTTTGACACTAATTGTTCATAACGGTATTGGCTTCCTCATATCGGCGGTGCTGATATTTGTCAAAATTCGTCCTCTTGTGTTTACCCTACGTATGACAGGTTAACTTGCACACAGAGTTAAACTAGAACTATCTATCGATATTTTATTCTTTCCTTTATTATATACTTTTTTAAACATTAATTTCTGGAAACTGGGTCGGTAATCATAACCGTAGTAATTGTAGCAAAGACAATTGGTGCTCCAGGGAATAACATTGGGCAAGGAGGAAGGC
The DNA here is from genome assembly GCF_900700415.2 of Clupea harengus. Classification (NCBI taxonomy): domain Eukaryota; kingdom Metazoa; phylum Chordata; class Actinopteri; order Clupeiformes; family Clupeidae; genus Clupea; species Clupea harengus. The sequence goes on from NC_045171.1 coordinate 7,157,242, forward strand.
ATTCACTGCACGTATACTGTCTCAGGTTAGTTCATCATTTCAGTTTGCCAATTTATGTACTTTAACGTCCTATTTCAGATTTTTTATCTGACTTTAAAAAAAATTGTCACATGGCATATCTTTAAAATGTTTGTAGATGTAACTAACCTTATTTAACTTTGTTTAAGTTAGCTGGCTAGCTAGTCAACGTTAGCTTCATCTCTGTCTTTGGTACCTTAGTTAATGCCATCGTTGGGGCCATTCATAGCCATCCTATGTCTGTTGACTGCGCGTGTTTTAAAACACTGGCTCAGGGTCAAGAGAAAGGAAAATACCTTTATACTATTTATTTAGCACATTTTATCCAAAGTGATTTGCATTAAAGATTTTCATGTGCTCCCTCGGAATAATACTACTGGAGACCCGGTGATCAAATGAGACTTGTTTATTTCACACCTGTGCAAATCAAAGCTGATTACCAGCAATGGAGATGATGGTAGGTAACTTTTGGTCATGAAAGGGCAGGGAAAACTATAGCCCTATTTAAAAAAAAAAAAAATCAACACTAGTCAGTAAACAGATTTCTTAAAGTAAAGCAAAGCAATGATTATTCCCGGGTGGTGTACCACAGACATCTGCACATTGCCTGTTCGTCATTGAGGGTATTCACAAATTAACTTGTTATAATTCCATGTATGGATTTTGTTTTTGCAACAGCCAAACATGATTAATGAATATTGGCCACCCTAAGTCGGTATTCATTGATCATCGGAATCGGTATTGGCCCTTAAAATGCATATTGGTCTCAGTAGTGTGCTTTTTTGTGTGCATCTGCAATAGGTTGTGGGATATAGTGCTTTCCACTGTTACTGTTACTGTGTGTGTGTGTGTGTGTGTGTGTGTGTGTGTGTGTGTGTGTGTGTGTGTGTGTGTGTGTGTGTGTGTGTGTGTGTGTGTTCTCTATCAGTATGTGAGCCAGTGTCATGTCTTGCGGTGTGTGTGTATGCACGATGTCAAGCATCCTTGCGTGGGCTGACTGGGTCACGATGGCATGTTAATTCAGTGTGGGGTGCTTGTTGGTGGTACGTGCAATTGTGAACGTGTGTGTGTGTGTGTGTGTGTGTGTGTGTGTGTGTGTATCTGTGCCTGTGTTATTATTCTTGGAGGGCACTCTCCAAATGAAGTGGCTGAAATACAATGTGTTTCGTAAGCTTTATGTAACTGAATAATATCAGATGCCTTTCAGATGCCTTATCAGCCTCTCTCTGTGTGTTTGTGTGTGTGTGTGTGTGTGTGTGTGTGTGTGTGTGTGTGTGTCTGTCTGTGTCAGTGTGTTTGTGCCCCAGTGCTTGCTCGCTCGTGCAGCACAGAGTGTAAGGGCAGTCTCATCTGGTAAGCTTTTTGCTGTGTGATGATTTTGGCCGTGTCTGTTTGCCTCTCTGTCCGCTGCAGGTGTGCTGCCTTGTACTCTTACAGCCCACAGCGCCACGAGGAGTTGGAGCTGCGCAAGGGCGAGATGGTGGGCGTCTACGGCAAGTTCAAGGAGGGCTGGCTGCGGGGGCTCTCCCTTCGTACGGGCAAAGTGGGCATCCTGCCCAGCAACTACGTCACCCCCGTCCTCAGGTCAGTGGCTCGGGTGCTCGGGTCAGTGGCTCGGGACTGATTCTAACCCTAATGGCTACACTCAAGCTAAGCGCACTCACTCAAGCTTTTTATCCACTGATGTTTTTATTTTATTTTTTTAAACCATATTTATTATTTGAACTTACTATTTGATATCTTTGCCTTGCCAATGTCTTTAAACACTGTGCCTTATTGTTATTGTTATTGATATTGTGTGTTTTGCAAGGTGGCGTAAGTGTCAATAAATAAAATGCATTATTTTTAATAATAATAATTTACCACTGTTTCATTTGGAGACCTCAAGAATGTGTTAATGGATGCATGTATTTCCTGCCAGCAAGATTGTTTGTAAACTGATGGATAACTCTAAAGGGACAGGGCAATGACTGAGGGTTGTTTATCCCTTTAGAACCTCTGCAAGGATTGTGGAGTCCAAGCCCACCCCCTCGTCTGTCAGCACGGGGGTGGGAAAGCGGCACGGTTCCCATGGTTCCCAGAAGCCTCTAGGCGTGGTCCTGGACCGGGTCAGCGACGCTAACGGAATGACGTCTGCCACTGGACAGGCACCACCGGTCACCATGGCAGCCCAGCCAATGATGTCATCTCACGGTGCGACGAGAAGTTCACATTCAGGGGTCAAGCACGGCTGGGACATTGTGAGGCGTGCCTTCCATTCCACACACAGAGGTGGGGTGGCTAATCTAGCACTCTAACGCACGGTCATACCCCAGGGCGATGACTAGCCAGGCCAAGCTCTGACCGCACTGTTTACCAGTTTCACCTCTGACTTTTGTTTGGCTGAATAGCTAACGGAAACGTTGACAAATGTTTTGATTTGAAGGGTGCAAAGAAATTATGCAGAGAAACCGTTAACTTAAAGCCAAAAGGCGTGTTTTATTTTGTATTGTTGATGAAAGACAACACTGCTTACGCTTACGTTTTATAGATTAATCAATTAGTCAGTTTAGGCACTTGGGTAATTTGGGAAACAGTGTTATTTACAGAACCATGGTTATGAATTATGATCCATCATCTGTGACATCACATTCCTCAGCCCTGATATTCCAGGGTAATAAGCTGTAAGCATACACTGGGAAATTAAATGAATATAACTAAGAAACATCTTTCTCTCCCTCTGGAGAGCAATAAAGGTAGGAACGTTGTCAAATTTTTTTAATTTGTATTCTTTTTTTTTTTCAGGTTCATTTCAGCGGGGAACCCATCGATATCACCTGACTCCCAGCCTCCAGCCTTCGCCTGCAGACCTAGGGCAGATTTACAGCTATGGCCGCTCTCCTGTGCTGCCCAAAAAGAGGAACGGCCTCTTCTCCAACCCCATCAGGCCACAGTGCTGGACCACTGACACACTACCGCCCTCTGGTGGCTACCAGACCGTGCACAGGGACACTTTCCACAAAGAGGCCTCGTCAGGTCTCCTCCACTCCATCTTAGTGAAGCCAGACTCTTACAAGTACAACATAGACAAGGTAAGGAACAGTATCTTTAAATAATATAAATCTGAGAACCTTAATACAGTGAAATTATATTTTATTCTTAATTTTAGAACTGTAAATACACCGAAACATATTAAGAAATTATAATTGTTGTCTAAAATTCATATATGATTATTTACTATTTTAATGATAATTCGTTTTTATTATATTTTTACATTGTCCTCAGCCTGTGAAAACAGTGCGGTTCGTAACAGAAGACACACCACAGCTGGTGTCATGGACGACCTCCCTGACCTCTGAGAGGCAGATGTATTCTGGATCCCAGTACAGCCCTCCGATCATGGAGCTGTGGAACCCCTCAGCCATCCTGGGCAGAGATGGGAACAGCTCCGTGCTCAAAGACATCAAGGCCAACTCGGTGAAAAAGAGTGTCGGGCTGGATCACGCTTATGGAGAAGGCTCTTCTTTCAGTTTGAAGACATCTGTTGGCCTAAACTCCCTGTCAAGTCCAAGCAGGTTAGTGAATGTACACTCAGTCAGAGTGTACAGTGGGATAATGTCTCATTTGAATTGAGGCATTTGAATGCTTAATCTCCCCCGCTTGTTTTTCTTTCACTGACCTTCAATAAATCAGTGAAGCTGTATCTGCCAATGACAGCAGACATCCAGGATGTCATAAAAAGCCAATCAATAATCAGTTAATTCAATTCATGAAATACAATGGAGTATTTTCAGTCAATATATGTAGCTACATTTCACAGCCACAGTACAAGGGCTTTGAATTGCTTCTTTTTGCTGATTACAATTACTTTTTATACCTTCAGGCACAGAGTAGTTATTGGCTACTCTGCCAAGACTGACGCAGAGATGAACCTATTTGAAGGGGAGATGGTTCTGCTCCAGAGGCTTCGTCAGGATGGACGGGTTCTGGTGACACAGGAAAGCACAGGGAAAACAGGCCTTTTTCAGGGCACAGTTCTGGGATGCTTTGAGAAATGTATGTGACATTGTTTATACTATATATATATATACACTGCATTTTTCCCGTGAGGAAACAAGGGTACTGCCAAATGTCTATCTTATGAGCATATGTTCTGTCAATGCACTTCTGATGCATTGCTGTTTGATGATGACCTGTTCTAAGGTATAAAAAAAGCAATAGCTATGAGTTGTGAGTTTCAGTGCACTGATCTGAAGCACGTTTTCATATTACACACATTCACACATTCACACAGACTCCTGGATCTGACACTATCCTCTGGGTTTATTTTCCTAAGAAGCGTGCAACACCTACTGACATGCCTGTGCCTTCAAGGTGGCTTTGCTAATGAGATTAATGTAAATGGATATGTTGACAGAAATAGACTCCCAAAGGGTAAAAAACAATACTGCAAAACTAAAATGAATAAATATAAAAGAATGAATGGAAAACATGTTCCTTTAAAACTAGGCAGTGCTTTCCTGGCCTGTGTTGGTGTAGGCACAGAAGTGGTCCTTTCCTATAGTGAATCCATCTGTTTTACTAGACCTTTTGTCTGACTGGATTGGTCAGCCCTGGTCCAGCGTCTGTGAGTGTTGTGCCCACCTGTTGTGAATGGTGAAAATGTGCTCTTGTTTTCCAGCTTATCAAACCTGTGCACTTGTATTAATGTATGGAAGACGATGTAATAAAACATGTGTTCAACCTTTTAGAGTTGTCATTGCTTTTGTAGGCTATACGCTAGAATGCCATTTAATTTAATCTCCTGATGTAGCCTAGATCATCTATACTCAGATAGGGGCCTATTACTTTTCATCAACGAGGTCATCTAGCCCATAGACATAGATCTATATATGTCTATGCATAAACATGTATGTGTCTTTGATCTAGCCTACATAATTCTGGACAACCGGAAACATGTCCACCACTACATACCATTATTGGGATGCTTTTTTAACATTTTTGAGGAAACACCACGGCCATCATTATCATCATAGATACCATCGTCGTTTTAGAGGAACGGTAAAGTAGGCTATAGGCCTACTCGAAAACTTAGGAGCAAGCAACGAAGCATCGCGCAGCCGTCGTTGCCTAGATCTCTCTATCGTTCTCCAGGCAGTGCGCACGCCCAGTTGGGGATGAGGAAAACAAACGGAAAGGAACAGGGCTGGTAAATGGGCAATTGTGTTTTGTAAAGTAGTAACGTTAAATCACGACAGCTACTGTGACAACATCGATTTTAGACATTTGGATTTTGTAGCTGAGTCGTGGGGTTCCAACGACGCCCATATCAATTAACAGAAATGCCGGTAAGATGTTATTCAAGCGAATTCCTTTTGGATCAGCGGTTCCTCCCTTTCTATCCTGCTAGGCTGCTAACAGTTAGCTAGCTAGCTATCAAATGTTAACTGAAGTCGCATCCGTGGAAGCTAGATTAGAATTAATCAAGATAACAGTTGTTTTAAACATATGTTAGTTATACAATACAATATAATGTTGTGCCTTGTGGTTTCACTGTTTGTCTCAACATCTTTCATTATTGATTACAGTGGTTGCATAGTTGCTAGGTACGTTTATTAGCAGGCTGTGTTGGTATGCCCATTCAAAATAAATGGCTATTTGCCAGGTAGCTAACTAGCTTGTTAGCGTTGTCATCCTTGGCTAGAATATGTGATGCGCCTCATTGCATAATATGTATTTATATTATAGTTCTTACCCATACAAGTAATTGTGGCTGATAAAGACTTAACTCCTGTTGTTGATTGATTATTGTCGTAAATACCACGTCTTTGTCAGTTTATTTAACTTGATTTTACCTCATTCGCAACCGAGCAAGTTAAATGGGGGGCTTAGCAGTATTGATTGCTTAGCAACGGATCTAACCTTACCCCATGTCACACAAAAATATCACCCGTGGCCTTTGTAATAAGCGAGATTTAAATAATTCAATTACGCATGCATTTCTTCTTTACTTAACTATCTAGCTTGTCTTCGTGTGTTAGCTCTGGTTAGCTGGTCAGTAGTGTGCAGTTGTCACTGGTGATGACATATTTTGAAGACTTTCTACCATGTCATCCCTGCAACAGAGCAACAAGACAGATAAAGCCGAGAGGTCGGAGGTGATGGACAATGTCAAGGTGGTGGTGCGATGCAGGCCCCTCAACCAGAAAGAGAAAATGATGGGACACAGACTGGCTGTCTCCGTGGATGAGATGCGGGGGACTATAACGGTGAACAAACAAGAAACGTCAAACGAGCCGCCCAAAACATTCACCTTCGACACAGTGTTTGGACCCGAAAGCAAGCAGCTAGATGTCTACAATTTGACAGCGAGGCCTATTGTGGACTCTGTACTGGAGGGTTACAATGGTATGTGAAGGAGTGAATTTGGTTTTCTTAACTGACTACTTTCATGGCCATAGATCATCAGTAAAGATCACACTCTTTGACGCTTGATTATAGATGCTATGGAAAGTTCAAGCCTCAAAACTTATAAATCGGCCTGTATTTTTAAGAACATTTCAGGAATACAAATATTCTGAATGTAGTCTAATATAAAAATAATAATTTGTTGTTTTTCTTTCAATAGGAACAATATTTGCATATGGTCAGACAGGCACAGGTAAAACGTTCACAATGGAAGGTGTTCGAGCTGTGCCAGAGCTCCGAGGAATAATTCCAAATTCTTTCGCTCATGTCTTTGGCCACATAGCAAAAGCTGAGGGCGACACCAGGTATGAATCTCTGCATCTGAATTTGATAATGCTGAGTGAGCAAGCGTTTGCTTAATTCAACATCTTTCAGGAACCCATAATAGATACCGATTGAAGATTGTCTATGTGGTTGTTGTGTGCTGAGTCTGTCGGAAAATTAATGCTAGCAAAATCCAAGGTTAGGCCTTGTGTAGGAGGTCGCAATTGTTGCTAAACTGCAAATAGCTGCAAATTTAAATGCCTACTCAACCTAGCTTCACTGTAAAACCTAAAGCCTATATAAGATATTACAATCAGCTTAATCAGAGCATCGCCTGTGATGTGTTCTCTTCCTCCCAGGTTCTTAGTCAGAGTTTCCTATCTGGAGATCTACAATGAAGAAGTGCGAGACCTGTTAGGCAAAGACCAAATGCAGAGATTGGAGGTGAGCAACGGGGGTCAGAAGTCCCCTAAATCAAAGAAAAAAAGCCTGTGATGAGAAGCAGATACCGAGACGCAGTTCAGTCTGCACACTTGCACTTTATCACTCATTTTCTGTGATTACAGTGAGGTATAAGCAGTGACCTGTGCTGTGGTTGCAGCAGCTACAGTGTTTTTTGCCTTGTGTGCAAAATCATGAGATACAAATGAGGCCATGTGCACTATATTGCACATGAGCATATATTAGACTGAAAATACAACAGATACAACTTGGGAATCCATTAAATTACTTCATTAGTGTCTTTAAACTAGTCTTCATTAGTTTTCTTTAACTAGTGTCTTCAGTGTTTGATTAGCCTAGACCTATCACCATCTGAACTGGAGAAAATCGTAGATTAAGTATTTTTGTGCTGATGAAATTGTCTTTTCACTGTATCCATTAGCCATTTCTGCCCCCTTGTCTGAGATCTGATGCCATTTCCTGTGCTCTCAGGTGAAAGAGAGACCGGATGTAGGGGTGTACATCAAAGATCTCTCTGGTTATGTGGTGAACAACGCAGATGACATGGACAGAATTATGACCCTTGGACACAAGAACCGTAAGCAAACCAGTCTGACAGAACAGTGGCGTATACAAACAATACTAATTGTATACAAACAATACTAATTGTGTACAAACAATACTAATTGTGTACAAACAATAAAAACTGTATACAAACTACATGAACTGTATACAAACAATATGAGCATATATACAGGAGATGAGTTGCTCAGATCAGTTCATGCTGCAATAATTGATCAGTCCTCTGACATATAATAATAATGCAATTTTTTAGGGCTTTAAGGATACATTTCAGTTCAATTTAGTGAGAGGTAGTAGTTTATACCTTTCCAATTCACATACAGATTCAGAGTGTTGTAGTTGTTACAAGCCAGACAAGAATCCAAACCCAGAATGTGTTTTCTTCTTGTAAGGTTCGGTGGGGGCGACCAACATGAATGAGCACAGCTCCCGCTCCCACGCCATCTTCACCATCACCATCGAGTGCAGCGAGAAGGGTGTGGACGGCGACCAGCATGTCCGCATGGGCAAACTGCACCTGGTGGATCTCGCGGTAAGCAGACGTGGTGGTGGCAGCATGCATAATGAGACTGTGGAGGCTGTGCTACAGCTGCATTTTAGTCTTCATAAAAGATACAGTAAGTTCCAGTAATTTAACACCAGGGTACATATGCCCATTAGAAATGATGAGTAGTAAACAACTCCTCAGATTAATGAACTTATCAAGCATGAATTCCCTTGTGTTTGTTTTTTTATTATTTGTTTTTCAGTACCAGAGTTCCCACCTCCTCCCGTTGTCATTATTCATTGCTGCTTATTTTAGCTTTTTATGACCCTGTACATCCGCATGTCAGCAGTTCTTAATTGTCTATATGTGCAGATATTCACACATGAGGAGGCGGACGAATGCAGTTGAATTAAGAATCAAATGAATCCTTAAAGCTCAATAAGTGCCAGTGATGTGATGCAAGGTGTTTCTGCACACAGGGGTCAGAGAGGCAGGGCAAGACGGGGGCCACGGGGCAGCGCCTGAAGGAGGCCACCAAGATCAACCTGTCCCTCTCCACCCTGGGGAACGTCATCTCGGCTCTGGTAGACGGCAAGAGCACCCACGTCCCCTACAGGAACTCAAAGCTCACCCGCCTGCTTCAGGACTCCCTGGGGGGCAACTCCAAAACCATGATGGTAAGGCTAGAACCTAGAATGGTGCCAGTTCAGTCAACCTTCCCTCCACACTGAGAGCCAGTAGTTACTACCATCTCAGTTTGCTGTCATTACAGTTTCAAGCCATAGGACATTTCCATCAGTGTAATGGAAGCTTGATCTTTCATACATATCCCATTCATTCACTCACAGTTTTTGTCATTCATTCACTTTTCCCTTCCTCCTCTTAGTGTGCAAATATTGGGCCAGCAGATTACAACTACGATGAGACCATTAGCACCCTGCGCTATGCTAACCGTGCTAAGAACATCAAGAATAAAGCTCGCATCAACGAAGATCCCAAGGACGCTCTTCTGCGGCAGTTCCAGAAGGAGATTGAAGACCTCAAAAAGAAGCTGGAAGAGGGTATGTTACACTGGCTCACTGAAGTGTGTTAATTCATCACATGCTGAAGTAAATGATCTCAACATGTGTAAGATATGTTCCTCTGTATGAGTTTGTTTTTGTTGGGTGCCTTTGTCTAAATGTTGCTAATGTTTGTTTTGGTTTGTACACATGTTTAAAAGGTTGCTATGTGGATATGCACATTCTACCTGAAAATGTAGAAGCTAAAAAAAAACTTTAAATTACAAAGGGCTCAGTGAACAGGATGTCTTTAGCAGCAGCTGTATAGAATCTTTAAGGAGTTCTAAGCAGCCGCTTTAAAGGTTCTGCCAAAGAGCATTTTTTCCCATAAGAATGAAGAAATTGCTCTTTTTTGTCTCTTCATACACACACACACACACACACACACACACACACACACACGTATATAGACTCTAAATGAATCTCTTCAGATAAATAAGTAATGGGTGTCTTTCTTGGCCATCCTTGCTTTCAGGAGAGGAGATCTCTGGCTCGGAGGGCAGTGGGTCTGAGGAGATGGATGAAGGTGAAGACGAAGCCGGAGAGGGGGGAGAGCGACGGCGCAAACGCAGAGGTACTGCCCCGAACTGCGACACCCGCCATATTCAATGAGGGTTTGGTGCTTTGGTGGTAGGCTTGGCATCATCTGATGCATAGCGCCAGGAGCTTATTCCCTGACCTTTCAATGAAACCTTTCCAGCACCACTAGAGAGAGCGGGAGCTACCCAGCCACTAAACACAAGTCCTCCAATTAGGTACGAGTTGATATAAGGATAGAGTCGTGAAGTTGAAAAACACAATGGCACTGAACATTGGCCAAGCGCCAGGCCTGTGTTGCACTCTTTTGCTGCGTTAACATCTTTAAGGTTCTCGCTTTTGGTGCTACCGACCAGCGCTTCCTTTGCCCTCATTTCGATGCAGTTTTTATTCTACCAACAAAACGGTCCACTGTCCTGACGCAAATACCTACAATAGACAACAGCTTGTAAATTACTCGAGCGGTAGATTTTTCCAGCTTGGCCAATCTCCAACTCCTTTTTGATGAAAAGTGTTGATTAAGCCTTTCTGTCAATGCCGTGTTGAGTTGGATGGAGCAGAACTTGAGAATGCCAGAAAATGACGTCTGTAATCTTATAAGAGGCATTGCGGTAGGTTATCATTGGAAATGAATCAAGGCGGAGAGCACAGCAATCTCCAACTCCTTTTTGATGAAAAGTGTTGATTATATGAAAAGTGTTGATTATAAGCCTTTCTGTCAATGCCGTGTTGAGTTGGATAGAGCAGAACGTGAGAATGCCAGAAAATTACGTCTGTAATCTTATAAGAGGCATTGCGGTAGGTTATCATTGGAAATTAATCAAGGCGGAGAGCACAGCAATAGTCATCTGGTATATTGCATGGGCGGTCACCAACACAACGCTGCAAAAATAAAGGCAGCGGTTCATCAGAGTTTTGTATAGATTTTGTATAGATGAATTATATAGTATAGGTAAAGCTACATAAGTAGGTTGTTTTTTGGAATGTCCCTAGTCAGATAATGACAGATAAGCACTTAAATACCTTGTAACTTGGGCGCGCTTTGCATCCGCCACACTTCTTGACACGCCGATGTTGTGTCTTTTACTCAGAAGCCCTCGTCAAAGACTGCGATCTGCTGTACTGAGGTCAGATGATTTCTGTGGTTTCTGCCGACGGGTTGCCAAACGCAGATGTTTTTTTTTTCTTCTTTTTTTCTTCAAAAGCAGGACTCATGGTTTCTGTTATTTGCTCTTCTGGTGGCAGAGATGAAAGCTACACGCCCCCTGTCTCCTGTCTCCCTTGTAACCTGAATGACCAATAACCAGAAAGGGTCTGTGCTATGCCCTGGCAGCTGTGTCTGTGTGTGTGTGTGTGAGCGTGTGTTAGTGACTGTAGCGTGTGGCAGGCCGCCCTGTGCCATGCCCTGCCATGCTGTGCAGCCCCTCTCTCTCTCCTCTGCAGGCAGTGACGGCAGCAGCAGCAGCAGTGGCAGCAGCTCTTACTCTGCCTGCTCACTAGCGCCCCTCATTGACGACAAGCCCCCGACTAGTGAGTGGGAGCCTGGTGTGAACCACTCTAACCTAACCCCAGCCTGCCCAGTAATACACCCACAACCCCCCCAGCCACTACCACCACCACAAGCTGTGCTAACCCTCCATTCAGAACCCCCCACCCCGCAACTGGAGCTTGTGCATATCACAGTGTGCACGTGCCACCACATATGGCCTACTGCTTCCCATATGTGCCGCACCACACCTAACACTCGTCAAGGCTTCTCTTTCATTCTGTGTCTGTGTGTGTGCGTGCGTGTGTGTGTGAGAGGGTAACACCTGCATTAAGTTGTGTTGGTGTTACATCATGTCAGTACACAATGGTCACTTTAACTAGTTACTGAGGAATTGTTAATGATTGCATATGGTCATTTTTGGATTATGTAGGAAAGGTGTAATTTCATTTATTAAATCTTATAATTTAAACGGGTCCCTCAACGTTTTGATAACCTTATGGTACATCTCGTGACTGTCGAACATTCCTTTCATTTGTCAGCAGTGGCAATGACTTGTACAAGGAAATTAGATGCCTGTTGTAGGGCCAATGATTTTCCGCGATAACGGAAAACGGACGGAATGTACCCTTTGAAACGGAATTGCAACTTTCAGACGGAAACATCATTTTGTGCATAAAAATCGCCCAAATTCCCCTGTATTTTGGCCTGCAAGGCTGTATTTCTTTCAAATAAACACAACAACGATCACAACGATGAACAAACATTAATTAAAGAACAAAACCACTGAGAAAATGTCACGTCTGCGCTGAACTCCGTTCCGGCCACGCCCCCCCTGTTCAACGGTTGACGCACACACCTCCGCTACTGCCTGTCACATTCACTCGCGCGTCTTCCCAATCGCATTAAAAATATATATATTTCTAGTCTTCTGTTCTGTTCTGTTGATGGCTGGCAAACAACAATCTTAGAAGGTTTGGGTCACTTGTGCCACATATTATTCACTAATTTTAAGCCATCAATCTACCTCAGGGTGAGCAAAATGAGCTGAAACGGAAAAAAACCGAAATTCACCAAAATGTGAAACGGAAAATGCATTTTTTTGAAACGGAAAATGATTGGCCCTACTGCATTACATAAATTGCATTCTTTGTAAAGAACATGGAAGACAGAGGAAAGTCCCTTTTGGATAAAGCCTCATATGTGTGACCTCTGGTAGAGTGCTGATCTAGTTCATTTTAGTGCATCCTGAATATAGTCGTAACCCTGCTGAACTCTTCTCAGGTATGTTAAAAATGATTTAGTGGCTATTGACCGGGTTCTTCAGGTAGTCAACACAAATTCAGTTTAAAACATTAATAAATCAGCCGCCATCCAGTTAAAGGCTTTTGAAAGTGTTTTTTTTGTTTTGGTCCTTCAGAAAAATGATTTGCTTGAAATTTCTGTATTTTGTTTAGGGCTGAACGATTTGGGTAAAATAATCTAATTGCGATTTTCCCCCCAAATATTGCGATTGCGATTTAATATGCGATTTTTTTATTTTATCCAATTTGTTTTCCCAACAAATCGTAATGAATGATTTAAATATGACCAACACAATATTAGACTTTAACTGCTCATTACAGAATCAAGAACAACAAATCGGTGGCTTTGCCACTGTGCATTTAAGTAATTTAAACAAAGTCATTGTAAGAATAAACACAAGGCATGCACTTTTTAGACACTGTGTGCAAAATGTACCATCTTAAGAAGAAAAAAAAAAGTTTTTTTTTTTTTTTTTAAGACCACGTTTTTAATCGCGAACGTTGCGGTTAGAAAATCGCGTTCTATTAAATCGCAAATGCAATTAATCGTTCAGCCCTAATTTTGTTGCCTTGGGCTTAGTTGACCTCTGCACTGAAAGGCACCTTGTTGTTGTGGCTGACTCTCTCTGACATAACCTGCTTGACCACTACTCCACTGCCTGCAGCAGATAGACCCCTCCTCCGCGGCCCCTTGTGATGACCCAGTACTAATCAACAGACTCTCCATCTCTCCACTCTCTCTGGGATTGGTTGTGGCTTGTTTCCCAGTTACAGTGCCAGGACTGTGTGCGAACACTGGAGTGTTTTTGAGCGCAAACGCTGAATGGAAAGCTAGTGACTGTAAGGTGCATTTCGCTGAATTTGACAAAAAGTGTATGGGATTAGAATCGCGGACTGCACCTTTAAGGCTTGAGAAGTGTTTCAGTTTGTTCCATTTCTAGGGAGCAACCAGACTGATGAAATAATGTACACCGCATCTATAATAGAAATGTATTCAGATAAATTGTCCATTACGCAAATATATGTGAATGTAAAGTAGTTGTGTGTAACTTGCCAGTACAGTTCAGATTCAGTGAAGGCCAAAGTGTACAGGCTATATACTGTATATCTAAGATTTAAAGTCATCAGTCATCCACTTCACTCTGTGAATGTACTATTCTCCTGTTTTATGTCTGCTCTTACATTTCATATTGATTGTGTTCCTGTCTCTCTCTTTCTCTCTCTATTTCTATTTCTCTCCACCTCAGTGTCGTGTGTGTGAAGCGTGTTTCTGTCTCTCTCCTCAACAGCATTTCCAAAGTTACCATGTGTCATGTGTCACACTTTTTGTCTTCCTCTTCCTTCCTCTGGGCAAAAAAATGCCACGTGTGCGAAACGCTATTCTGCTGTAAATTCAAGACCAAAGAGGTTGGTGTGAGGGTCTCCTAAACTCCATGCTACTCACCCGGGGATCTTTCTAGCACTGAGTGTAGGCCAAACAAACACGTCTAGTCTGTACACGCACTACCTGCCAAAAGTTTTTGAACACCCCATATTTTAAGATTTTTGATTCAATTTCAAATCATTCATCGTAAATGCCCTGAGGGTAGGTAGCCTAATGAACAAATAGGTGTATGTGAATTGGGAAATGTAGTTTTGTAATGAACGGCCTGGAACTAACTTGAAATGATCAAGAACTTCAGCTTGATTTAGATACTGACTGAGAAGGACTGGGGACTTCAGAAAAGGTTCATTACTTTGATCGAAAACCAAACAGAACTAGATCTCAAGGCACCGTAAGTGATTAGCATAAGAAGACTCTAATGTCACTGCTGTAAGACATCTTGAGCTGCTGTAATTCTGTTGTAATCCAAATGAATACAAACTCTAAGCATCCATTCAAGCACTGGCAGAAGCATTTTGAAGACCAAGTGTCATGGAAGAAGTAGATGTTAAAAGGGTACAATGGACGGAAGTGCCATTCTTTCCTGGAGTGACTTTGATGACTTCTATTGCTATAGTTAGTTGTTAATGCACTAAACCGTGCCTGTTAGGTATGTAATAGTTATGGAACAATTGAATATCTAACAAACGTGTCATTAATGGCTTCATTGGTGAATTTACTCCCCCGTGGTGTGAGCTCTGATCTCAGTTCAGTTTTTACCTGCTCCTGTAAGAGTCAGTTATATTGGGGACTATATTACTGCCTTACCTGGTTTTGTCCATGTAGGTGTTTTTCATTGCAGGCATTCCTTGAAATACTTGTCATTCAGTATCAGTCTGTTTTTGAACAGGTGTTCACAAACTTTTGAATGCCAGTGCCTTGACAATTTCAGAGTTATTAACATTATTCTATATATATCAGGACAAGTAGCTGAAATTGCATATATTATAGGCACTTGGAAAAAATAAGTTTTACAAAACATTTAACAGAACACGTATGTAAGGTATTTAACTTTGTATACATATACTCATACGGCAAAACCAGAAAGACCTAAACAGTGCTGTGTAATTCTGCCATTGCTATGTCAAACGTATGAAACCGACTCTGTGTTTGCTAACTGTTGCTCCCCTCTCGCATTCAAGGCAAGAAGAAGGTGTCTCCAGATAAGATGGTGGAGATGCAGGCTAAGATCGAGGAGGAGCGACGGGCCCTGGAGGCCAAGCTGGACATGGAGGAGGAAGAGAGGAACAAGGCCCGCGCTGAGCTGGAGAAGAGAGAGAAGGACCTGCAGAAAGCCCAGTCAGTGCCTTGCATTCCCACTAATGCCAAACTCACATTGTTACGGCTAATGGTTCCTAGCTCGCCCATTATACAGTGCTGTGAAAAAGCATTTGCACCCTTCCCGATTTCTTCTATTTTTGCATATTTTGCACACTTAAATGTTTCAGATCATCAAACTCATTTTAATATTAGACAAAGATAACCCGAGTAAACTTAAAGTGCAGTTTTTAAATGGTTTTCATTTATTGAAGGAAAAAAAGTTCTCCAACTCTACCTGGACCTATGTAAAAAAAGTAAATGCCTCCTTAGTTACAAAATCCACTTTAAGTTACTACAACCAAATGTAATTGATAATTGGGTTCAGTTTCACTAGACACCCCCAGGCATGATTACTGCCAGCCCTGTTGAATCTTAACCACTTAAATAGAACCTGTCTGCCAAGGTGAAGTAGGCTAAAAGGTCTAAAAAAGCAGTACATGATGCCGCGATCAAAAGAAATTCAAGAACAAAGTCATTGGCCGTGCATCCCTTTGTCTTCCAAAGGCGGCAATGTTTCCTCAATCTCTCACCACCACACGAAGCGTCGGTGTCAAAAGCAAAATCCTCAATCTTCTGCATAGCGTAGCATACATGCCGCATTCAGTTATAGTAAGGTAGAACACACAACTTAACATTATGGGTGTGTCTGGGGGTCTTGTTTTAAGGTAAGGTGGGGCATGTTAGGGAAGGGGAACAGTATGGGGTCTACCTAGATATGAAAGGTGTGAAGGACAGGAAAGGTCTGGCTGACCATTTGAATGAACGTGGAGCCTCAATATGTAAAGGTTTTTTGGCTCCAGTTTACTTAATGTGAAAGTGATGCATTCTTGTGGGGGAAGGATTCACATGAGTTAAAGGTATATGAAAACACTCAAATACTCACATAATCCACTCGGAAATTAAAATGAGACTATTATTAGATTGTTACTGATACTAATATTTAGGGCTGTCAGCGTTAACGCGTTAATCTATGCTATTAATGCGGCTACGATTAACGCGATAAAATATATTAACGCAATTAACGCAACTTTAAAAAAAAAAAAAAAAAAATTTTTTTTTTTTTTTTTTTTTAATGCCTTTATTTGGATAGGACATGAAGTTATGACAGGAAGCGAGGCGGAGAAGAGGTGGGGAGAGGATTGGGAAATTACATCAGGCCAGACTTGAACCTGTGTCCCCTCAATGTAGCCCGTAAGTAGGGGGGCTTGGCCTACCATTTTATGGGAGCGATGAGGGACAGGTGGGGCTTGAATAGCCCCCCTTGTTCAAAGTGGGGAATGACAGAAAAAGTTTGAGAATCACTGCTGTAGTTGAAGATGGAGAGAGCTGAGGGATTGTTGGGCGGAATATCTCTGTTTAAGAGCCAAAATGACGGAACAATCGACAAAACTAAAGTTGTATGTAGCATTTGTCAAGCTGAATTTAGCTATCACAGAAGCAGCTCATCTTTAAGTTATCACCTTAATGCAAAGCACCCGACAGAAAGCAGTCCCAGGTTAGATGATCGCCAGCCCACACTCCATGACTTCTCTAGGAAAATAACTAGACCAGTCCGTGAAAAGGTTGCCATTTGGGTTGCCGGTGACTGTCGGCCCATCAACATAGTTGAGGACAGTGGGCTGATTGAGGTGATTCGAATTGCTTCAGGGGAAATTCTTACGATTTACCGTCGAGGGGCACCATTGTGTTTAAAAAAAAAAATACAATTAAACAACAGTGTCTAAAATACACGCTGTATGAAGTGATTACTCGTTAATTTATAAGATTTAGTCTTAAGAAGAAAAAAAAACTTTTAATCGCGATTAAGTTATGTTTAAATTGACTTTCACATTTCCATATTCAGTTGCATCTGACTAATTGGTGACTAATGTTTAACGAATGCTGCATTTCACTGGAATCTGTGGGTATTTCCTGTCACAGATGTTAATGTTGAGATGTCAGCATTCACCACAAGAGCAACCACAGATTGGATGTTGTGATATCTGGTTCATCTCCCAGGGTTTGCATGTACATTTATAGATGACTTTTACAAAGCTGCGAGTTCCCACAGATTAAGACATCTGCTAACAGAAAAGTTGTCATATCTGTTTCATTAGCTGGGATGGCATAATGTGTCTACATTGTTATGAAGGAACGGGCCTCAGATATTGTTAGCCAGTGGTTCTCACTCATTCCTACCCAACCCAGTCTCGGTGGGCAGTACATGCCTCTGTAAACAATAAATGATCAGTGGATAATTCAACGAGAGTGAAGACTAACTGTACCCAAGCCCAAGGTAACACCAAAAACAAACCAGGCTAAGGCAGTGACGAGCGTCACGTACTGCGACGACAAACTGGATTGAAATGTGTACATTGTACGATAGAAGGCCAGTTCAGCAGACAAGGGTTTGAAGCCGTACATTTTCAAACGCCACTGATGATTTCTCACATGGCGGTAGTAGCAACCCCCCCACCTCACAACCCGGGAAATTTGTGCTTTAATCCATGTCAATTGTGTGGCCTCAGGCAGGAGCACCACCTGCTGCTGGAGAAGCTGTCGGCGCTGGAGAAGAAGGTGATTGTGGGCGGTGTGGACCTGCTGGCCAAGGCCGAGGAGCAGGAGAAGCTGCTGGAGGAGTCCAACAACGAGCTGGAGGAGCGCCGCAAGAGAGCTGAGCAGCTGCGCCGTGAGCTGGAGGAAAAGGAGGTGAGGACGCAAGGGACACACACATACACACACACACACACACACACACACACACACACACACGCGCACACACACACACACACACACACGCTCATACACATATGCACACTCACACACACATACACATGCACACACACACACACACATATAGATACATACTGTACATACGCATACACATGTGCACACACACATACATATAGATACATACATATACACATACGTCTCGTGCCAGTCTTATGTACAGTTGAAGGGATACTGTTGAGCTGCCCAAGCAAGTAGAATCATGATACATTTATAATGTAAGCGTAATATTGTTTAGATTTCAATGTAATAATACACAGGGCATTCACAGTTTGTTTGAATAAAATTACACACAGTGCATTCACAGTTTATTTGAATATAATAACACACAGTGCATTCACAGTTGTTACCTCAATTCCGATAGCTGATTTCTGCTGGAGATCTAGTGTTGAATTCAAGATTAGATCCCTTTGATGAACTTTGTATATTCACTCTGACTTGTGCATGTACTGCTCTCACTGTTTCCTGTGTGTGTGTGTGTGTGTGTGTGTGTGTGTGTGTGTGTGTGTGTGTGTGTGTGTGATTTGGTGTGAAACAGCAAGAGCGTCTGGACATTGAGGAGAAGTACACCAGCCTCCAGGAGGAAGCTCAGGGCAAGACAAAGAAGCTGAAGAAGGTCTGGACCATGCTGATGGCGGCCAAGTCCGAGGTAAGCCTGTCCGATGCTAGCTCCAAATATGCTTGCACTGAAATAAAATTGGGGACATCTGGTCAACCTATATAGAGAGGTAGATATGGTTAAAGGAAGAAAGGTAGAACAAGCACAGACATCAACAATCATCGTAGTTGGGAGATCTACACATCTGTCTATTATGTGTGTATAATAGTACTGAATGCATATTTTGCATTAAGTGATGGTGTGGCAGAGGACTGGCATTAAACCCAACCCGACTAGCACCTTTTCAGTTAGCGCGTACACTTCCTGGTGCACAAACATCACGATAAACAACTTGTTCGTTTGGTGGTCAAAGTTTTTTTCCCTCTGAACAGCAAGGCGAATAAAGGAGGGAATTGTATTCCACTTGGGGGATAATTAAGCAATATGACCTCTTTCTCTGGTGCAGATGGCTGACCTTCAGCAAGAGCACCACCGCGAGATCGAGGGCCTGCTGGAGAATATTCGCCACCTGAGCCGTGAGCTCCGGCTGCAGATGCTCATCATAGACAACTTCATCCCCCAGGAGTACCAGGTGTGTGTGTGTGTGTGTGTGTGTGTGTGTGTGTGTGTGTGTGTGTGTGTGTGTCTGTGTGTGTGTGTGTGTGTGTGCATGCGTGTGTGCCGTGCGTGTGCGTGTGCGCATGCGTGTTTGAGAGAGAGAGAGAGAGAGATATATCCCCTGGAAAGATAAAACAGAATAAGTGTGTGAGAGCAAGATGGATGGAGTGGTGTACAAAGAGAAAAGAATAGAGTGTTGTGTGTGCTGATGAACTGGGAGGCGGGGGGGTGGGGTGGGGGGGTGGAATTGCCAAAGAATCACCAAAGAATCACATCATGTTGTTAAACAGGCGTTTGCATGAAGTAACAGTGGGGCAATCTGCTACCGGTCCTTTCTTGTATGCCTTCCCTGACTGGTTCTGATATGATCCTTAGACAGAAAGTACATGAATTAGAAGGGAGGAGGGTCTGGCGGCCATAGTGGGTTATGGGTTAATGGGTTATGAAAATGTCCCTCTGGCTTTTTCAGGAGATGATTGAGAACTACGTGCACTGGAACGAAGACATCGGCGAGTGGCAGCTGGTAAGTGACCGTCTTTTTTTCCCAACACCTCGGTTAAATGTCATAACGTGACCTTTTCACCACATAGTCCAGAGTAGCCATTGTGTAAGCGTATGACTAGGTCAAACAGTCCCCTATAGCATCCGCTGGCCTTAGACAAGTGTAGCGCATCTCCACATGTGCTTTGTCATGCATGGTGCAGCTTGTTGTGATGGCTAATCTCCTGAGTCATAATGAAACTGGTTGCTCTACTTACAATAAGGCTGTCATCTGATAATGAATTATCTGGAGAGCTTGAGAGCATACACAAAGGGTTAATGTCTGACTGTTCAACCTCAGCGGGGAGTGCATGCATTTAAATCGTCTGTCTTTTGTCTTTTTGCAGAAATGTGTGGCGTACACTGGCAACAACATGCGCAAACAGAGCCCAGTGTCTGATAAGAAGGAGAAAGATGTGAGTGTCTCAGTCTATGGCCACATTTTTTTGTTCATTTATCCAGTTGTTGCTGATGGATTCACTAATACTTTTTGCTCGCTCTCTCAACCCCCCCCCCCCCACGCTCTCTCTATCTTTCTGTTTTCTATCTTTCGCTCTTCCTCCCTCCCTTCTTCTGACTCTCTCACTCTCTCTGTCTAACTCGCTCGGTGTAGCCCTTTGAGGTGGACCTGTCTCACGTGTATCTGGCCTACACAGAGGAGAGCATGAGGCAGTCCCTTATGAAACTGGAGAGGCCCAGGACCTCCAAGAGTGGCAAATCCCGGCCTAAAACAGGACGCAGGTAAACTAACTGCCCCCATACCACCACCCCCCCCACACACACACACACACACACACACACACACACACACACACCCTTAGCAACTTGCTCACAGACACTATGGGCATAGGGCATCACTCTTGGTGCTGCCACTGAAGAAATATATTATTATTTTTGCCATGCTTTGGATTGATGTCGCGATCAAAGAGCAAAGGCTACATCAAGTAGGTGCGGTAGTTCTTGCACCGCAATGAAAACAGAAACAGAAAGGCTGATTAGTGGGGCGGTCCTGTCAAAGTTCGCAATACCTGGGAAGTGCTTGGAGTTCCTGTAATGGAAAACCACCCAATGCTTGCGGTGGTCATGATGGCCCTGAAAATGTATAATGTAATGTATGATGTTCTGACAAATTCTAATAAATTCATGACAAGCACTGATGGCTCCATCAGATTATTAAATACCGCCTGTCATGATGATTAATAGCGTGACTGGACATGTGCACTAATGGGTTCATGACCATTTTTGTCAGTCTTTTGACAGTAGGTTCAAGTGAAAATTTTGCATTACATTTCTAGTTGCTGATTACAGAGTACAAGTTTCTTCCCCGATTCCCTCAAGTTGTATCAATACCATGAGAATATTAATACAACTATACTAAATTCACGTGCACACACACACACACACACACACACACACACACCAGCTTGCTTACTAACACAATGGACCTGTTACTGATTTTGACGCAACACATTTGACAAGAGGAAACATTCAGCGGTAAAAAGCTTACATCCTTATATACTCAAAAGTGTGGCCTTGGTAGAGGTCAGAGGGTGATTTGTTGACGCTCCAAGTGCTGATTGTCGTCTTCTGTTTCTGTATTAGGAAGCGTTCATCCAAGCCAGAGGCCGTGATTGAATCCCTCCTGCAGTAGGCGAGAGCGAGTCGGAAGCGCTCGGTGTAGATCTGGAGGCGGGGAGCCCCCTAGGAAGAGTACTAATCTATCGTCAAACCTAAAGAGCTACCCACGGAGAGGGTGAAAATGGCCAAGTGTTTCAAAAACTCTCTCCCAAGTGATGTGCAAAATATAACATTTCAGGAAAGAAGTCTTAAACATTTGTACTCATGTATAACTCCAGACAGTGGAGCAGCTGTGGTGTGTGTTTTAGATGGATGGGAAAAGGGGGGCGAGGGTTCCGGAGGCCTGTAATAAATGTTCTATTGTAATTTGCTCTGCTTTTCTGAAAACACAAGTTTGATCTATCCAGTTAGGGATTCATTACAAGTATGTCTGGACATTTCAGTGAAATAAGCAAGGTTGCTAAAGGAAGCAGTTTGTTTTTGTTTAATCAGGTCATGAAGCTTGAAAGGAAACATTCACACTAAAAATGTGCCCATGATTTCATCTGGATGGCAGTGACAGGGATGGAGGATATCATGAGTTAGAATTCAAGGAATTGAAATATGTTGATATACAACTCTAGAGGAATCATAGGTGATGGTGTCACTGGATGCGTGTGCAATGAACTTGGAGCCTTTTACCAGACATGGCAGTGAGTGTGCGCTTTGTACATTTATTTGTATTTGTCTTTTAGGGGAAGGGGTGTGTGGGTGTGTTGGAGGTTAATGAAAAAGATTTGCATGCTAGAACACCATACCCCCCCTTCCCCCTTCCACTTTTCTGTAGTGCCATACAACACTAGGTCATTTTCAAAATGCACTGTCAAGAACTGCTTGATGTCTTTTTATTTTGTATTATATTTCAAAATGTTTACATGTCGTGTGCTTTCATCTAATGTATATCTGTTAATTTATTAAATTATTTTACTGATTTACTGGCCGGTTTTTGGTTTTAATCATTGACATTTATGACATACTGTTGCAATAAATAAACACAAAAATTGGCTCATCCCAAAATTATTTATTTATAAAAGTAGAAATAAATAAGCAGAAGTATCTTTTAAAACTGTAAATCAATAGCATCAATAGTTCATCGTGATGAGCATTGCATAGTTGGGTGTGAAAAATGCTGCTGGACGCAATGAATGATGTCTTCTTTAAGGGACTGCAGCTGGTATGTCACCCCTGATGCAGTATAGGGGCAGTGGTCCATCTGTGGAAGAATGATTAGTGTTAATTCCTTAATACACTTGACAACAGGAAATATCCATTGTTGATCTTTAAAGGAGTTCACATTTTGAGATGGTTCTATTTTGCAGTGCCTTTAAGACACCAACCCTTACATTGGAGTAAACCCGGAGCGCCCTTGTTAACTTCAAGTGCGGATGGTGTTTTCCAATGGCCCGGTAAATGATTTTCTGACCAATGCAGAAATCTTTACACTGTGGGGATGAAAACAACTGATCAGCACGAAGCGATCCCTATCGCTTATCAATATTGGCAATACAAATCAGCATCATATCAATGCAAAATTCCAGTCTCTTGGTGGACTGTCAAAAGCATATACTGAATAAATCCTTGTTACACATCTTTCAAGACCATTTTACCTACTGACCCCCAGTTAAAATGTCCAGATAGCTTCAAACAAGCACCCACCTCACAGTTAATCTTGTCAAACACGGCATCCACAGACACGTTCAGTAAAGCCTGCAGAGAAAGAGAGAGGTGAAAGAGAGAGAGGTTAGATCTTAAATGGTTTAAAAACAGTGTCCTCGGCCTGGAACCCATTCCCATGTTACGTGTCTGCCTTGGGCAGAGGATTTCTTTTTCTCACCCCTGGAAGCTCCTTTGCTGTGTTGAAGATTTGTTCAAGCAAGTAATTTCGACCGGAGGGGGCGGCGTCCACCAGAAGGAACGTCAGGAAGATCCACGCTGCCGCATTCTTCATCTTCGTTAAGACTTGAGTCAGGTGAGTTGAGGTGTCGGGTCAAGACTGGGCTCTTGGATGCTGTGTAGGGTGCTGTGAGCTGTGAGCTGTGCTATTTATGTGGTGCCAGCAGGATATCCATATGCTGACTCAAGCGTGCAAACTTGCATCAAGACATGAGGAGATGGTACTGATTAAATATAATTTGCGCAGCAGTTTGAGAACCACTGCTTAACCAGCCCAGTCAAGACAGCATGATCGATGACGGAAACCGAGAGTCTTCCCCGTGGCTTTCTAAGAAAAAGCGTGGGAGAAATTGGATTCAATTTAGATTGGATTGGATCGAATTTATTGTCATTGCACAGAGTACAGGTACAGAGGCAACAAAATGTGAAGACAGGATGAAAGATTACAGCATAACATGAGGGGAGGGAGGAGAGAAAAACAACCCCCAAACTATGCTCCTAGAGGAGTACAGTGTGGGAACAGGAAAAAAAAACACCTCAGCACATACGTAAGCACATACATTTTAAACATGACTTGCAACGGGGAGGGGGGAGGGGGAATGGAGGTAAGGCAGAGACTGGATGTTCTGAGCCCAGCCAGTGGGGGAATGGAGGTAAGCCAGCACAGACAAGGAGCCAGCCGGTCCAGCAGCCATGGAGGCGCCGGTCACAGACCCCGCCTGTCACAGACCCCGCCGGTCACAGACCCCGCCGGTCACAGACCCCGCCTGTCATAGACCCCGCCTGTCACGCTGGGGGTACGAAGCAGGCGAAGGCATGGGATGGGGGGTGTGGGGGGTTAATGCATATCTGTGTGTAGTGCTGCCCACAATTATTGGCACCCCTAGTGAATATGAGCAAACAGGCTATGAAAAAATATGTCTTTGCTGTTTATCCTCTTGGTCTTCCACTCAAAATATTCATACAAATCTTACCTTTTCATTGAGGTAAAATAATTGAAAGACATTTTTTTTTTTTACATTAAATAAATTTTATCGGCACCCCTTAATTAAATGTGCAGCCTCCCTTTGCCAAGATAACAGCTCTGAGTCTTCTCGTATAATGCGTGATGAGGTTGGTGAACACTTGGCACAGGATCTGAGACCATTCCTACATACAGTATCTCTCCAGATCCTTCAGATTCTGAGGTCAACGCTTGTAGACTCGGCTTCAGCTCATCCCACAGATTTTCTATGGGGTTTAGGTCGGGGGACTGTGATGGCCATGGCAAAACCTTTATTCTGCGGTCGGTGAACCATTTTTGTGTTGATTTTGAGGTAGGCTTCGGATCATTGTCCTGCTGGAAGGTCCAAGCACGGCCCATTTTAAGCTTACTGGAGGGGGCTGTTAGGTTTTCATTTAATATCTGCTGGTATTTGATGGAGTCCATGATACCATGTATCCTAACAAGATGTCCAGGGCCTTTGGAAGAAAAACAGCCCCACAACATCAAAGATCCGCCACCATACTTCACAGTGGGTATGAGGTGCTTTTCTGTATGGCTATCTTTCTGTCTACGCCAAACCCACCTTTGTTGTTTGTTGCCAAAAAGCTTTATTTTGGTCTCATCTGACCATATAACTCGGTCCCATTGAAAGTCTGACTTACATTTGGCAAACTGTAGGCACTTTAGTTTGTTGTTGATTGACAGCAGAGGCTTTTTTCTGGCAACCCTCCAAAACAACCTGTGGTGATGTAGGTGGCGTCTGATGGTAGTTTTGGAGACTTTCTGACCCCAAGACTCAACTAATGTCTGCAATTCTCCAGCTGTGATCCTTGGAGATTATTTTGCCAGTCGAACCATCCTCCTCATGGTGCGTGGGGTCAATGTACACACACGTCGTCTTCCAGGCTGATTCTTAACATCTCCTGTCGCTTTAAACATCTTTATTATTTCCATGATAGTGGAAATGGGTATTTTCAACTGTTTAGAGATTTTCGTATGTCCATTTCTTGATTTGTGCAGCTCAACAACTTTTCATCGCACATCGTCACTGTGTTCTTGGGTCTTTCCCATAGTGATGAATGACTAATGGAATGTGGCCTGTGTCACCTCATATTTGTACGCCAGTGGAACAGGAAGTCATGGTTGACCTCTTGAGAGTTCCTAATCAAACAGGTGAACTTAAAAATGTAAAACATGACTGGAAATATACTTCAGTTAGATTTCAGTTTTTTTTTCTTTCAATAATTTCACTTCAATGAAAAGGTAAGATTTTTGTGAATATTTTGAGTGAAAGACCAAGAGGATAAACAGCAAAGACATATTTTTTCATAGCCTGTTTTTTTTTACTGTTGACATTTTTGTCAACAGTAATGATACATTTGTGTGTTCTGACCACAGGAACCACCAAGTGACCCAATCCAAGCGATTTACACAGAGATTTACAGGTATTTCAATATGTTTTTCAGGGTGGACTTCTAAGCCTTTGTGTTCCAATCAATCAAGACGGACAGATTTTCTTCCTTATAGAGGGGCCCAGGGGCATTCACCCACTGGAGGAATGTGTACGGTTAAAGCCATCAATCTGGAAAACTTTGAAGTGAAATTGGAAGGACTTCTTTTGATTTAAAATGCATTTACTTAACTGAATGTTTTCTTTATTCAGAATCTGGAATTTTAGCCACCAATCTCTCATAAATCTGAGTTGCAAACATGCCGATGACTTGCACTAAAGCCACCTCACCAAGTGTGCGTTCATCACTATCATTTCATCTACGCAATATTGCCAAAATCAGAAAAGTCCTATCCCTCCAAGATGCAGAAAAACGAATCCACGAATTGTCCCCTACTGCCCACCAAGAGCACTTAGTTCCCATAGTGTATCCTGCCACCCTTGCAATCCTAACTCAAATTTCCATGCATCATGTCAGCCAACCAAAACTAAAATAGCTCCTCAAAACTAAACAAAAACTAAATTCCCATGCCCTCCCTCTCCTTCATATATCATATTATGCTAATAATGATAGTGATGAAGTGGCCATATTACCTACTGTTAGTTGTTTACCTAAATGTATCTCTTTATTTGTTTATCAAAGTGATGTTTACAAACCAAATGTTGTCTTTCTTATAGCATGACCCTTGCTCGTAAATGCCAATGGCATTGGAAACATTGTTCCTCATCACCGTATCCATTAAGTACAACTACGCACACTGGCAGCTGAACTCTGCCCATTCACATTTTGTCTCTTTCGTCACCTCCTAGTCTACACTATCTTGCTGTAGTAGTCGTAGTCTCTCTAACTGACCTACTTGCAGAAACCCTCAGCCTACACTTACCCACGTCCAACACACTGTCACAACACGTAGTCTCTCTACCTGACGTAGTCTCTCTACCTGACCTACTTGCAGAAACCCTCAGCCTACACTTACCCACACCCAACACACTGTCACTGTCACTTATTCTACCTCATACTCTCTGTAAGTATAAGGTCAATAATTGCCACCATTGACAGTTTTCTGTTCCATTACTCTACTTACCCTTGTAATAGTAACCTACGAGCACACTGCATACCCACTAAACTGTTCTACAATACTTGAATGCTTTCTCCCCACCTTATCCACTATCAATTTTGTATGTATCGTGTACATACCATGTTATTTTGTATGTATGCATTGTGTACATTTACCACATATATGCCAGCATGGTCATCCTGATAACGTGTAAAAATGAATCTGGCATGTTTCTGATTGTCTCCCCTCCGCTTCTCCTTCTGCCACAAGCCCCAGAGTCTTAGGCCTTAATGAACCCCAGAAGGAGCGTGGCCCGAGTCTCTCTAAGGGCCCCTGAAAGTCCAAGGCCTGAGTCTCTCTAAGGGCCCCTGGCAAAGGCTCTGGGTTATTGGCCCCGCCATCCCGGTCCATAATCCAGCCTTGATCCAGTGATCCAGTGGTATGTTACCATCACCATCAATTGTTTTCATGAGAGTTCACATAGTGTTAAGTGGCAGATTTTTGGCAGATTTGATGAGGCTATTGCGCATTCATGAAAAAAAAGGTTATGTTGCTCTTATGATAGTGGAACAAAGCAAAGTTAGAATCCCAATGGACATCCACGTCCTTGCATTCTACACAGACACAGCTATTAAAAAGAACAGATCTTTAGCGCTGTGCAACACCAAGTATCCAGACAAAGTAGCGATTATGGTGTGCAACACTGAGATGAGATGAGATAGACTGGCAGGTTACGGTGTGCACTTTTTTCTAATTTTCTAATTACTAATTTCTAATGTCTCCCTGCTCTGCTGCTGTTCGCCTGGCCAGGTCCCTAATGAGCCATGAATCTATGCTCTGATCCACTTAATATTCCCTTTAAAAAAAATCTAGCAGCAGGCTGTCATCATAACCAGGCAGGTATTTGCCCCAAGCAAGGAATGGTGACATCATGAAGTCTCAAGATTGCTCGCAAGGTGACTCAGCTTGCACTGTAGAGCCTTAAAGAGCATTATGGGTTAAGACGCCAGGTTATCGCTCCATCATCAATGAAACGAGGGCAAAAGACCCACAGACATCAAAGCAGGCTAGTTGCTGTAAACTGTACGTTAGTGGAGTGGTGCATTAGGTTATCATGCCCATAGAGATAGAGGCCTGAGTGCCACGGAAGTAGCACTCCAGAGATGATTCATATAGGTAGGGCACAAGTAGTGTGCATCACTGACTTGTAATCTCTTACTGGATGTGATTGTGGTCAGATGCTTTTTGCTCAACGTCTCTGGGTGAGGATGGAGCGGTTAGAAAGGCATATAAACCACAAAGATGTCACACCACTTTTTTGGAAGTGACATGGAAAAGCTTATGTTTTTTTTTGCCTGATGTATTAAAGATGTAGTGTTGATGTCAATTAGATTAAATAAAATCTTAGACCATTGCATGTCAAATAGCTCATAATACAGTTTTTTTGACAATCATTTTCACACTTTCACTCAATGCCATGTAGAGTTGTTCAAAACATGTTGTAAACACCACCAACAGCCCAGTGGACAGTGATAGAAGCTTGCCAACACACTAACTGGTGTATTTTGGCAGTATAGCTGGCAATGTAATGCTGTGAAAGCTTTTGTTCCATTTTTGCAGTTGGTTCCAGCCCGCTACACAGAACTACATAGGGCATATCCTGGATGGCTAGTGGGAAAGACACAGGTGTTTTATCTGTCCTTCACATGACCATATGCTGTCAAAATGAATTTGAGGATAGTACCAAAACTAGTTGCCTATAAAACCATACCTCGAAAAGTGTCAAATGTTGCATAGTGTTACTTTAACCTTTGGTGCAAATTGCATTACAACCAACAAACCCCCTCATACTTCACCCAAAAGTGACTCACGCTGCCATGACTACAGCACATGCATTTTTGCATCTTATTTAGCACATCTTATCCAACCCTAAAATCCCCCATATTCCACAAATATTTCGATCTGTTGTGTTGCCTGTCACGATACTGTAGATGATACTTGAGTGTGGTAAATGTACTATGTGGGATCTCTGGGTCACATTGTCTCATTGAGAGCCCATGACTTACATATACAGCAGTAATAGTAGGAAAATGTCATCAGTGACAACTACATCTATATTTTTCCATCATACACGCTCATTTCTATGCAAATGCTGTAACATCGAAATAATCTGTTTTATTTCAAGTGTATAGTTTCATTTGTCTGTCAAAATACAGCATATTTCCATCTACAGTGATCAAAATGTTGTCTGGTTTTGAACTCAAAGGTATCCATTAATTCCGGAAGAAGTGATCATTGGATGCATTTAGCATCAAAGCAGTGAAAAAATATCCACAGTTTAGTTCACATAGTCTATTGATATGGTGATGGCTGTGTTAAGTGTTTTGTAAAAGTGGACATGGTATTGAAACAAGCTGTAAAAGGGCCTTGACAACCATTGGTTTATATCAAAATGATTTATTATCACATTAATTGTCACTTTTTTTAAAACACAATTGTCAAAAGTCAGTCAATATCTAAATAAATAAGTTAATAAATACAAATGAATAAATATATATATGAATAAATAAATATTGCAAATAAGCATGTAGCTTGCTGTCAGCATGGTTAGCAGGTTCAGTGCCCAGTGGTGTGATGACCACACTGTTTGTGGACATGAGCCATATGGACCTGGGCACATCTAATGATATACTCCGCAAGCGTCTTCAGATGATACTGGTGTCCTGAGGTGTAGGGATAGTCTTGGTTCCTCTGAGGAAGAGAAGTCAGCAGTATTAAAGTATTAAAGTTGCAATCACTGATCCTGATGGCAGTGTTATTGAGTCTCGAAGCATCTTACAAGTTGATATATCAAAAGACTACAAAAGATTATAACGTTTTTTTATAACAGATCCGTTCAGTACACAGGTATTCCTGTTTAGACCAAATGTAAACCAACTAAGGTAGGGGCTTTCCACCAAGTGACAAGGTTCATAAAATCCTTTAAAATATATTGATATCAAAATGTTATACTTTTCTGTAAACAAAACCATGCGTTTTAAAAGTATTCTAAAGAGCCTTTTATTTTGAAACAGACTCATCTAATGTCCCCATAGTCTTTTGGCTCGTAGTGTCCAGCTCCCTAACTGCTGGAACATGGATTTAATATTGAATTAACATTGTTCAGAATTCCAAGAAAGAATTTGAACTGAAGGATTCCGTTTTGCTAGTCCTGACACAAATAGTAACATTTTCATCAATGAGAGAGCGGGGTTTATTACTGGTATGGTATACATTTTCTCTTGAGACACACATATAGTCTACTGCAGCATTACCACAGATTCTCATGAAGTCCTTACCTTAGTATAAACATCTAGTGCCCTTGGTAGTTTGTGGTGTTCAGGTAGTATGGGACGGAGGATCTTGGCAGCGATGCCGAAGTCTTTACACTGTTGAAAAGAAAACGACAGATCAGCAACACTGTGTTTTGATCTCGTATTGTCCAACTTAGAACTAAGTTGATTGAAATGAAAGGAAAACATGGACAGGCTTGTGTATTATGTCAGGTAATAATGATTACAAATGTAAGTGTTATCATCATAACAGCCAAACACCCTCAAAGCATCACCTACCTCACAGTTTAAATGATCAAACCCACTGTCAACGTACTTTATCATCTGAGGAGGAGAGAGAGAGAGAGAGAGAGAGAGAGAGAAGTGTGATGTTGAGTTCCAAAGCAAACACAAAATCTTTTTATTTTTTACTCCTTACAGTATACTTACATTTATTGATTTAAGGTATATTTATTGAAACTACACAACACTCTTTACTCTCCTTTAGTTAAAACTTAATTTGGACTCACACACACATACACACACACTTAATTTCTCCTCACTCCATCAGTATATGTTGACCAACTTCTTAATTGCCCTGGAATCCATCTGCAAATCTATTGGCTGTAGCCGCAGGTTAACACCGCCTGGTTTTAAAATACATTTATATAGCATAAAGTTCCCTCATCTCACCTCAGGTTTTTTTAGATTTCGTGCTTCATCGATAATTTGCCTGAGGAAAAGTCTCATGGTGCCTTTTGTGGGTGCCGCATCCACTGACAGGAAGGCTAGAAGGGCAAATACTGCCATGCTCTTCATGATGTGTTTTAATTCTTGTCAGGGTTCCAGGTGAAGATCCGGTGTATCTGGCGTCTCTCTTCTCTGCTGTGACACCAAGCACTCTTCCTCTTATAGTGTGTCTGCAGGATGTCCCCAATGCTGATGCAAGCTGTGGGTCTTTATCTTGATGTGGGCTATAACGAATTTTGAGTCATCACCAGGAATCAATGCCCAATTAAGGACAGAAAATATATATTCCTTTGAGCCAGAGAGGGATGTTGTCATTTTATTGATCATGTGTATCAAACAGGTTACTTTCTGTCTCGCCTACATTTAGCAAACACTTTTACCCAAAGCAATATATACAGTACAGTACATCTGGGGGTGATGGTGAAGTCCCACCTTGATTGGTCGACGACATCAATACTTGACTTCACCAATCCATATGAAACTTGGCATGATTGTAGCCCCACATGGCTGACAAGTGACCCTAGGTGGGCGTGTCCCTTCGTGCTAGCACCCCCTGAAGTGAGGTAGGCTCAAAGCACTTGTTGCGCAATAGCTCGACAACCGTTCATCAGAAATTATGGAATTTTATGGCAAGTTGGCCTCAAACAGGGGCATGACCCTCGCTCATTACGACTCATTTGTGGAGTAGCGCCACCTAGTGAATAATGTTCAGTGCAAAAACCTAGCGCTTCAGGAGCCAATATCTTGTGATGTAAAGGTTCTAAGTTCCTTGAATTTGACACACTTCATCACTACCACATTTTGTGAGTTTCGTCCATAGGGGGCGCAACAACTTAAGCTAAAGGTAAGCTTACACTTGGCTACATTTGCTCACATCTCCTAAAGTTCCATTCGGCTTGCTCAACAAAGTGGTTACCTATGGCCAATCAAAATGTAGCAGGTAAATACATGCTTGTGTGAAGGGCCAATCGTAATGGAATTTGGTAGGCTCATTATTAATGGCATATAGAAGCGATTTACCCAATTTCAAACAAATCATCCTTAAGATGTTTCTACAACAAGTTACATCATGTTTTCCTCTGACATGGTTTGTCTATAATCAAAATTAATTTGGATTCATTTGATCCTTAAGGAACACTTACAAAATCATCCAATCTTTTGCTACTTGCGGCAGTTTTCATAAACAAAACCGCTCATACTTCACCCAAAAGTGACTCACGCTGCCATGACTACAGCATATGCTCTCACGCTGCCATGACTACAGCACATGCATTTTTGCATCTTATTTAGCACATCTTATCCAACCCTAAAATCCCCCATATTCCACAAATATTTCGATCTGTTGTGTTGCCTCTCACGATACTGTAGATGATACTGGAGTGTGGTAAATGTACTATGTGGGATCTCTGGGTCACATTGTCTCATTGAGAGCCCATGACTTACATATACAGCAGTAATAGTAGGAAAATGTCATCAGTGACAACTACATCTATATTTTTCCATCATACATGCTCATTTCTATGCAAATGCTGTAACATCGGAATAATCTGTTTTATTTCAAGTGTATAGTTTCATTTGTCTGTCAAAATACAGCATATTTCCATCTACAGTGATCAAAATGTTGTCTGGTTTTGAACTCAAAGGTATCCATTAATTCCGGAAGAAGTGATCATTGAATGCATTTAGCATCAAAGCAATGAAAAAATATCCACAGTTTAGTTCACATAATCTATTTATATGGTGATGTGTTAAGTGTTTTGAAAAAGTGGACATGGTATTGAAACCAGCTGTAAAAGGGCCTTGACAACCATTGGTTTGTATCAAAATAATTTATTATCACATTAATTGTCACTTTTTTTTTCAAACACAATTGTCAAAAGTCAGTCAATATCTAAATAAATAAGTTAATAAATATATATGTAAACAAATGAATAAATATATATACAAATAAATAAATATTGCAAATAAGCATGTAGCTTGCTGTCAGCATGGTTAGCAGGTTCAGTGCCCAGTGGTGTGATGACCACACTGTTTGTGGACATGAGACATATGGACCTGGGCACATCTAATGATAAACTCCGCAAGCGTCTTCAGATGATACTGGTGTCCTGAGGTGTAGGGATAGTCTTGGTTCCCCTGAGGAAGAGAAGTCAGCAGTAGTATTAAAGTTGCAATCACTGATCCTGATGGCAGTGTTATTGAGTCTCGAAGCATCTTACAAGTTGATATATCAAAAGATTATAAAAGATTATAACGTTTTTTTATAACAGATCCGTTCAGTACACAGGTATTCCTGTTTAGACCAAATGTAAACCAACTAAGGTAGGGGCTTTCCACCAAGTGACAAGGTTCATAAAATCCTTTAAAATATATTGATATCAAAATGTTATACTTTTCTGTAAACAAAACCATGCTATTTAAAAGTATTCTAAAGAGCCTTTTATTTTGAAACAGACTCATCTAATGTCCCCATAGTCTTTTTGCCTTTAGTGTCCAGCTCCCTAACTGCTGGAACATGGATTTAATATTCAATTAACATTGTTCAGAATTCCAAGAAAGAATTTGAACTGAAGGATTCCGTTTTGCTAGTCCTGACACAAATAGTAAAATTTTCATCAATGAGAGAGCGTGGTTTATTACTGGTATGGTATACATTTTCTCTTGAGACACACATATAGTCTACTGCAGCATTACCACAGATTCTCATGAAGTCCTTACCTGAGTATAAACATCTAGTGCCCTTGGTAGTTTGTGGTGTTCAGGTAGTATGGGACGGAGGATCTTCGCAGCGATGCCGAAGACTTTACACTGTTGAAAAGAAAAAGACAGATCAGCAACACTGTGTGTTTTGATCTCGTATTGTCCAATTTACAACTAAGTTGATTAAAATGAAAGAAAAACATGGACAAACTTGTGTATTATGTCAGGTAACAATGATTAAAAATGTAAGTGTTATCATCATAACAGCCAAACACCCTCAAGGCATCACCTACCTCACAGTTCACATGATCAAACCCACTGTCAACATACTTCATCATCTGAGGAGGAGAGAGAGAGAGAGAGAGAGAGAGAGAGAAGTGTGATGTTGAGTTCCAAAGCAAACACAAAATCTTTTTTTTTATTACTCCTTACAGTATACTTACATTTATTTATTTAAGGTATATTTATTGAAACTACACAACACTCTTTACTCTCCTTTAGTTAAACCTTAATTTTGACTCACACACACATACACACACACTTAATTTCTCCTCACTCCATCAGTATATGTTGACCAACTTCTTAATTGCCCTGGAATCCATCTGCAAATCTATTGGCTGTAGCCGCAGGTTAACACCGCCTGGTTTTAAAATACATTTATATAGCATAAAGTTCCCTCATCTCACCTCAGGTTTTTTTAGATTTCGTGCTTCATCGATAATTTGCCTGAGGAAAAGTCTCATGGTGCCTTTTGTGGGTGCCGCATCCACTGACAGGAAGGCTAGAAGGGCAAATACTGCCATGCTCTTCATGATGTGTTTTAATTCTTGTCAGGGTTCCAGGTGAAGATCCGGTGTATCTGGCGTCTCTCTTCTCTGCTGTGACACCA
This sequence comes from Clupea harengus, assembly GCF_900700415.2. Taxonomy (NCBI): domain Eukaryota; kingdom Metazoa; phylum Chordata; class Actinopteri; order Clupeiformes; family Clupeidae; genus Clupea; species Clupea harengus. Next base: position 7,191,790 of record NC_045171.1, read on the forward strand.
AGCACTCTTCCTCTTATAGTGTGTCTGCAGGATGTCCCCAATGCTGATGCAAGCTGTGGGTCTTTATCTTGATGTGGGCTATAACGAATTTTGAGTCATCACCAGGAATCAATGCCCAATTAAGGACAGAAAATATATATTCCTTTGAGCCAGAGAGGGATGTTGTCATTTTATTGATCATGTGTATCAAACAGGTTACTTTCTGTCTCGCCTACATTTAGCAAACACTTTTACCCAAAGCAATATATACAGTACAGTACATCTGGGGGGGGGGGGGGGGGGGGGGTGATGGTGAAGTCCCACCTTGATTGGTCGACGACATCAATACTTGACTTCACCAATCCACATCAAACTTGGCATGATTGTAGCCCCACATGGCTGACAAGTGACCCTAGGTGGGCGTGTCCCTTCGTGCTAGCACCCCCTGAAGTGAGGTAGGCTCAAAGCACTTGTTGCGCAATAGCTCGACAACCGTTCATCAAAAATTATGGAATTTTATGGCAAGTTGGCCTCAAACAGGGGCATGACCCTCGCTCATTACGACTCATTTGTGGAGTAGCGCCACCTAGTGAATAATGTTCAGTGCAAAAACCTAGCGCTTCAGGAGCCAATATCTTGTGATGTAAAGGTTCTAAGTTCCTTGAATTTGACACACTGCATCACTACCACATTTTGTGAGTTTCGTCCATAGGGGGCGCAACAACTTAAGCTAAAGGTAAGCTTACACTTGGCTACATTTGCTCACATCTCCTAAAGTTCCATTCGGCTTGCTCAACAAAGTGGTTACCTATGGCCAATCAAAATGTAGCAGGTAATACATGCTTGTGTGAAGGGCCAATCGTAATGGAATTTGGTAGGCTCATTATTAATGGCATATAGAAGCGATTTACCCAATTTCAAACAAATCATCCTTAAGATGTTTCTACAACAAGTTACATCATGTTTTCCTCTGACATGGTTTGTCTATAATCAAAAGTAATTAAGGAACACTTACAAAATCATCCAATCTTTTGCTACTTGCGGCAGTTTTCACATTGTGCTTGGAGCACTTTGATTGTAGCTTGCATCTATATTTTAATTTATGATAATATATATCCCTGTACATGCACATGCGGTCATAAAGTGTTACTGCTTCACACCCTTTTAGTGTACAGCCGACACAATCACACAGTACAGATCCTTACATTTTTGGAAACCTAGGCCTCCTCCCTATTTAGAGCTGTTTCAGTAAATAACCTTGATTTATTGATTCAAAAGATTGGTAAAGTCTGAGATATATGGGAGTCAAATGTAGGAAAGGTAAGTAACTGCACACTACTTTAAAAACTACTACTCACTGTGTCTTCACAGAACGATGAAATGTGGCCATTTTAATTCAGTATTAATTATTAATTAATTCAAAGTATTTTTCAATTCTTGGGACTAGAGGTCGTATGTTGTATCGGTTTTGACTCTTAGCAGTCCATATTGGTATCAGCCTCCTCATATCGGGTTTACCAATATTAATGTAAGTGCACCCTCTTCAGGTTTCCATATGGCATGTTTGTTTTACCTAACGCTATAATGACTGCTGTATCATATGCTAGTGTTTTTTGAGACGTCTATGTCATCGTGATCAATGCTTTCCTGAAAACAGTTGTATGCAATCTGACACAGCTCCTCTGCCCTCTGGTGGACTATCTGTGCACTGTAGGCAGCAGTGGGCCTTTGAATGCTATATCCAAAATGTCTGCCAACATGAAGTATTTGACAGAGAAATCTTTGGCCATTTTGAAAATGTTACTCTACGAATAACATTTATATTGTTACTAATATTTAAATATAAAAATACTGTATTGAAGCAACTTATAATGACTTGATATTTCATACTTTGTTTAATAGTAGTCTAGTGAAGTCTGAAACCACACCATGGCAAGGCAAAACATAAAAGTTGTAAAGAGGTTTGTCTCCAAATAAAAAAAGAGTCACTCCATTGTCTTTGCATTGCGATTCAGTTTGTGGCTGAGGAGCTCATAGACTACTTGGGGTCATGAATTAACCTAAACTAGAACTGAGATGTGTGAAATCTTGTTGAGGTGTATCTGTTGTTGTCTCTGGTAGTGGCATGTGTTCTAACCCATCATGAGTATGTAGGGGGGTGGGTCTGGGATACCAGACACCGCTGTTGAACCTTCTGTAGATCTTGTGGGCCTAATTCAACAACATTAGGAAGGAAGGTGCCTGCTTGAAAACCCCAGTGAAATGGTCACAAAGGCAGCTTTGTTGTTGTTATTGTATTTTTTTTCTACATTTACATTTACATTTAGTCATTTAGCAGACGCTTTTGTCCAAAGCGACGTACAAGGGAGAGAATAGTCAAGCTACGAGCAATAGAACCTGGTGTAACAATAAATACTACTTTACATAAGAAATATAACAAAATGAAATAAAAAAAGAAAAAGAAGTGCAGAAATGTAACTGCTGTAATTGCAAGTTACGCACTAGTCTAAGTGCCAGTTAGGACGGGAAGTGCTCTCTGAAGAGTTGGGTCTTCAAAAGCTTCTCACTTTCTATGGTTGGGCAGTCAGGCGGTACGCGTAGCGGCTGTCTCCAGCCAGTTGTGCACTGTGGTTGTATCCTGCTGCGCGGGATCTATGGTTGGGCAGTTGTTATATTGTGTAGGTTAAATTGCTGACTATGAGTACTTGCATGTGACAGTGAGAGGATTGGCAACTGTCCCCTACCAGTAGCACAAGGGATTTAACATCTTTTCCTGTGTATAACTAAAATAAAAAATTCAAATGATGCTGACAGAAAGATCATAAATATCAGCAACTCTTTGATGACACGAAACTTGTCATATGGACTCCGTGCAACTCATTGGAATTTTAAGAGTCGTGCGGTGCATGTAAACAGTGAAGGCCGTGAACCGCTGCTCAAGGTCTTCAATCTCATCCTGACTGAGCCAGGCTTGGACTACGATACAATGCTCAGAGTATGGTGGCTCAGCAGACCCAATTAACCCTTAGGGGACACATGCCTGTTAGACTTTTTTAGGTAGTCTGACATGTCTTGATGTTTTTGTATATTTCCTCTAACTAAAAAAAATTATGCACAAGTGGCATATATGTAGAAGATTAAAGGTTTCTGGGGGTGACAACAAGAAGAAAAAACCCTCTAAGGGTTAAAGACTACTGAACCTCTCTTTCAAGTTTTCCAAATAAAGTCTCTTGATTTAGGGTGTGCAGTCAAGCAAGTGGATGGAGTTCCTGATGCTCTACTGTGCATTAGAACAGACGAGCGATATCAGTTTATGATCAAGCCACTGAGATTGTAGGATCTCCCAGCGGCAGGCACAGAAGACGTGGTTGTGACCGGTAGGGCTTTCCCTGTCCCTGACCACGTACCGTTCAGCAACTTTGCGAAACAGGATGGGTTTCCTGACAGTGAACTGGGTCAACTGTTTCAGACGTATCCGTTCTTTGATCAGCAGAGGTTGCTAAACGAACTTCAGGTAATTTATTATGATGCCTCTTTCCACCGGCCACCAGATGACTTGTTGCGGTGTATTATCAAAAATGGCCTGTTGACAACACTGCCAGAAGTAAGCAGACTTTGTCAGTGCCTTCTTACAATACCAGTCACCAGCACTTTATCAGAAAGCCTTTTTCCTGCTTATTAAAAAAAAATTCTGCCTGTTAAAACACATCTTCAGAGCACTTGTGGTAAGGAGATTTTGTATGCAAAATATCTATGGAGTCTTCAGTCATTCAGACACTCATCCTGTCATAGATAGTTTTGCCTCATTAAAAGAGAGGGGAATGCCACTGTTGTACAGGTAAGCTGGACTGAAGCTGTATACAGTATATGTATATTAAGGAGATTGATACGTTGACTACTAAGGTTTCTTCCTGATTGACAGGGAGTTTTTTTCCTGCCCCTGTCGCCATTGTGCTTGCTCTAAGGGGGTCCAGGCACTGGGCTCTGTAAAGCGCCATGAGACAATTATATTGTTTTGACTCTATATAAATACAATTGAATAGAATTTAATTGAACTACTGTGTTATGAGAAGGTAGCCTATGTCCCGATGTTCAGTTGTGTTGTGCTTATGCCTACTTATACATTTACATTTTACATTTAGTCATTTAGCAGACGCTTTTGTCCAAAGCGAAGTACAAGGGAGAGAACAGTCAAGCTAAGAGCAATAAAAAACATACTACTTTTTAAACATACTAAATACTACTTTACATAAGAATTAGAAAAACAACCTAGAAAGGAAAAAGAAGTGCAGGAATGTAACTGCTGAAGTGCAAGTTAAGCGCTAGTCAAGGTGCCAGTTAGGAAGGGAGGTGCTCTCTGAAGAGTTGGGTCTTCAAAAGCTTCTTGAAGGTAGAGAGGGACGCCCCTGCTCTGGTAGTACTAGGCAGTTCGTTCCACCAACGTGGAACTACAAATGAGAATAGTTTGGATTGCCGTGCTTGCACAGACGGCAGTGCCAAACGACGCTCACTAGACGAGCGCAGCGTCCTGGGTGTAACATTTGCCCTTACAAGAGCATTTAGGTAGGTGGGAGCAGAACCAGCAAGCACTCTGTAGGCAAGCATAAGTGACTTGAACTTAATGCGAGCAGCTACCGGCAGCCAGTGGAGCTCAATGAGTAGCGGGGTGACGTGTGCCCTTTTCGGTTGGTTGAACACCAGGCGCGCCGGCGCGTTCTGGATCATCTATAATGGTTTCACCACGCAAGCCGGCAGGCCCGTTAGGAGGGCGTTGCAGTAGTCAAGGCGGGAACTCACCAAGGTTTGCACCAGCAGCTGGGTGGCATACTGGGTTAGGTACTGCCTGATTTTGCGGATTTTGTATAGCGCAAAGCGGCACGACCTGGAGACAGAGGAGATGTGGGCCGTGAAGGTCAGTTGGTCATCAATAATGACCCCCAGGTTTCTTGCTGTTTTGGATGGAACAAGAGATAAAGAGTCAATATTGATATTGATGTTATGGTGGATGACCTGTTTGGCTGGGAAGACCATCAGCTCCGTTTTGGCCAGGTTCAGCTGAAGGTAGTGATTTTTCATCCATGTGGATATATCAGCAAGACAGTCCGAGATCCGCGCCGAGACCGTGGTGTCCTCAGGAGGGAAAGACAGAAACAGTTGAGTATCATCGGCATAACAGTGATAGGAAAACCCATGCGAGCGGATGATAGGGCCCAACGAGGTGGTGTAAATGGCAAAGAGAAGTGGTCCCATCACCGAGCCTTGGGGCACCCCAGTGGTGAGGAGGTGAGGTACAGACAGCTGACCTTGCCAGGACACGTTGAACGAGCGCCCAGTGAGGTACGATTCAAACCAGGAGTGCGCATTGCCAGAAATACCCATACTTGACAGTATGGACAGAAGGATGCGGTGGTTGACTGTATCAAATGCAGCTGATAAGTCAAGCTGGACGAGAGCCGAGGATTGAGCTGCTGCTCTAGCTGTTTTTAAGGCCTCCGTTACAGACAACAGGGCTGTTTCGGTGGAGTGACCGCTTTTGAATCCAGACTGGTTTGGTTTGAGGAGATTGTTCTTTGACAGGAACTCTGTGACCTGTTTGGAAGCTGCCCTCTCAATGGTTTTAGATAGGAGCGTGAGAAGTGAGACCGGTCGATAGTTTTCCACCTGAGTGGGATCGAGAGACGGCTTCTTGAGCAGCGGCGTTACCCGAGCCACTTTAAAAAGAGAAGGAAATGTTCCAGAATTAAATGAAGCATTAATCACCTGTGTTATTGCCGGTAAGACGGCAGGCAATATGGCTTGAAGGATGTTGGATGGAATGGGGTCCAGCGGGCATGTAGTTGGACGGCTGCCTGTTAGGATTTTGGAGACCTCACTCTCGCTTATAGTGTTTGATAAAGCAGTTCATTTAAGCATGACTGTCCAATTATTTATAATTTAGATTTTACTCGCTGGCAAGTCTACAACTTTGGCAGATCTTTGTAAGTGTTGAGCCTACGCAACGCTTATACGTAAATGAGGCCCCAGGTAATTTGCCCTTCCCCAGGGTCTGAGGCGTCTGAGGGTCTGAGGGAAGATATTCGGCGCAAACGACTTGAACTGAGGCTTTTTGACATTTGGATGACTACCTCGTAGGAGATGAAGGCCACATTTAAATCAGGTACCTTTTTTGCTTTTTATAGGTGCAGTCACGGAACTTTTTTTTATCACACCTCCTATGTTTATGTTGATGAATTTGAACACCTGGACCAATCTGAATGCAATCTCTGAATTATGTTGCATAAAAGTTAGAGTATGCTGCAATCTACTGTAGATCATTTGTGACATTTGACAATTTAAACTTGCAGTTCTCGGTCCCGGTGACATTTTTTGAATATATTTGAACAGCCAATCAAATACATCCCTCCCTTTCGTGCTCCTGAAACAACGTTGTTGATTGGCTGAAAAATTATATTGGTTGGTCCTATTGGAATATTGGGCTAGCTTCCTCTTATAGCTAGCGCATGGGTACAGTTGTTGTTACGTGAGGTGGTGCCATAAAGCATTACCTAGTTCTCGTGAGGGGTCTCGGGCCCTGTACCCCAAAGTTACATAGTGCAAAACTAGGTATGCTGTGGCACAGACGCCATTCTCCGTATTACAAGTCAGTGTACCACACAAATTATTTTGAAGCTGTTATTTTAAGGTAAAATTGTTGCATGTTACTTTAAAGGAATTTTGTATTGTTACAGTTACAGTTTGTGAAGAGACTTTTCATTTAGTGAACAGGAAATGTAACATTTTCCCAAGCCATTGAACATCACCTAATTAAATAAAAAAAAAACTTGTATTGTTACTGATTAATCTCTTGTTTATACTTGCACAGGTATAGGTACATGTCAAGCCCATGTAAGCATGTTATATAAAACGGGTAATTTGTTGTACTCCTTTCTTTTAGTATAATTATTGAATATGGTGTCTTGTACTAATCAATTGTGACAGTAGAGGGTGCCATAATGTTACAGTTATCTGAAGACCTCAGCAAAGGTTCTGTTTGTTTTATGACCTGCTGTAAAATGTCTACATATTGTGTTCTTCATTGGGTGCTTAATCATTTATCTCTCCACCAATTTGGCGTCGTTTATGAGCCTTTGTCTTTTGTGTTGGCTTTATCACTTACTTATCACTTGGGGATGCTCTTAGATAGGCCCATTTGGGTTAATTGGCTCCTTTGCCTTTTCTATCAGACTATGTCTTCCACATTACGTTATGTGTCATCCTATATAAATTAATAATGAACAATAGGATAATGGCGTGTCATGTTTGATCTTGGTAAGCACCTCCATCTACCAGGTAATGTGTGGAACAGAGCGACATCCTTGAAGTTTGCCGATGATCTAATGTGAGGGGGTTTCTAAATGCGTTAGGTTCCTTATCTCCCCAAATCTACGACAGCACCTGTAAGAACACAGAAAAGGGCTCCATAGCCACAAGGGGGGAAAATGAAAGAAAACTCTCAGACGAGGAGACTTGTCATGAGTCGCTCGCCCAAAAAACCTAGATCTTATCTTCCTGATGATTTCACATCCTGCTAACACATTTTCTTCCGAAACTCATGAGGTCAAGCTGTGAGTTTGTGTGTGTGTGTGTGTGTGAGAGAGAGAGAGAGAGAGAGAGAGAGAGAGAGAGTGTGAGAGAGAGAGATTCCCCGAGTCACATCAAACACGCACCATGGAAACATGTAGCGCACCAAACTGCTGACGCAGGGTCTATCATTAGGAGCAGAGGTTAGCAGTCCTGTGGCGGTTGGCTGAGGGAGTCCATATCACCACAAGGAAACCCTAGAAAGCTCTTTTGACTAAAAGTTTACGACTACAAAAGACCGTGGGTTCAATCAACCTGGCCATCATTGGCAAGGTGCATGCAATCTGAAGGAACATCTTTCCCTTTTCTCCAGCCTCCACAGTTCCAGTGTGAGGTGTAGCTGCCGTCACGTATTACCCGCCACCACTGGGAAACTCCCTCGCCCCTACCCTACCCCACTCCTATTTCTGCCACCACATCGCTATCACACATATCTATGCATATGGCCAAAAGGTTGTGTGAACCATTTAGTCAGTTAACAAGACATATCTTAAAAGTGTCAAAGTGTGTTGCAGTGTGCCACTTGTGGCAATAAAGAACTGACTGAAGTCAGCTTTGTTTGTTTGTTTGTTAAATATACTGATGACGAATGGTGACATTTCACAAATGCAAATAAAGTGGCAGTCTAGGATTTATTATTTTATTATTATTATTTATTAGTTTAACCACATTTATAAAACTACCTATGGCTAGTGAAGGAAATAAACTTTGCAATGAATCCGAATCTGGTGAATTCAATTAATCTCATAGGCTATAGTTTGTGTAAGACAACACATTTCAGAAACCCATGCATTTAGGGTGCATTTCCATGTCTTGCATGTATGGGGAAACAGAGTGCAGACTTTGATGGTTATCTCTAAGATATTGCAACTGCAATTTCCTGTCTGACTAAAAGTCGTTCTGGTCTGCAATGTAGGCCTACTGTTTGTTTATGAGTAGTCTGTACGAACACATTTCTTCACAAGCTAAGTGATAAATACATAAGGATGAACATATGTTATGTACAATAACAAATCATAGTGCATGCACAATAGCACTCATTACTTACAAACTATTAATAGAAGAAGGCTACAATTTAAAGTAAGATGTTAAAATATTTGTTTAAACAGGAATACTTAATTTACACATACTGTATATCATGTGTAACTTTTTCAAATATAACTTATTTGTAGGATGTAGAATTCCTGATAAGTACTTCAACAAGTTTTTTTTAACACAATTAGCCCTCTGACATTGCGCATCACTGCCCTCTATTGGGCAAATGAAAACTACAATTTCAACCAGCTTTCTCAGCAAACCGTATCTGTTATGGAGATAGTATTGTAACTGTATAATTTCTTTGATGGTCCTTTCTAAATGTTCTCATATCATTGTTTTATTGGAAAATATATTGCCCAGTTAAAAGGGTGATTTAACTACAGCGGAAATGATTTGCACTCTCCCTTCCTTCAATGTGAGGTTACCTTGGTCAGCAGAAGCATGCGTGGGTCTGACGTGTCAACGATGAGTGCCCATAGTGACACATTTCAGGTAGTCTAGACATGGAAAGACAAGAAAGTGTAACACCTTTTTTTTCTTTGAATTTGTAAATAGACTTGCATAGGTATTAGTTACGTGCATGAGAAGATCTGGAGGCTGAGTTTTTTCCTGCAGAGCCTCATATCATCACACCATCTTGCGTGTGTGTGATAGCACAGAGGGGGCCCTTGGTAAAGTCTCACCTCTCCCCCTACCACTTACCCAAGCACAAGAAACAGTTCCTTTAACAGTTCAAAGAGAAACTTTTTATCAAAGAGTTTTTGCCTTTCCCCAAGTCCGGTTTATTCCGTCCGGAAGCCATTTCTCAACCGAGCATTCAATAAACTGTTGCTGATACAATAAAATAACTATAAAATGGAATATTCTGCCGAAATGAATTACATATAGTCACTTAGGCTCGGAGCACTGAAGCACACGTCTTACATGTTCCGTGCCCACGCGCGCCCCCCAACTTTTCTGAGTTTGATGGTGAGATCATCAGCAATAAACGTCTGACTGAAGAACTATTACTGACTGAAGTTGGGAATATGTTTTTAGAGATTCTTCTCGTACAATGCCCCTCTATTGTTCTTCAAGTCCATTGATTTGTAATAATTTGCATAGCACCCATAACAACAATTGTTTTCTTTAAGGTGCTTTATATGACCGATAGGGCTATTATTAATTGATAACTGAGATTGCTGGAGGGAGTGGCTGGAACAGAGAACAAAGTATTGAGAAGAGGCTGAGATTATTGCTTAGATAAATGTGAGGAGAACAAAGGAAGATGTGCCCCAGATGGTATAGAGGGTATCTGCAGAGACAAAGATATTTCAGTGACCCCCCCCCCCCCCTCACTCCTTGGAATAGCATCCTTTCATTTATAATGGTTGGTTGAGTATGGTTTGTCAAAATGAATAAATTGCCTCATTAATTGACGCATTGGGACAGACAGACAGACAGACAGACAGACAGACAGACAGACAGACAAGGGGGTAAGTCCCAGATGCAGTTTTCTAAGTTAAGGGTCTGGCGCTACGAGTGTGAGCACGATAAGCAGTAATTGCTTTTAAGAGCTGCTGTTTGACCTTGTGGTATGTAACCCATGGCCCTACAACTCAGGTCCAGAAGCCAAACCATTACAGTGTGTCATTCATCTTGTTTTAATATCAAAGTGTCTTTTCTCATCACAGCAAACAACACATCAATGCATCCTAAGCAATTACTAATGTGTGGAAATATGTGGCCATTATTGAACGCAATGCAAACTTCTGTATTGACTGCCGCAAGAGGGCCAAGCAGCTGTGCTGCGTGTTGGAGAAGGAGAAGTTGCTGGGTATACACACGCACATACGCACACACACACACATACGCACACACACCTGCACTTTCACATACATACATATACTCTATGTTTATTAAACAGAATCATACATATTCACTTAATTACACTTCATATTGGTTCCCTGGAAAGCTGTTTATGTAAACAACATAAATGTTTAAGTAAACAGTGTTATATCTGTCGCTGTAGAATTGTCATGACTAAAGCATGGTGGTGTGTGATGAAAGGTGAAGGTGAAAAATTAAGAAGAGCTGACATTTTTGCGGTGATTCCAGCGGAGGATTGAAATATACAAGTCATCTGAATAGCTGCTCCGGTTCCTCTCCAAGGCCTAGATTGTGTCAAGACAACAGTGCGACCAAAGTGTGAAAAGATGCCGGAATGGAAACCTGTTGGGGTTTTTTCGCCCAGTTACTCTAACTGAGTCATCCAGAAAATGCTGTGCTTACTCTAACATGATTTCGTGATGATTGCATTAGTGAGGGCATGCAGTACAAGCGGAAATAAAGTATCCATATATATCTATCCATCTATCGAGTTCATAAGGGGTGGGGGGTTGGATTCATGCCAAAAAACAGATTTGGCCAAATTCCTTGATGGGTTTGTTTGCTTGCCAGGGCTCCACCCAAGATTTTACACTGCACTCTTGTAAAGATCTTTATACTAATGAGGTGGCAACATCCAATATGTTATTCATTTACAGTGGCTTGCAAAAGTAGTCAACCCCCCTGAAAGTCATCACCATTTTCACAATTACGAAAGATACGTTCCCAATCAGTATTTTCATTGTGAACACTAAAGCTGTAATATATTACTAAAGGCTAAATAAATGAAGCATTCAACCCCTACACATTAATACTTATGAGAGATTCCCTTTGCTACATCAACAGCCCTAAGTCTTTTGAAGTAAGACAGTAAGACAGTACCAGCAGTGTTAGACTACTGTGTTGTGGATTGTGGACTCCTACACCCGCACCCCAATTTTTAGTTCTCTTCACGCCATGAGGCGCATTAGGCCACAATTCTGAATGGTTGCAGTTTCAGTAATCATTTTTGGTCATTTTTTTCTGGGAACAGGTGATTGGCCTGTGCGTGTGTGTGTGTGTGTGTGTGTGTGTGTGTGTATGTGCGTGTGTGTGATAGCCTAACCCCCAACCTGTAGGACCAGATTTTTCAAGGTGGTGGCTAGACTCTGGTTGTCCCCCTCATCACTTGATATCTTCCTCGGATGCTTGGTTTGGGGGACAGCCTTTTTATACAAAGCATCCAGGCGATGTGACGCAACTTCCATTTTCTTCTTATAGACAGCAAAACACTTGGATATTCTCTTTCGAGTCTTTTCCTCGCTTAAGAATTTGAATGCCCTTGTGTCTTTGGTCTTCATTTCCTCTCATTTCACAACCTGCCTGATGACCATTAGACAGGTTGATTTTCAAGTTGATTTGGGAAATCTCTACTTCAACCACTCATCAGGAAATACCTTATTATGATCAGGTGTGGCCAACTTAATGGTAAGTCTGTATCACAAGTGAATAATTTGTCATCTGCCTTCATGCTGAACGGGTTTGAAAGCGTATGCAAGTAGTATGTATCTTTTGTAATTGTGAAAATGAGGACTTTCAGACGGTTGAATACTTTTGCAAGCCACTGTATAACTGTAGTCTCAAAGAAAGAAGGCTTCCGTGTCTTCCCTCCGTGAATGTGTGAACCGTAGACATTTTACCCACCACATTCTCAATGTTTCTTGTTTTTCATGCTGTAATAAAAACATTTAGCAAACTCATTCTATTAGAAAGGATTCAAAAACATTGCCTTATAGTCTTTGGTCACCTTTGGTTGTAGTATTACCTTTGGCTACAGACTACAGCTTCAAAATAGCAACAAAATATTTCTTCTGAGACTGCGGCTTGACTGTGTGTCATCAAAAAAATTCATATTGACGCTTGTCATCTTTTAAGTGGTGTCGGTGGTTTCACACTGTTGTGGAGAGTGTATGTCTGTCCTTCCTCTTAAAGTATCTTCTCGTTCCACCCCCAGTGAATGCACTTCAGGGGGGTCCCTTACTACTCACAATCATGGATGGAGAATTTCCCACTTAATGATGATAGAGAGGTTGTGCTGATGCAGTGCACAGCAAGGCAGCTTATCATTTACATTCATCTATAATGACACAATTATTTTGATGATTTTTGTATGACTTGTATTGGGAATTCCCGCCAAAGAAAGGGACTCCTAATGTACTGCCATCTGGAGATGTACACTTTTATATGATGCAACCATAACACACACAGCTGTAGCTCTACAATAAAACTGAATTAAAGGTCTACAAATTAAACCCCAAAAGGCCAGTGCAGTCAGAGTTAAGATAAGAGCCACTAGCCTTATTTCCCCTAGCCACATGACATGTTAGATAACCTGACATAATTATGTGCTAGGTACTTAGGCTACTATAATACATAGTGTTTATGGAAAATGAGTGTCAATCATAAGTGTTTGTACCCCCCCCCCCCATTTCCTTCTGTGAAGCTTATTGTATTGCCTCTTGGTATGAAATGCACCGTATAAAAAAGTTTGATTTGATTTGATTATGATTTGATATAAGAACTCCCTCAATATTTTTGCCTGAGATGAACACTAGGGTGATTCCATGCATTCATTTATTAGTCTTTAGATGCTTGTGAGACACACTTATCAAGCACTACGTCAGTAAAGTCACAATTACTGCCGCGACTGCGGCTTCCTTGTCATGACTTAGATCCGGTGTCCAGTTTCAAATTCAGTTTCATATAATTTGGAATAGTCCAATGATGAAGGAACTATAGTTGCAGTCTGTGTTAAAGCCACGATTCCATATCCTCCTGGGACCCAAGAAAAGAAAGTGTCATCCAATTTCTCTTTTTTTTTGTGATTTCCTTGAAAACATGTTAACTACAGAGGACACAAGTCTATGGGTTGGTTCTCAGGAGGCTACTCAAGCTTTTACCTGGAAACTCTGTGGCTCCCCACTGCTTCGCCACTGCAAACCCCGATTTTTTTTTTTTGACATTGACTTGAGTAGTCTCGTGATGATGTCACAATGTGTCAATACACCATCTCCCACGTGAGTCAGGCTCAGTGGGTTGAACCTAGGGGAAGCTACTCTCTGGTGAGGCAGAGTAGTTTAAAGGTCAAAGGCCAAAGGTCAAAGGTTAAAGTCCTGTGTTTTCCCTGTTTCAACACATCCAAAGTATTTGGTTTTTACAGTTTTTCTCGATCGCTTACACATTATAACTGGGCCTATTTACTAAGCATCCTAAGCCATGACCACCATCTACCGAAAGACAGACCCCTTTCCCAAAACTATAAACACTATCAGGGGGATTTTCACACATGATTCAGATATGTTTAACCTTTTGAACAAAACTCTACAAACAAATCCCTTCATATATCACTGGCTGCACTGTGGTAAAAACTTTCAGGCAACACAGGTGTGAGACTGCAGCTTTAATCATGACACCGGGGAGAGTTACAGAGCATGCACACGGTTGCGTCGGAATGCGTTGATCCGGCAAGGTTGACGCATCCCCATTCACTTTGAATGGGGTGACGTCATCCTTTGCCGAACTGAATTGTGGCTCCGTTGGGTTCCGTTGCGTTGCGTTTCATGCGTTGCTTGCAGCAAGAGTTGAAAAATGTTCAACTTTTCGAGAGGCAACACATGCGTCAGCTAATCAAATTGCTTTTCATGCATAACTGACAGCACAGACGCTAGCCAATCAGATCGCGTTTATGCTCACGTCTGAAAAGCGGGAAGCTAAAAAAAAAAAGATAGCAGACCAAACTCCGTAGATGGTCGTATTTGTACCTAAAGGTTGTTTGTTTGACTTTTTTTTGCTTAGATTTTAAGTTACCGACAAATATACACTGTACAATGTAAAAACCCCTTTATTGTAACTGAAAAATACATCTGATAGGATTTGCGAGGTGTCTGAGTCTCCTATCTAATGTTAGCATGCTACTACTCACAAGATAAACAGCTTGCTAGTGGCGTGATTGGTTTGTTGACCTGTCTCTGGTATCAACACAACCCCATGCGCCAGACTCCTCCTCCGCCATCCGTTGGATCAACGCATTCTAACGCGTACGTGTGCATGGTCCCTAACACGCACCACACAAGAGTCAAGGGTCAAGCAACAAATCGAATGGTCTGTAGGGCAAGGCCCCTTCTTATTACAAACTTAACTCATGTCACACATACATTCCCATTATTTCAGTAAAAGACACATGGCTAACAGAAAATGACCACACTAGTTTGGGCTGGTTTCTATCAAGACTAGGGAAAGGGATGACTCGCGTTTTTTTTTTTTTTTACAATGCACTATATACATCCTTCTGTCTTCCACTTGTTGTCATCACATGCTCCATCCCATCCTTTTCTGCTGCTGTTTAGGCCATGTGTGTTACATTCTGGCCTGTGTCTGCCTAAAGGATGTCCCCCTGGGCCTGCTAATATGTTTCTCGTGTTCCTTGTTAGGACAAGGAATTTTTGTACACACCATAATGCATATTGCAGTCATAAGACCTCAGGGACAGAAAGGAAGAGCATATATTTCACACTCACACACAAGAAAACGTATCTCCACTAATAAGCACTTTAAGGTGTAATAACACAAAAATGAACCTCCAGCACCATGTGCTCATTTAGTAAGCTCTAACATTCAAAATTATTTTGCTGTTACAGTACATTTATCTTTTCACTAAATTTCTGTTTATTTTACTACAGTACATTAAGAAATAAACATTTTTGTATGTGTGTTGTGTGGGCATAATGCAGAGGAGTTGCTCTGGGGGAAAGCCCTAGGCACGATGACTCATTACCGTAACTCATTGTTCATTGTTCATTGCCATGGCAATGTTGTAGTTAGATGTGTATTTGATGGCTTTTGTGTGATGTCTGAAGGCAATGTTTGGTTAAGATGCAAGATTACATCGTTTGGAGAGGAGAGTTTGGTTTTGACATGGAAGGTTGACTTTTGTGAAGATGAGAGCTCAGTTATGCAGTTGTGTTTAGAGAAATGGAGGGAAATGGAGCATCACTTCACGAAATGTGTCTTGGCAATCAAGAAAAACTGTAATTTATATTAAGTATCTTAATCACAGAATAATTAACTAAGTGACAAATGTAATACACATTACTGACCCCTATCTTAACCTTAAGTGTGTTTTGTACATGTGCATTGTTCATAATTTAAATACAGTTTTTTTTTTAACTGCTTACACACATTTTTACATGTCACACAGTTTCAGACTGCCTGCCACTCAAGCAGCAAAACCCCAACACCAGATCTGCAAAACTGTAAGCTAATTCTCAGCCTCCCCAGGGGCGTAACTATAGGGGGTGCAGCAGGTGTGGCTGCACCTGGGCCCGTGGGGTGTCGGGGCCCGTAGCCGGGCCCAAAGATTTACACACGTCGCCCAACGGGCCCCCCCTTTACAAGTACACCGACAGGCCCAACCTTAGAAAACCGTCAAATTTTCTCGGATATGCTTATGGTCAAATACGCGCTGTTCATTTCAAAGTGGTTGTGTAAAATGGTATATATACTTGAAAAGGCAAACTTATCTCAGTCATGATTGTTATTATTTTTTGGGGAAAAGTAACAATTTATAACAAAATCATATGCTTATCCTACATACACTATAGAAACTATCAAAAAACGATTCAATGAAATTAATAAGTTCTTATTTTCTTTGGTATTTTTGTGATTAGCAATGATGATTGCTGGGTAATATGTATGTTGTTGTCCAATGTCAAGTCTCTATTTGATCATGTGACAATACAATACGCTATAGTTAAACCAATTCGGCTTTTTAACTAGCCCGTCAAGTCGCTAGCCCACGGAGTCAGCAGGGATCAGCATCGCTGCTTCTGCCCTCAGTGGTGTGTCAGCAACCATGCAACAGGTAACTTACGGCTATTGTGATAGATATACATTTCAAGACAAGTTATAGCCTATATACATTATGGTAGGGCAGGATTACTAGGCTACAAGTTGGGTAAATAGTGGTCGCTATTAGGCTATTATTACTTTCTAACTATTTTTACGGTAAGAAATGTTCCTGCTGAGAGTCAAACAAGACTTAGTTCATTGTTTACACACCCATCGCTTCTGAAATAAGTAAGGTTGATTAATTAAACACTATTTATTTCGATAACAAACACCTTTGATTAGCGTTTTTTTTAGACGCGGTTGTGGAAGTAGGGAACGCTACGTTTTTTTTTTGTTTTAGTTTTTGCGTTCACTAGGGGGGCCCGTCATAATATCTTGCACCTGGGCCCGTCGTTACTACGTTACGCCACTGAGCCTCCCACTCAATTTTCAATTTTATAAAACACTTTTTGCAAAACATCACACACATAGTCACCTTTCTAAGACACAACAAACAGATATGTAACACTAGTGTGCCTTTTTAAGGAACTGGCCCTAAAATGCATTTTTACCAGTTCCAAATGTTGGTTGAATGTTGATAAGAAACCACAGTATCACAAAACCACAGTCTCTTTTTATGTATCATGTACAAAGTGTCATTTTTTTTTTTGTATTACAGTTTTTCTCAATTGCTTACACACATTTTTTTAAAGCATACCTCATTTTCTCAAAAATCTAAACACAAATCCAAAAACCACACACACAAAATGCAAAACCCTACATATCTCCTGCAAAATGCTACTTTGCCTTCAAAACAATGTTATGTCTCCTCAAAATGGTATTTTGTGTTCAAATGACACACACAGACCATCATATGAGTAGACATTTCTAAGAACCAATTGAACAATGATGTGCTGAATGGAAAACACTACTATGAATGGGAAAACACCAGTATGAAGGCCTTATCAGGAGCATTATGCCTTTTCATGTTCAGTGTTACTGTACGCTTACTCCTGTTGTAAAATATAACTGTATAATGTTTTTACTCAAACATAAAACAACACACAAATATACAGTAACAACAAAAATATTTCTTTATTTTTTCCAAAAGTGCTGTAGCCTACACATCACAGCAAACACAACTGGATGTGTAAATTATTTGCATAGAACAAACAATAGAAAATAGGCCAGTACAGTCAACATTGTCATCCATTGTTCTCCCAACCAGGAGCTCACCTGTGGCCCTTATATTGCTAAAGCTTTGATTGCAAATTGCACAACACAAGGAGATGTGGCATGGATGAAGTGTGCAAAATAAAGAGGATTGTGCTTAGTGTTTTGAAGAAAGTGTGGTTTAGAATTGAAATCTGGGTCTAAAGCAGATAATTGTGTGTAGTGTGGTTTAGAATTGAAATCTGGGTCTAAAGCAGGAAATGTGTTTGTAGTTCAGCAGAATTGGTTTAGGTAGTTGGCACATGAGTTACAGGTGGTGGTCATTGTGTCATAGGTTCCAGTTTGAGAAAAACTGTAATGCACTCTACTGTCTACTCTAAGCTATATTTCAGTTTGCTGTAATGAACTTTCGTTGCAAATTATTTTGTATTGTACATTCTAGCAATGGAAATGCAAAAGGTGCACTGTGCAGTGTTTTGGAAAACTGAAAAAATTACTGAAATTTTTGAAATACTCTAATTGTGTATTTATATATTCCGTCTATTGTAACTGATTTTATCAAATTGTTTAAAGAATGCACTGTAACACTGTATTTCAAAGGGCTTTAGCCAAACAAAGACGGGTGTTTTAAATGTATCACACTACGTAGTGTGTAGTTATGATTGATTGGTGATCTAACCATATGAATAGTTGTGTTTGCTTTTTCACAAAAAATTTAGATTTTGAAAAGGGATTATTGAGTTTTGAATGCAGTGTCTCATTTTGCAGATTTGTGGAGTTTTGAATTTTGTTTGTGTAGTCTTGTGAATTATCAGTTCTGAAAAAATAAGATCTAGTTTCCGAAAACGTGTGTAAGGAGTTGTAAAAAAACTGTAAGGGTTAAATGCATAGAGCTTATGGACAAATTAAAATGGGACCCACGCTTCTTGCTGACTCCCAGTTTATTCCTAGGAGGTATGGCCATCTTTAGTAGGCCTGATCTGAACAAAACCTGTGATCAGTTTAAAAAGTGTAAGCTCCTAGGTCCTCCCATTGTTAAATGATAAGCGTTTGTGCTCATGAATATCCTTGAATAACATTTACCGCACTGCACTGTAAGTCACTTCGGATAGAAATAGATTGCCAAATGACCAAATTTGCACGCAAAAGTAAATACCACTTTCAGCTGTTAGTGAGGCCATAAATATGCACTTTTCCCGAAAAATCAGAGGTGACTCCCACCGAGTCATGTCATGTCCAGTGAACGTGGGGGTGGCTGAAACATCAGTGTGGTCACCGGTCAGTGAAACAGTCAGTGTGCTCCACTGTCAGTCAGTTGTCCCACGCCGCCGCATCCCACCCACCCACTGCAGGCCCATCCTGTCAGACCATATTTCAGCAGCCTTGTAACTAAAAGGAAATGTTGATTTATTTGATGTATTTAGCCACATTATGGAGTTTTGATCTAAAACTTGCAAGGGACCTACCTAAAAGCATGCAAAAAACCCTGCAAACAGCGCCAGATCAGGGCCCTCTCATCTCCAGTGTCAGCTGCACCCCTAGTAAGGTGTGAAAGCGCCTAGAGACAATTGTATTGTGATGACGCTATATAAATAAAATTGAATTGAACCACCTCTTCGGGTATACCTTCAAGAAGCTTTTGAAGACCCAACTCTTCAGAGAGCACCTCCCCTCCTAACTGGCACCTGACTAGCGCTTAACTTGCACTTCAGCAGTTACATTCCTGCACTTCTTTTTCCTTTTTTCTAGGTCGTTGTTTTTCTAATTCTCATGTAAAGTAGTACTTATTGTTACACCATGCTTTTTATTGCTCTTAGCTTGACTGTTCTCTCCCTTGTACGTCGCTTTGGACAAAAGCGTCTGCTAAATGACTAAATGTAAATGTAAATGTAAATGATAAACTGAATGGTGTAACTTGGGAGTCAATAAAAAACGTATTTCTAAACAGCACCTCAAATGATGTCATTCAAAAGCAAGTTACAAAATGTAGATGATATGGATTGTGGTTCCCGATCTCATGTTGACCGTATGAATCACAAATAAATGATCCATGTATAAGTATAAAAAAAGAAAGTTGATATAATAATGAAACATATTTTTCCAGCTACATCCCACAGTATTGAGGGATTCACCTACTGACATATTTGGTATGGTGACAAATCCACTCCACAATTTTTTCTAGGTATTAGTGACATCATGGCTTCCTATTTTGTATAAGTCGAGCCCGAATGCACGTATCCTTATCATTAACTGAGATCCCCAGCAGACGAGCCAAAGCAGTGTGATTACTGTCACTTCTACACAAGATGAAGTTTATCATGATTATCGCTGTTCTTTTTCACATGTGCCTGGCAGACCGTAAATCAGATCTTTTTACGGAATTAAAAGCCAACCTCGAGAATCTGAAAAATTCCACTAAAGGATTTGTAAGTATTGCATCTCGTATTATACAGGTTACATGAAAGGAGGACTCTTACTAATATATATATATATTATATATATATATATATATATATCATTTATTAACATACTTCCATTCCATACAGGCACGTCAATATATTTCATGTCCGCCGCGTAATATGGCGGTAAGTCTTCTTTTTTCTGTGCTATTGTTTTCTACTGGGTTCTGCATTTGAGCTCGCTGTCATGACTGACATAGATCAGATCTATATTTCCTGTCAGGAAAAGATATGAAAGGTCTTCAGTGTTGACCTCAGGAGACACAGAGACGCAAAGTATGAGATGTGACTTTACAGCACATGAATTTATCCATGTGCTGAAAATAGAACATAATACCTAGCACATGATTTATCCATATGCTGGAAACAGAACACAATACCTAGCACATTACCTAACTCATTTGTTTACCTTCACATGCATGGTGTCAGTCTTTTCTCCCAGATTTAGACTGAGTGCATATAGGTGCCTCTGAAATGTATCGTTTTTATTGTAAAGCTCTGTATTTGCTTATTTGTATGTTTGTTAACTTTGATATTTTTTAAGTTGCTCTTAAATGTGTTGTGTATGTGCATTTTACTTACTTTTTTACTCATTGCTAATTACAGTGTAAATGTGAGATGGCCTTTGTAAAAGATTTAAACTTCACCCTGGGCAACTTGACGTTCAGTAAAAAGAACACCAAAGTCAACAACATCATCAACAATATCGGGATAATCCTTCGGAGTGAAGAGTTGTCTAAGCAACACAACGACACGGTGAGCCCAGCATTCCTTTGGAAATCCTTACATCTTGCTATGACTTACTAAAAGGGATGTTCCCCCAGGTCTCACACCGACACCTGCTCACCACAGTCACCCTCTCTGACCTATGGCTTTCGGATGGAGCTATTTTAGTGTCTCAAAGATTACATTTTTTTTTACTAATCCTCCTAATCTTTTGTCTTTTTAGATAAACTGTACGGGCGGGAAGAACACCCGAAATGTCTTTACACCCTTCATAACGTACATTATGGAGTGGAACACATGCAACCACTAAAAGAGCATGACCTTGGCGTGACCTTCCCCTCAGTTTGCAAGTGAACACTTTTACTGAAGCACTGATGTTTATTTATTGATTCATGTATTTATTGATTTATGTATGCATTTATTTATTGATTTGTGTAATAATTTATTTATTGATTTATGTATTCATTTATTTATCTATTTATTTGGGGTCCAAGCAGCAAAGCTACTGATTTTGTTCTAATTCTTCTTCTTCTCTCTCATGAAACACGATGGACAGCGAAAAATGTAACGCAGAAAATCTTGACCATAGATTCCAAAAAAGTGCATCTTCTCCCGCAAATGAAATGACCAATGTTCGCTTGTAGGGGATGCTATAATAAGCAAATTTATGTTTTCCCATATGGGCGAGAACAAAACATATTTTTCCCTTTGATTTTTCCCTTGAAAGCTCCTGAATCTAAGGCTATGTTCAGATTGCAGGCAATGTGTGCCAAGTGGCTCACTCATCAAAGTGGCCACCAATAGCCAATCAAATTTCAGCAGTCAATATCTGTGAATGGCCAATCTTTGTGAAACTTCATAGGATCATTCATAATGGCACATAGAAGCTATGTACCAAATATGAAACTAACTGGCGTTTTGGCTCATATCTCAGAACAAAAACTTTTTTTTGCTCTGGTTCCTTGTAATCTCCCGGTATATCAAATATGCCTTGTCAAGTTCTGCCCCCCAGATTTCCTGCCATCTCAATTTCATGAAAAGGGTGGGAAAATGATTTTGTCTGAGGCCCTTAACCAGATTGTCACAAAATTTGGTGTACATCATCTCTAGGATATCCTGACAAGAATGTTGATCCATCAATCCGTTTTAAAGCTGTGAAATCTTTCAATCTTTTGCCACTTGGGGTGCTTTACATATTCTGCTTGGACCCTGATGATTTTTACAGTATTCATTTATGTACCTTTTATTTATTTATTTATTTGTTTGTTTGTTTGTGTTGCAATGGTGACATTTGATTTGTAGATCCTTCATAATGAAGACTGAATCACAGCTACAAATATAATTTCAATAAAAAGAAAAAAAAACTGAAACTGAAAACAAATTGTTTGTGTTTGTGTATGTGTTTGTGTGTGTGTGTGTGTGTGTGTGTGTGTGTGTGTGTGTGTATGTGTGTGTGTTTATGTGTACGTGTGTGTGTGTGTGTGTGTGTGTGTGTGTGTGTGTATGTATGTGTGTGTATGTGTGTAAGTGCAAGTGTGTGTACTACAACTGTAAACTGTAACTGTAAACAGATTGGAGAACAGACAGTCAGTCAGTGCCAGTTAAAAGTAAGCTTCAGCATGACATTGTTTTTGGTGTGGCCTGCTTTGGTGAAGTGCAAGTTAAGCGCTAGTCAAGGTGCCAGTTAGGAAGGGAGGTGCTCTCTGAAGAGTTGGGTCTTTAAAAGCTTCTTGAAGGTAGAGAGGGACACCCCTGCTCTGGTAGTACTAGGCAGTTCGTTCCACCAACGTGGGACTACAAATGAGAATAGTTTGGATTGCCGTGCTTGCACGGACGGCAGTGCCAAACGACGCTCACTAGACGAGCGCAGCGTCCTGGGTGTGACATTTGCCCTTACAAGACCATTTAGGTAGGTGGGAGCAGAACCAGCAAGCACTCTGTAGGCAAGCATAAGTGACTTGAACTTAATGCGAGCAGCTACCGGCAGCTAGTGGAGCTCAATGAGTAGCGGGGTGACGTGTGCCCTTTTCGGTTGGTTGAACACCAGGCGCGCCGCCGCGTTCTGGATCATCTGTAATGGTTTCACCACGCAAGCCGGCAGGCCCGTTAGGAGGGCATTGCAGTAGTCAAGGCGGGAACTCACCAAGGTTTGCACCAGCAGCTGGGTGGCATACTGGGTTAGGTACGGCCTGATTTTGCGGATGTTGTATAGCGCAAAGCGGCACGACCTGGAGACAGAGGCGATGTGGGCCGTGAAGGTCAGTTGGTCATCCATAATGACCCCCAGGTTTCTTGCTGTTTTGGATGGAACAAGAGATAAAGAGTCAATATTGATATTGATGTTATGGTGGATGACCTGTTTGGCTGGGAAGACCATCATCTCCGTTTTGGCCAGGTTCAGCTGAAGGTGGTGATTTTTCATCCATGTGGATAAATCAGCAAGACAGTCCGAGATCCGCGCCGAGACCGTGGTGTCCTCAGGAGGAAAAAGACAGAAACAGTTGAGTATCATCGGCATAACAGTGATAGGAAAACCCATGCGAGCGGATGATAGGGCCCAACGAGGTGGTGTAAATGGCAAAGAGAAGTGGTCCCATCACCGAGCCTTGGGGCACCCCAGTGGTGAGGAGGTGAGGTACAGACAGCTGACCTTGCCAAGACACGTTGAACGAGCGCCCAGTGAGGTACGATTCAAACCAGGAGTGCGCATTGCCAGAAATGCCCATACTTGACAGTATAGACAGAAGGATGCGGTGGTTGACTGTATCAGACGCAGCTGATAAGTCAAGCAGGACGAGAGCCGAGGATTGAGCTGCTGCTCTAGCTGTTTTTAAGGCCTCCGTTACAGACAGCAGGGCTGTTTCGGTGGAGTGACCGCTTTTGAATCCAGACTGGTTTGGATCGAGGAGATTGTTTTTTGACAGGAACTCGGTGACCTGTTTGGAAGCTGCCCTCTCAATGGTTTTAGATAGGATCGTGAGAAGTGAGACCGGTCGATAGTTTTCCACCTGAGTGGGATCGAGAGACGGCTTCTTGAGCAGTGGCGTTACTCGAGCCACTTTGAAAAGAGAAGGAAATGTTCCAGAATTAAATGAAGCATTAATCACCTGTGTTATTGCCGGTAAGACAGCAGGCGATATGGCTTGAAGGATGTTGGATGGGATGGGGTCCAGCGGGCATGTAGTTGGACGGCTGCCTGTTAGGATTTTGGAGACCTCACTCTCGCTGAGAGGGATGAAAGAAGGAAATTATGAGCCATTGACGGTTGCGCCCTTAGGGGGGGGAGACAGTTGGTCGAACTGTTTCCCGATGGCTGCCACTTTCTCTGTGAAAAAGGAAGCAAAGTTATCAGCAGTGAGGTTAGTAGCTGGAGGAGGAGGAAGAGGGTAGAGCAGCAGCATCTCTTGAATGTTTTGGGGGATAAAGCCACAACAAGCTCTCTTCCGTAAAGCTTTGATTGGTGAAGAACCCGGGCAAAAGTTGTTGTATGCAGAGTCTCTCCCATCTCAGCTGCTGAAGCTTGTAACTCCTTCAGAGTAGTCATAGGTGTCTTGGTGGCCTCTCTCACTAGTCTCCTTCTTGCACGGTCACTCAGTTTGTGAGGACGGCCTGCTCTAGCCAGATTTACACATGTGCCATATTCCTTCCATTTCTTGATGATGGATTTAACAGAATTCCAGGGGATGTTTAGTGCCTTTGACATTTTTTTGTATCCTTCCCCTGACTTATACTTTTCAATAACCTTTTCTCTGAGTTGCTCGGAGTGTTCTTTAGTCTTCATGGTGTAACGTAGCCAGGAATACTGATTACTGAAGACTGACCAGTGAATGGACCTTCCAGACAGAGGTATCGCTATACTACAATCACTTGAGACACATTCACTGCACACTGATCCCCATTTCACTAATTGTGAGACTTCTAGCACCAATTGGCTGGACCTCTGTTGAATTAGGTCAGTCACTTTAAAGGGGGTGAATACTTATGCAATCACTTATTTTACATTACATATTTTTATTTAATTGACATTACTGTGTAGAAATCTGTTTTCACTTTGACATTGAAGAGGGCTTTTTTGTGATATTTTTTGTCAAAAAAGCCAACCATTGACCATGATTAATTTATAAAAGAAATAAAAGGGAAATTTCAAAATGATGGGATTGAACTACTTACCATTCCATTTTGTCACTACCAAAACGATCATGTCACTACCGAAACGATCATGTCACTACCGAAACTTTACCATATGTTTTGGTAGCGACTGTTTCGGTAGTGACTGTTTCGGTAGTGACAATTCTAGCTAAATTTGAGCATAAATAAATAATTCTAGCAAGCACATGGCTAGCAAACAAATCTTTGAAGAGGTGTACACACAAACAAACATAATACTTTGCATAAACCCCCAAAAGTTTCCTTAATTGAAGAAAAAAAGGTGTTCGGTAGTGACAATTCTTAAGGTTACACACTGATTTTCAGACTTTGGAACACATTTATATCAAAAGTATGGGATCTAGCTACTTACCATTCAGCCATGAGGGACAGGGATGCAGTATCACTGCCTGGTTATAAATGCAGGGGTGTGGCTAAAAAACAGGCTCAGCCAACGGACTAAAACTCCTATGTTTCGGTAGTGACATGAAAACTATGGACATGATTTTTTGAGTATAGTTTTTTTTTTTTTAAATTAATCCCACAATAAATCTAAATCTTCCAAGTTCTGTTTAAACTTAATCATAAATATCTTTGAAATTAGATCATTGAAAAAAATCTAAAAAATGTAAAAAGTGTTATTTTTGATAACTGAAATTTAGATGTCAGGGTTGTGGACAGCTACTTCCCAATAGAAAGTACCCTATAAATGATGATTTTGTATATATTTAGCTTATCCCTATCTCATTTAATGTCTTGGGTTTAAATAGAACATAACATGTTCTTAGTAAATATCTATGTCTGAATACTTAATTGTTTTGTAAATAGTTTTTCTTGTTGTGGGACCACACTTTGCACCAATTCGGTAGAATGGCCCATGTAAGTATATTTATTAGACAACAATTGCGGGCTAACTCACAGCACAAGGATGAAAGTGAAGCAATATTAAACACAACGCACAAGGTTTATATAGACAGAAGTTTAGCGTTCAGCAAACTCGAATCAGCAAATACAAGAGTGTATCTTTCGGTGGGAACCTCCATCTAATAGTAATTAATTTTATACCATATAATTGGAGACCCAGTCTTGGATTTGGTCAGTCAATGAAACAGGTTTTAATCTTGAACAATGGTGGCCACCATTGTGAGACAGAGCCCAAGTTCCACTCACTCACTCACTCACTCACAGAGCTTCACCTAAGCCATATCTGATTAGCCAGTCAAAGATGTGCAGTTAAATGCACTGAGTATAAGGGGTGTCACCCTCTATTCAAATAGGCCTTGGAGACAAGGCACTTTGATTTGACCTGGGGGAAGGGAGTGAGACCACTTGTCACACCTCACTCCTCACTCAGGTCAACCCATCATAAGTATATTCACTCATAAATGCTTACATACTAACTTAAGTCCAAATAAAAGTAACAATTACAACTAGGTATAAGATACACTGAATTATTGACTATGGCATATCCTTATTAACTCTGAACCTTAAATTCTGTTTCCTTCACTATGAAGGATCCATTTGGCTTCAATGTGTCTTAATACTCCTACCTCATTTACACTCGGCTTATTATCTGATTGCTTAAATCACAAAACATGTCATGATAGATGTCATCTCCAGTGGCATAACAGTGTCATGTTAACATTAATTTTCAGTTCAGACAATTTCAGTTGCCATGTCAGCCCTTTTCCACATGACAATAAACTGGCATTTTATAAACAAGTACAGCAACACAGGACGACAGAAAGCATGTCTTCAGTCACACAGGACTGCACTTCTTTGATTAGGAAAGCTCAGCATGTGTTTTGGGTCTTTTTGGTAGAAATTACATCACAGTTTCTCTTTCTCTATCTCTCTTCCTGTGTTTACAATAGCCATGAAGTCACACCCAATGCCTATAAAGAACATGGCTCTCTCATTACTGCCATGATTCTACATGCTATGATTGCACGTATACAGCTCAAGGTGATCTTGGCCTTTTCTCTGCCTCTTTGCCTGGCGGTAAACGGGCACATTTTCGATGAGTTACTGGTTCATCTCAGGTGTCAAAGTCAAAGTAGCTTTATTGTGAAATTCTTCACATGTCAAGACATACAAAGGAATCGATAGGACGTTTCCCAGACTCCCTCGGTGAAACATATAAAGTGCACAGGCACAACAGATAAGACAAGACATTTCCTAATACTAAGTAAACATACAGATACACGTACAGCAGCATACGTTTCTTTAAAGTGAGGTTATGGTAGTGCAAAAAGGCAATTTGGTAATAAAGTGCAAGATACAGTTTGTTCCAGAGTCCTGAGTGATTTCAGGGGCTTCCTTACCGCCTGTATCTCAGTCCCTAATACAAATAATTAAGCCCACAGGGTTTTACTCACTGAAGCTCTAAGCAGGAACATGGCTCAGTGCCCCAAGAGGACATAACTGGCAGCATTGTTCTTGCAGTTACAGTGGATTATGATGTCCCCCTTGTGGACTGGCAGCTGAACTGCTGCCTTTGCCTCACAGTAGGCCTTACTGCTGCCTTCAAAAGGAAGTCTAACGCACTACGTCAGCATCAGCAGGTACTCTGCTATGTGTTTTACACTGTGGAGGAACTTCCCCACACCAGGATAGGCAAATCTGGGTCTGCTATATTTTGGCTGTGTAGGAAGTACCTAATGACGATATTCAGTGTGAATGATACTAAAATGTAATTGACTATGGCACAGTGACCTGGTACAGATCTGTATAAGATCGGGGCCAGCTCTAATTCAGGGTAAACCTTTTTTTCTCTAGAGTGAGAGAGCAAACACGTCCTCTGCTAGCACTTGGTATCATCCTATTACAGCTAGTAAAAATGGCTTTGCACTGACTCATACTTGCACTTGGTTAGGGAACCACTGCTGCAGATGGATTTTTTTAACATCCAGAAACTATGATGTGACAGCGTACCCAAAACCCCAGTATTATCTTCTCCTAACCATGCCACACACTCACGTGACTGAGATGACTGAGTGTCCCTGCAGAGTCCATTAGAGTTTGTCACTAAGCTCAAAACTAAAACCCATAATGAGCTTCAGTTCATCTGATCAGCTGTTGATCCGAGGTGTTGTTCAGGGTGAAAGTATACGCTTTGAATAGTCTGCCCAGCCTCAGCCCCGCGCTTTATCGAAAAGGTGCCACCATGCTGCATTATTTGTTTCTATGACAACAATATCTTGACAACATATCATCAGGGTAGTTAGCTGGCTAACTTTAAGTAGTTGGCTAGTAGACACCTTGCAAATCACCTCAGACGTTTTTTTTTGGTTACAATAACGAGTTTTTTAGATTGTACAGTGTCTATTTCTCCCTAGGGGGGCATACGCTCTCCTCATTGGGAACATTTGAAATAAGATGCTGGCGCTCAGAAAACCCCCACTATATGGACATGTGAGGGACCGAGGCGGTCGTCCAACGTTTTTGGCGACTGGACTTGGTGGTGAAGAAGGGGACTAGTCACAATATCTATGCCAAAAAGTCTCTCTCATCCCTCCTCAGGAAATGAGGCACCCTTTAGATAGCATTGGCCTTGTTGGAGAGATTTCCCCAGCCAAATAAATAACAATATATTTTTGTAAAGAAAGCACCATCTCTTGCACCGTTGTTTCTTTCATCTTCACCACTAAACTTCAGTCAGCAAACATCCCAAAACGCGGGGTGACCGCCCGGTGCCTCACAGGTCCGGCCCCTCACAGGACACTCAGATGTAATGGAAGTTCACAGTTACTCCACAGTTTCCCTGATTCAGCATCAGAGAAACCTCCTCTTGTCAATGACATCATGGTTACACACCCTCTCTTCCTGTTTGTATAAATAAACCCAAGCCAGGCCTTGTACTTATCATTCACCGATATCTAACTGCACTACCACAGACCTAGATTGCAATCATACCTACCATGCACAGCATGAAGTTCATCATGGTACTGGCTGTTCTTCTGCCCCTTTGTGGGGCAATACACGAGGACATAATCATGGCATTGCAGGAAAATCTCAACCATCTGCAGAATAAACATATCATCTCTCACCTCTCCTTTGTGAGTAACCTCATGCAGTGTCTTATTTTGAAAGGTGACAGGTAATATGTGTAATTTACACTTACCTAGTAACATTATTAAATGTTCACATTTTGGTTGTGTTCTACAGGTGAATACGACAGTGGCAGTGAATTGTCCACGCCGTCATCGAGTAAATGTGGTAAGTTTGTTTGTTGTTATATTTTTCCTCAATTTGTCATCATAGATCAGACAACTGAAAGTTATAGACAGTGAAAGCTCAAGACATGACGCTGGCTGGACAGCGAGAATTAAGTAACGCAGATAGTTCGTGCTGAAATGTGTCACTGTCACGTTCAAAATAACTTTAATTCACACTTTCAAAAGCTGATTCCCCTTTTGAGAAAAAGTTGTACCGTACAACCCTGTCATGTGAACGCTTCTTGTTGCATGTCAGGGATAAGACCCTCAACAGTTAGTTAGCAGGTTAAAAACACTACCCAGCATATAAGTGAACTGGACGGTTTTCGAACGGGCCCCGACGGAGACAGACACCTTAAGTCTGTCTGACGTGCCGTGCTGAAAACAAGTCCTTTTATTAACCAATGTTTACACAGTATGACAGTCAAGACGCTGGGATGCACTTAGGATACCTTCAGCTCAGGTGAATTCTACTTCTGCTTAGCAACGAGACATTTCACAACCCGCTCTCTCCTTCTTATCTTATGTAAACATATACGTTAGGTTTCTGGGTTAACATTCTTGACTCTGCTAATTGTCTTCCAAAGTCCAATCTACATGGAGAAGCAGGGCACACAGCATTTTGGAAGAAACCTTAAAACAAAAAGACATTCATGATAAAATATACTAATACTTTCTTTAACATTGCACTAACCCCACTCTCTGCCATTGCAGTGTGACTGCGAGACATCTTTTGTGGAGAACCTGGAGGCCACTCTAACCAGCCTGGAATGCATCGATTCCGCGCCGAAACAGTGTTACACTGCCATTGACAACATTAACACAAACCTGGAGCAACTGAAGGGGAAGACTAAGGTGAGTTGGAATCTCGCGCTTTAGGAATGCCTTTACCAGAGAGGTGTTACATCTTAAAGAATTACACATTCAACACATTTCATTTTTGTCATGTCGGGCGTAAGGGGCGGTAGAGGTACATGTGTTTTTCACAACACATGTGGCATCGGGGGATTGAACCCATGACCCTGGTATTCTTTGCCCACCCCCCAGTTGAGCTACAGAAACACATCACAGAATGCTTTATTTATATATGGTGGTGATATGTATGGCCAGTACAGATCCTATTTAGAAAAATAGTTGTTGGTAATTGAAACATCCATCCATTTTGTCTTTCTCATAACTTTTATGGACAAAAGTGACTGGGATGTTCATGGATTATTCTGTTATTTTTCCCCAGCTCTCTCTGGCAGATGGGAAGAGTTGCTCAGTAGTTAATACAAACAAGCGACTTACAAAGCGACTTACAAAGAACCGCACAGCGACCATCATTCAGAACTTCATTTTTTACACACAGAACTGGATCCTTGAGAGCTGTCATAAGATTTAAATGTGAAATCTTGGGTCATTTTGAGTTCATGGTATTGAAGTCTCACTTGTGCTTTTGTGATTCACTGTGAGATCCTGAATTTGCACTTCATAGAAAAATGTGTCTGTACTTGTACTCTATTTAATGTATTTATTTATTATTTATTTTGTAGTAATTTATTTTTAGTGTAGTAATATATTTATGATTGTGCGTATATGATTCAATGGTACATATGTTTAATGTATGTTGTGTATACACTATGTGTATTCCTTCTGATGTGTACAAGAGCAAGAACAACACTTATGTTTGAATTATTTTTGTCAATAAACTGTTGACCTTTACAACCCAATTGCTGTATATTACCTTGTTCATAAGAACCGCACCTCATTTCGTCTTAAATACACTGCTGCTACCTTTCACAGTCCCATCTTAGTTATAATGGAGAGAGCCTATATGTTCATAGGTGCTTTGGTTAGCATTTAAGCAAAGGGAAAACCAGTGCATCTGCCTATTCTTGCAGAGAAGAAAGTTTATTATTATTTATTTTTTATTTTGTAGTAATTTATTTTTAGTGTAGTAATACATTTATATTGTAGTAATATATTTATGATTGTGCATATGTGATTCAATGGTACATATGTTTAATGTATGTTGTGTATACACTATGTGTATTCCTTCTGATGTGTACAAGAGCAAGAACAACACTTATATTTGAATTATTTTTGTCAATAAACTGTTGACCTTTACAACCCAATTGCTGTATATTACCTTGTTCATAAGAACCGCACCTCATTTCGTCTTAAATACACTGCTGCTACCTTTCACAGTCCTCTACATCTCTACATAGTTATAATGGAGAGAGCCTATATGTTCATAGATGCTTTGGTTAGCATTTAAGCAAAGGGAAAACCAGTGCATCTGCCTATTCTTGCAGAGAAGAAAGTTTATTATTATTTATTTTTTATTTTGTAGTAATTTATTTTTAGTGTAGTAATACATTTATATTGTAGTAATATATTTATGATTGTGCATATGTGATTCAATGGTACATATGTTTAATGTATGTTGTGTATACACTATGTGTATTCCTTCTGATGTGTACAAGAGCAAGAACAACACTTATATTTGAATTATTTTTGTCAATAAACTGTTGACCTTTACAACCCAATTGCTGTATATTACCTTGTTCATAAGAACCGCACCTCATTTCGTCTTAAATACACTGCTGCTACCTTTCACAGTCCCATCTCTACATAGTTATAATGGAGAGAGCCTATATGTTCATAGATGCTTTGGTTAGCATTTAAGCAAAGGGAAAACCAGTGCATCTGCTTATTCTTGCAGAGTAGAAAGTTGGTACAGACATGGATCCACAGTGTCACCAGCTGACTGGGTTTCTGTGGTGTGTTAGTTGGCCTGTACTGTGTGGGCCTTATGGATGGAGGCTTCAGGATGGTGATTCTGGCCCGAGACTCGCCAGACTCAAGCCTGACCAGGGCCACGTCTGCTGCAGTCTCACTCCTCACTGAGAGGTGTCTCACTCCTAACTGAAACGTGTCTCACTCCTCACTGAGAGGTGTCTCACTCCTAACTGAAACGTGTCCCACTCCTCACTGATAGGTCTCACTCCTCACTGAGAGGTGTCTCACTCCTAACTGAAATGTGTCTCACTCCTAACCGATAGGTGTCTCATTCCTCACTGAAAGGTGTCTCACTCCTCACTGATAGGTCTCACTCCTAACTGAAAGGTGTCTCACTCCTCACTGAAAGGTGTCTCACTCCTAACTGAAAGGTGTCTCACTCCTCACTGAAATGTGTCACTCCTCACTGAGAGGTGTCTCACTCCTAACTGAAAGGTGTCTCACTCCTAACTGAAAGGTGTCTCACTCCTCACTGAGAAGTGAGGGGGTGGCGCATGGAAGCAGAGGTGCCATTTGTGGTGAGATTTTAATTTAGAAGAAATGTTTGTCATGTGCTAAAACGGATGTTGCCCAACTGAGTGATGCGGCAGGAACTCCTTTCTCGTTCGCCCTTGCAGGTCAGCAGCGGTGGAGAGTCCCTCACTTAGGTTCACTTTGGCTTCGAGTAAAAGCCTCTTGCAACGTCAGCACTCGGTTCAGCGGTGCCATCTACTGTTGACTAGCAGAAGGGTCGTTCAGTGTCCCCAAATACTACAAAAGTTTGGTCACCCCTGTGGAAATGACGAAAGTGAAAGAAGTAAATAGAAACCCTGCAGCAAAGAAACATTAAACAACCAGGCTTTCTTCAAATTTAAACGCAGTGTTACTTGCATGCTCCGTACTGGATTAGATTAATTATTATCATTATATAAACTTAGAGGCTTTTAGTTAGCAAAAAGTAAACACTGATCAACTGCAGTTGGACACTCCTCCGGCGCTGCTCCTGGCTGGCCACCGGTGGGCCATTTCCTTCTGGCTGCCGGTCTTGTTTTTCTGCCCTTCTTCTCCAGTGGTGTCAGAAGTGGGATTGTGCACGGACAGAGACACTGTGGAAGAGAAGGAGTACTTGCTTGTTGTGAGGTGAAGTAGATGCTGTTGGAATACTATTGGATTACTGTTAAACTAGTTGGCTAGTTTTGAGTACTGTTTAAGTACTTGTTTTGTTTTGTGCAATAAAAAAAGTGACAGCAGTCAGCCTTGTTTGTTTGTTTGTTTTGTTTGTTGTTATGTTTGTTTGTTTTTGAATATATGTTTGGCCTTCTTGGAGAGATTTCCCCAGCCAAATAAATAACAATATATTTTTGTAAAGAAAGCACCATCTCTTGCACCGTTGTTTCTTTCATCTTCACCACTAAACTTCAGTCAGCAAACATCCCAAAACGTGGGGTGACCGCCCGGTCCCTCACAGGTCCGGTCCCTCACAGGACACTCTCAGATGTAATGGAAGTGTAGGTGAAATTGGTACCAGCCTCACATGGGAGTATCAGACTATGTAGGTAACTTACCCTGTGAGCAGGAGCCGGGTGAATGTGGGTGCAATTGTGTGGAAATTGTGATACCGTCTTTGCGAGGGCCACCAAGACACACTGGTGCTGTCCTTGCAACAGCAAATGAAGGCTATGGGTCTATTATAAAGTCCACCGTTAACATTTCCAAGATTAAAGTTAAAAATGTACCAGAAACCAAAACTCCTATTCTCTGAGATTATAAAGTTCACTGCACTGCACAACTGGAGCACACTCATGACATCACAGACACTACCGGAACACAGAAAATGTCACACGTAGGCCTACATGTTAATGAGGAGGAGTTACAGTACGCTATGGAACATGACTGTCAAATGTGTAGGCCTATGACCGGCCAATAAATGACTCTTGACTTTTCAATGAAGTTGATTCGCGGGTTATCATGAACAACCCAGGCAAAAGTGATTGCTTGGGCAGGCTACAGGCTGCTTCTTCCTTTCACAAAATGGCTTGCCTTAGCTTCAGCCATCGAGAAAATTGGTTCGAGGTCAATGTTGACGGTGAATGCTCTCTGGATGCTGTTCAGTTGACTTTAAAGGGAGCGTCCCATTGCTGGCTGACGCTCAGTGGGACCGCCTGAATCACATGGCCGCTGTGTAGCATCTCAGTTAGACAAGAACTGACAATTGTGGGTGTTTGCAGGTTCACATAACAAAGTTCTGCAGGCATCCGAGTACCTCAGGCAAACGGCAGGTTTGGTGGATGATCACTTTGTTCATATATTTCCGGATACACCACTTTTTACTCCTTTGGCAGATATAACAGCTTACTGTTATGATTTTTGTAGACTGCTAAAAGTATAAGCATAAGGCTTAACAAGTTAATGTTATGTTCTGAGACTTTAAAGTGGAAAGGTGCCCAAACTTTTGCACATGCCATAGTTACTGTTTTTTCCTTCTATTTTTAATAAAATAATCATTAAATAAAAAGTCACAGTTCGGAGACTTCCAGAAGAAATCCTCATTTTGAAATGGTCCGTGCTGCAGGCATTGTATTTAATTCTTTTCACTTAAAAAATCAACAAAATATGGAAGGCCTGAGTGTTTAGGGGATGCAGTAAAACCTGGAGTTTCTAGACGGACGGTTTCTCTGCTCATCGTCCTGACATGACTCAACCCACGGAATTAAATATTCAATTGGTGTTAAAATGTGAACGCTTCGTGTGAGGATGCTTTCAGGGTTGGAGTCACATGAAAAGAGGAATGGAACAGACACGACTAGATGCAGTAGCAAAGTAAGGTTACTAGATATAGAGGCCTACAATTAATACCCGACAAAGAAGAAAACTTAATTGATTCTGGGTCTTAATTGATTACATTAAGATAAAACATTTTAGAACTTCAGAACTGAATGACGGGTAAAAGGTTTGGGAGGACTGACTGCATATCAAAATCTCTAATGGTTATATATATTTATACATATACTGTGTATATATATATATATATATATATATATATATATATAACCTCCGTCATAAGGCTGAGACATAAAATATAAGATATAATCCTGTCATGGCAGATTCCAAATATAGTTAATGTGTAATTCTATAACAATGTTATGTCACCACTACTAGTAATTGTAATTACAGCTCTCATTATGTTAGATGACATAACTGCTTACATTGACATGCCTTCAAACTGACTTAAAAAAAATCACAATTGAATCAATAATAACATTACTTTTACAGTTTCAACAGAGAAGCTGATTAAGGGTATATGTAATGCATACTTCATCTCCACACAAACTGTTATTAATTAACCCATAATGGAAAAACACGGTGCAGTAGCAACAAATACACTTCATACAAATGTCCCGGCAGGCCTTTCCTTGGGGATCTCAAGACAAGATCTGGGTCCAATTTGGCATACTGAGCCCCATCCATTCAAGAGTGAGGTACTATATGGGATACCACATTATATTAGTTTCCACAACACTGTACAACAAAAGTTTAGTCAGTTTAGGACATGTTTACTTCTTCCAAACAGGGCATGGGAAAGCACTGAAGTCCATGTCCAATGTCAGAATTGTGTCATCATCCTCTGTGTTAAATTTGTAGTGGTGTGATGAAAGTGTGTAAGCGTTGATCTGTGTTGATTGACATGTGAGAAGGCCCAATCATACAGCCTGTTCTGTACCACACCACATGTGAATACAGAGTGGGACGTGACTAATATGCCCTGGCTATTATTGGGTTCTATACTTCTCTTTATGACACCTACGTATTTGAGACACAGTTGGGGGAGTTTTAAGTGAGAGGTACTTCTCCCACACCCTTTCGAGAAATAAGCCAATTATGTCAGTGTCGACTGAGAGAATGTTTGCTCTCCTTACCACGCATGAAATGCCCTGTATTGTTATTCCCAGGCTTCTTATTATTCGTTGTACCGATTTCTGCGATTAATTCAGCTCGAACCGCTTAACGTAGAAACTTCGTTCAAACTTTGTCGCGTAGGTCTTGTAAAGGACACTTCAGCTATGTATTTTTTATTTTTATCTAAACTTTATACTTTTTTAAGAGAAAAACGAATAAAATGTACCCCATAGACTTACATTGGGCCATTGTGACATCATCACACCATATCATAATAGGGTCATTAAACTGGCTGGCACCTGAGCCCCATCCATTCAAGTCAGGTACTATATGGGATACCACATTATATTAGTTTCCACAACACTGTACAACAAAAGGATATTTGTTATGGATGGAATAAAGTCAGTTTAGGACATGTTTACTTCTTCCAAACAGGGCATGGCGAAGCACTGAAGTCCATGTCCAATGTCAGAATTGTGTCATCATCCTCTGTGTTAAATTTGTAGTGGTGTGATGTCAGGGAAATTACCCTAAACAGTTAACTAGCAGATTAAAGACACAACCCAGCATGGAAGTGAACTGGACTTGTTTACGCCGCGTCCGGCGGAGAGCAGACACCTTGACCAGGGTCTCTCTGACGTGCTATGCGGAAACAAAGTCCCTTTATTGAAAATCCAATGTTTACACAGGATGGCAGACAGGATTCTGGGATACACTTTAGGATATCTGCACTTTAGCTGAACTTTACTTCTGCCCAGCAACAAGACATTCCACAACCCCCCAATTCCTTCTTATCTTATGTAAACATATACGTGAGGTTTCTGGGTTAACATTCTTGACTCTACTAATTGTCTTCCAAAGTCCAATCTACATGGAGAACGCAGGGCACACAGCATTTTGGAACAAAACTTAAAACAAAAAGACATTCATGATAAAATATACTAATACTTTCTTTAACATGTGATGAACGTGTGTAAGCGTTGATCTGTGTTGATTGACATGTGAGAAGGCCCAATCATACAGCCTGTTCTGTACCACACCACATGTGAATACAGAGTGGGACTAATATGCCCTGGCTATTATTGGGTTCTATACTTCTCTTTATGACACCTACGTATTTGAGACACAGTTGGGAGTGGGGAGTTTCAGTGACGAGGTACTTCCCCCGGACCCTTTCGAGGAATAAGCAAATTTTGTCAGTATTGACCGATAACACACGCCGTCCGATAATTAACACCGTTACGATATACTTCTTATTATTCTTTCTACCAATTTCTGCGATTAAATCAGCTCGAACCGCGTAACATAGAAACTTTGTTCAAACTTTGTTGCGTATGTCTTGTAAAGGACACTTCAGCTATGTATTTTTCATTTGTCTAAACGTTATGCTTTTTAAGATATTAAAGAAAAACGAATATCCCATAGACTTACATTGGGCCATTGTGACATCATAATAGGGTCATTACACTGGCTTGCACCTGTGCTTCCCTGACGCCTGCTCCAAGGCTCCCCTTATCTCTGTCCCTCTCCATTCAACTGTATAACTAGGGATATTAGGAGGCACCTTCCTAATACTCCACTCGATTTTCTCTCCATCTTTCTATCTATCCCTCTCAGTCTACTCTCTCACACTCCATCTCTCGACTCCATTTTCTCTCATTCTTTAAATATTTTCTATCTTCACTCTGTCTTTATCCATACCCACTCGTCTTTGCTTTCTTCTTTCTATTACTCTGTCCATCAATTCCCACTCTTTTTTCAACTTTTTTATGTCAGCCTTCTTTGACTTTGACATCCTCTATCCTTCCTTTCATTTCCTTTTTTCCTCCATGCCATGTTTTTATCTTCCACTTTATCCATCGATCATTCTAACATCTCCTCCCTCCCCTATGTCCATTCCCTTTCCTACTTTCACTCATTCTCTCCCTCTGTAGAACCTCTATCCACTTGTTTGTTATATCCCTCTCCAAATCCTCTTTCTCACACTCCATCTATCTGCTTCAATCCATTTTCTTTCCTTCTTTCAAACTTTTCCCTCTTCACTCTTTCTCTTCCTAGTCTAGTCTGCCTAGTCTACTCTCTCTCACACTACATCTCTCTGCCTCACTACATATTCTCTCGCTCTTTCAATATTTTCTCTCTTCACTGTCTTTATCCATTCATCGCATCCATCACATTCACCATATCTGCCGCATTCATCGCATCCATTGCATTCAATGCATTCAACTCCGCAGGCGAGTTTAACAACAGTGATGAATGATGACTAATGAGTTTAACTACAGTGATGAATGATGACTTTAATGACAGTTATGAGCAATGAGTTTAACTCAATATAATTTCAATCCCAACCTAAATTCAAGTCTTTCATTCTCTTGATTTCCTAACTTTAACAAAGTACTAAAGACTGCAATATAGTAAATACAACACTACGTTCTAACAATATACTAAATAGTTTAGCCCACCTCAGCTTGTTTATAGTTGAGTATACTTAAAATCATTCCAGTATTTCGTGTGATTGGTCTGTTTAAGAGAGAAGGTAGGAATTGTCCAGCAGCTGAACACCCCACCCCAACCAGGAGCTGTCAGTTTGTGAAGCACAAGTGTGTGTGTGTGTGTGTGTGTGTGTGTGTGTGTGTGTGTGTGTGTGTGTGTGTGTATGTGTATGTATGTATGTGTGTGTGTGTGTATGTATGTGTGTGTGTGTGTGTGTGTGTGTGTGTGTGTGTGTGTGTGTGTGTGTGTGTGTGTATGTATGTATGCGTGTGTGTGTGTGTGTGTGTGTGTATGTGTGTGTGTGTGTGTGTCAGTGGTGGAGGAAGTACTGAAGTTTAGTACTTAAGTAAAAGTACAAGTACCCAGGAAGATAAATGTAAAAGTAAAAGTACTACATCAACAATCCTACTTAAGTAAAAGTAAAAAGTACTTACTTTTAAATTTACTTTAAGTATTAAAAGTAAAAGTACTCACGCAATGGGTTGTCTCTCAATGTCTAGGCTGTGCCATTTTGATAAAGAAATAGCTACTGGTAATAAATGCCTCTACAGATGTCACTACTAGTAATAATTATAAGCAACAACATTTGTTAATTGGAAAGGTTGGTGTACTTATTGTGCCTACCATCTGTAATACTGTTCACACTATATCTTACAATTCTGCGGATGACAAGTTATCTACCAGTCAGTGGTGGAATGTAACGAAGTATTTTTACTTCGTTACTGTACTTAAGTACATTTTTACGTATCTGTACTTTACTTAAGTACAAATAATAGTGCATACTTTTTACTTGCATTAAAATATTGTGACACTAACACTAACACTAACAACATAACACTGTATCATGACAGTCTGGATGATTTGAAGTTGTCATTTATTATCACACTAGCATTTAATTATCACGGCAAACTATTATGCTGAACCCTAAGTAAAGTACAAAAAAGTTAAAATAACGAAACCTGTAATTATTACTTGTGAAGGAATATCATTCACGTCTTACTAAACCTAGCCACGCGAAAGTGAACGAGGTAAACAAATCCTTTCTGTTTCCTCTTCTGAGCCTATGCAGGTCACGTGAAAAATTATCCTAATATCCGTAGCCGAAGACCCAGTCAAAATGAACGAATCATTTCTGTTTTCTCTAGCTACCAGTGCTGAGCCTATGCAGGTCACGTGGAAAATGAACGATGAACGAGATCTGATCTGTATCCGGCAGATGAACGAGTCGTTCACCTTCCGACCGTGTCTTCGGATCAATGAACGATCCGGGAGATGAACGAGTCGTTCACCTCCCGACCGTGTCTGTCGCTACACGATGGTAGTCCTTTGGGGGATAGTAGTCCCTCACATTGCGCATGCTCAGACACAAACGGTTTATGGCATAAGGCTCAACATAATCGCGCATGCTCAGACAACAAAACGGTTTACAGCATAAGGCTCAACATCAAAATCAACATGTCTGGCTTGTCTTAACGCATAATGTCGGTTTATTTAACGTATCATTTAATAATGTTGTAAACGGTTTAAACGTCAACATATGGGGCTTGTCTTAACGCATAATGTGGGTATATTTAATGTTATATTTAATTATGTTGTAAACAGCTAACAGCATAAGGCTCTACGTCAACATATGAAACGAAACTGGGGAGAGACTTTTTGATCCTCCACCTCATCTGTTTTGTCCACTGTGACAACATCTTCTTTGTTTTCAAAAAACTGGCTTTCGTCGCTTTTCTCCATGATTGAAAACAGATCTGTCGTTGTGATGCATGCGCGGCTTCGCTGTCGACAGCAGTCGACAGTGTCGCAAAATGACGCATGCGCAATGTGAGGGACTACTATCCCCCAAAGGACTAACATCGTGTAGCGACAGTGTCTTCGGGTCAATGAACGATCGGGAGGTGAACGATTCGTTCATCTGCCGGATACAGATCTTCGGGTCAATGTTTCGTTCTTCTGCCAACTGAGTCTTCGGATCAATGATTCGTTCATCTGCCGGATACGGATCTTTGGATAATTTTTCACGTGACCTGCATAGGCTCAGTACTGGTAGCTAGAGGAAACAGAAATGATTTGTTCATTTTCCGACTCGGTCTTCGGATACGGATCTTTGGATCATTTCCCACGTGACCTGCATTCAACAAATCATTTCTGTTTCCTTGGCTGAGCATATGCAAGTCCCGATGCGTGGCCACGAGAAAATGAACGAATCTTTTTTTGAGAGGACTCGTTACTCTCGAGTCCTTGTAAGGATTCGTTCAAAATGAACGAATCGTTCACGAACGACACATCATGTCTCCCTCAAAAAAAGGAGTTGCTAGCCTTCAATAATTCGCCCTCAAATTTAAAGTAGCATAGCGAGGTAAGCAGAGTGATTGCTATGCTAAGTTAATGTCCCTGACTTTTGAATATTGATATATGTATTTAATTCGTTTACTGACATGATATTATAATGTTATCTAGCGAAATGCATGTTGACATACAGCAATAGCATCAAAAAACATGATTGTATCTATGTATGTATGTGTGTGTGTTTTGAAGGGGTGATTTATGAGCTGCTACTGGCTGTCTGCAAACCCTGTCACAGGCTGCTGTGTCTTTGTTGTTTGTTAAAGTGACTACATTTATCACCGGAGAAGCAATGGTGGTGAAGCGCTCTCCTTGAAAGAAAAAAAACACGAAATCAATAATAAACACACAGAAATCAATAAAAACATACATGCAACATGATCTCAAATGTGCTCAAATGGACAAAACTGCGCTCAAACACTGACCACTTCCATCTGTTAATTAAAGGTGCCCTGAAAAGCCTCTTGTTATTGCTCAATCTACTCTTATGAAACTGAGACGCCACCATTGATCACTTCCTGTTGATCCAGTCATTTTCAAAGGATCATTTCACACTGCTTTGCATGTAAACATTAAGTGTTGCTTTTTTTTCTGAAAATCGCCATAAGCACATATCAGAACTTCCAACTTCAACTTTTCCCCCTCACCAGTTTCCATGGTGACTCATAGTATCGGACCTCCATTGAAAAACCCAGAGTTTCCCATCTCAGGGTTCATCAACTGAGTTCAGGGTTTGGCTCAGAGTTTGCTAACCTGCTATGATGGACCCAATCAAAAGACTGGGACAATCTAAAAAACTGGGAGTGATACAGACACAATGAGGAACAGGTGAGGAAACACATCAAGTAATAATAAGGTGAGGGGCGTGCTCAGAAGCACATGGTAAAAACAAAACACGGCAGGTACGACACACAGAACAATATTGTATTGTTCTACCATCATGATCCAGCTCTAGTTTAATCCTATCTTTCCTACGGAGATTGCAGTCCTAAATGGCATGGCTATGGCATAAATGGAGACGAATGTCTTCAAAAATAGCATCATGTTTATTTTTTTCTATGTATTTATTATTATTATTGTATTGTTCTACCATTGCGATCCAGCTCTAATAAAACCATAATTCTCCTGTGGGAATTGCAGTACAAAACAGCATGGCTAAAACCTCAGTGAAGAAAAATTGCCTCATAAATTCATAAATGCATTTTGCCCTTATTTAATTAGTAGGCTATTTATAGCGGTCTAATGGGCTTTAAGAGTAGTGCAGTGGCATACGGAAGGATCATAGGGGGGATACACATGGCCTTGGGCCTGCCATCAGAACACATTGGCTTTTATTTGCTGACCGTGATGTCCTCAGCTTTCTTGTTGACCCCTCTGATGTGGTCCCTCGCCGTGTGGACATAATATCAGCCTCCCAGCAACCATTTTATCCGGTCCTGTCCACCATCCATGGCCTAAATTTAACACGGTAAATAAATGATGCATCAGAGTGCATCAGTAAGGGTTGGGACTGAAATTACACCCACGGCTGATTTGGAGGGGCCCTAACAGTGCATTTATTTTTTGAATCACTGTGCCTCAGGCGAGCCTGACAGACTTCAATATATTCTGTCTCAGCATTGCCCAATGTATGTTTTGTAATGATGCATCACTATGGGTTCTTATCTAGTCAACCAAATGACAAATTATTCATTTATTGGGTAAGTCAAGCATTTGTGGTAGTGGTTGGTATTTGCACCTCTGATTGCATAAATAGACATAAAATGTATTAGGGAATTTTTGAAACAAGCAATATATTCACTCAAGTGTACACTACAACACACGCCTTATTAGGAATGATGTACGAGTATTCTCAGGTGAAAAATGATTTCCCTAGCCTTTGTGTGAATTAAAAAGCCGTTCTACATTTGTAGGCAGACACGAGTGATTTGTTTTCCTAAACCAAATATGACAGAACCCACTGGGGGAATGAAACATGTTTTTCCGTCCTGACGAAATTACCCTATTGATGACTTTGAAGAAGATGTCAACAGCTTGTGCTCTCACACTGAGGGGGAGACCATAATGATGAAATGCGTTGTCGCTCCGCTGCGTCTTCTGTGCTGACAGACTCATTTCCCTCTTCAGGTCAACAGGGAAGCTGGGATTGCGCCAAAATCACCCATCATTAGGGCTACAGCAGTATAACAATTTTCTTTACGAAAAATGCCACCTTGTGGTTTACGGTAATAACAACCCCCCCTCCCATGTGTTTATTTACTTCCGCAAGGAGCTTGTGTTTTCTTCTGCGGTTTGTCTGTCTGCCTTATTTTCATTGAACTTGGTGAAAAAGTGTTGCTATGATGTAATCATGAGGATTGGTTGCAATCACGAACGAAATGGCCACTTATAGTCACATAATACATGTCATATTCACATTTTTCTGAATGCGATATTTATATATTTAATTTGTGTTTTCCAAGCAGTTAATGGTCATTCGAAAAGAAGGTCACAATGACGTGATGCGCTTGATAAATGTTACGTGCATTATTCGTGCAGAGGTCTGGGAGTTTTAGAATCTTTTTGTGGTTTTTGTGTGGATCACGTGTGGACGTCATCCTTTTCAAAACTGGAAAAAAATTGAGTCTTTCGAAAACATCCCTATAAGTGTAGACAAGCCACAAGCTACACCAACGTTTCTCAAAGTGTGGGGCGCGCAGAGACGTGACAGGTGGGACGCGCCCCACACTTTAAGAAACGCTGATCGTTCGTTTCAGATCGTTTCAGTCCTAAATGAACCCAATCATATGTCAGTTGAGGACAATCAAGGCAAGATGAAGTGGAACACACTTGCAATCCCTGGCTTAATGTACCAGACTGTGATGATGT
This sequence comes from Clupea harengus, assembly GCF_900700415.2. Classification (NCBI taxonomy): domain Eukaryota; kingdom Metazoa; phylum Chordata; class Actinopteri; order Clupeiformes; family Clupeidae; genus Clupea; species Clupea harengus. The sequence goes on from NC_045171.1 coordinate 7,235,249, forward strand.
GATCTTCACTACAGATGAGTATGTGCTCTGACTGCCATGCCCAAGAGCAAGATGAGTATGTGCTCTGACTGCCATACCAGAGTGCATGTTTGGCACCCTGTAGACCCGGGTTCAAGTCCGGGTGGGGTTACTACGCTCTCCCTTCGCTACATGATCGTTATTATCTTTAAAGGAAGGCATTGCAACGGGGAAATCTCCCGTTCATCGCGTCTGTTCGCGCCCCACCTGTCACGTCTCTGCGCCACCCCACAATTTGAGAAACGCTGCGTTATGGATACATTTGTGACACGAAATACAAAGGTTATCGATTCAGTACCAGTGGCGAAAAAGACAGCTGATAAATTTGACAATTTTACATTACATTACATTTAGTCATTTAGCAGACGCTTTTATCCAAAGCGACATACAAGGGAGATTTTAAGCTTGGCCTACCATTGATAACACAATTGCATAGTAGGCCCATTTTATTGGAGCGATGAGGGACAGGTGGGGCTTGAACAGGCCCCCTTGTTCAAAGTAGGGAATGACAGAAAAAGTTTGAGAACCACTGAGCTACACGAAGATGGCAGCATTCACAGATAAGGAGAAAAAAGCTATTGTAATGGTAATGAAAGTGATGGGCTCAACACCACAGTACACCTCCTAGTACCCTGGCATGGCAGTAATGCGATTATTGTTGCAGCCATACCTGTCATGCACAGGTGCCACACTATGGCTGTCATAAAAGGTTATCCGACGGCTCCGTGTAGTGGAAGAGATGGGGATGCCTGTTTGTCGCACACTGTTGGAAATGTCATTAACACAAATCCTTTATCCCTGCTACTGGGTTATGCAAAACTACTCAGCACTGTTAAAACAACCCAACATGACACAACAGCTTTATCACAGCCTTATGGTAGTCAAAGGGTGGTCAGTACTGTACAAAGTACACCCCCACAAATTTTAAATATGTTCCATTCCGATCATTTCTGCCACTATTGGCTTTAGATCTGTATTATGAGTTTGGGCCAAATCAGCGCACCCGTCTTCCAAACACATCTTCTGGGGCTCTCAGTTGAGTGGTGAAAAATGGATCTGGGACCTGTAAACTGGCAAAAATACTGCACTGCTTGCAGTTGGAATGTTTAAGCGGAAACATCTATCTGGCCCGGATCTGGCCCACAGTCACACACCGTGTGTGAGTTACAGATGGAGCTAAAGGCTAAAGAGCTAAATGCTAATCTGGGTCAACAACAGGTCATGCACCTGCTTTAACCTCCCTCCTCTTTTTTCTGGCTTTGGAACAGCCATTTTATTCCTGTATTCAAAGATTTGAGGTAGCGCTGACGGTATCGGCTAGTCCACTGGATAAAGCTAAACTTTTGCCTGCGAAGCCTGCATTCTCATATTAGCAGACTCTTCCAAAATAACTATGCCTCAGGCAAAGCTAATTTGAGTACAGTTTTTAATAGACTGCCCTTCATAGTCATGTTCCTGTTACCTCCCATCTATCTTTTGTTTGGTTGACACCTACAGCCAATTAGATCTAACCCCACTATCTGACCCTTACTCAATCAGAACGTGTTACCTGTATGGCACCACACCCATTTTCTAAGACACGTTCGGCCAAATACATCCCTTCCAATTTCAAAAAGTAACGGCTGTTTCTGCAATCCCTTTTTAAATAAATCAATTCATATCTCGTAAATTAATCTTTGTCCATCATAAACAAAAATATCCCTACACATGTTACGCCAGTGACTGTTGATCAGCACACCTCCTCCAGTCCTGCCCCCATCTCTGCACGTGTACACATACGCAATGTCGTTTTGCCCCATATCTTTCATGTTGTTTGCCCAGCCTCTCTTTTCAGAGTGAATCCGCCTCTGGCATGCCTACAGCAGTATAACAACCTATATAGTTCCCCTTTCACAACCCTATTCTCTAATCCCAATTCAGGTTTCAGGTTGCAGCGCCTACCTCCTCCATCACTGCCCTGTCTATGTCAGAAATGGCAGCACCAATATCTGGAACAGGTGATGCCATCACTGACATTTGAGTGCGCTACAAATAAAACGAATTATTATTATTATTATTATTTACCCAGAGGCATATGCCCATTTACCCAGAATCATACATATTCCCCACAGTGACTTTGGCCTTTGCTAGGACATCTCTATCCACAACAACCTCTGTCCATGATGGCAAGGGTGCTGTCAGAGTTGTTAATCCCACTGATGATCCAGTCCTGCTCGATGGTGGTGGATGCCCCTTAGACCAACTTTTGGCCGTCATGGGTCGCCCCAAATGATGAATATGCAGTGGTGTCTTCAATGAAGTGACAAGCCAGTTTACCCATTACCACAAGTATCTTTGGATAATGCATGTTTATCCTCAGACCCCACCACCTATGACCACCCTGTCAGGGCTTCTACTATGTCTTAGTTTGCCAGCCACACCAACAGGTCCCCAACATCCCCCAGTACATCCAGTCACACCACTGACTTCCTTACACGCACCCAATGTGGACTCAGACCTTGCTGCTGGGCCCCCTCCATTTTTGCCACCTGATGAAAACACAGACATAGGCTAAATGACAATGCTCCGTTAGCTATATTTTGCCAGGGGTATTAAAGGTACAGTGTGTAGTTTTTAGTGGCATCTCATAGTAGAAATGGAATATATGGTATTCTTAATTATGTTTTCATTAGTGTACCTGTAATTATCGATCGTGGTGTTTTCGTTAGCGTAGAATGAGCTATCAGCACACATCAGACTCAAAGTCACCAACACCTCCCCTGGCCACAGGGAGCACCAGGAGTCTGTCTGAGGAGCTGCTGCGCTGTCAGTACCAGCAGGGCGTGTATCATTTATCATATCAACATAGGGAGCGGGTCCTCTTCCACGGAGTCTGCAATGTTGCCCCGCCATGTTTCTACAGTAGCCCAGAATGGACAAACCGAAACGCTGGCTCGAGATGACAGCCATCGTAGATACTCGCACACCCTTGTAAAGGGAAGGGTATTCAGCAACTCAACAACCGCACCACGATTCCACTAAAAACTACACACTGAACCTTTAATAACCATTTTGAAACAACAGATGAAATGCAGAAGAAAAATTGTCCTTATCCCCTATTGCACTGGCCTCCTGGCATGTGGTCCGAAGGTAGAGTTACAAGACCCCTGGTGAAGTACATTACAGCTTGCAGGGTCTTTTATTTTAGAATGGGGATTGGAACGAAGATGAGGAGTAGAGAAGAAGAAACAGATTTTTTGATGGAGTTGATATAGTCAGATTAGTTTCATTATTCACAAATAAATGCCATACGATTCACAATTATATTTTTTGTTGTTCACAAAAAAATGTTACACCGTTCACAAATGTTATTTGGGATTCACATATAAAAGTCAGGCGATTCACAAATAAGTAAATGATGTTACATCTATTTACAGACTGACAACCCTGCATTTACAGACTCAGAATTAATGCTCACCATTTGTGAACATCCCAACATTTGTGTGTGGATTTTGTTTAACTTTCCAGCTTTATCCACAAATGCAAGCCTATCAGATGTCTCTTAAAATTTCAGCTAATCACATATGATTATGTGTGTGACTGAATGTGACCACATTGCATTACAACTTCAAAGTGTCCAAATATGTGGATACAACATAACGGACATCTGAGGCTTGAACTACGAACATTTCATTAAGCTGAGTTCTGATGTTAGTTCAGTTAGTTAGTCTCAATGTCAGGCAGCAGCAATATAAATATTGGTAGGCATAGAAGGATCAATGGTAGGAGGAGTTAGCTATTAGGTCAGCCGGTCGTAGTGTGAAGGTGGTGTGCAGCTCCTTGGGTAGTTGTAAGTTGAAGTGATCTATATACTTGCAAGCTTATGAACTATTATGATTAAACTATTACATTACACTCGTCTGAAAAGATTATGACGAAACGAAGCTGTAATTCTGAAGCACGAAGCATAAACGTCGCTCAAAACATTGTGTCCATGAGATCTGCATAGAGGAGTCACTATCAGCTTTACGCAACACTGCCTTTAATATCCGCCGTAGCCATTAGATGGCCCCACTCTCAAAAAGAGCCTAATAACTTTGAACCAACACCAACTGAATAGGATACACGATGCAGTTGCTACCTATAAATGGATAAAATGCATTCAGCGATCCATTCTATTCTAATATATCTAATATTTACATATAACTCACTCTCATCCACGATTTCAGAGCATTAAATTCGTCCATTCATAGTCACACAATCTAACTGACGTCAGATAATCAGTGATTCATACTTGGCAGGGTCTTTAAGGATGGGGGCACACTCGGTCTTGTCTTGTACTTCACCTAATTGTAGGCTACATGTAACCACTGAGTGCTGACAATAATGTAGGCTACCCAAAACTAAGGGAGGAGTTTATCTGAGACCACTATAGTAAGTTAATGTTTGTGCCGAGGTAAGCGACAGACATCAGTTCACGCCTGTAGAAGTGCCGCACACTTTGGGACTCGTCTGGGGCAAAGTGAAACGGTGTCGTCCGTCTCAAGAGTACGTTGGAGGAACAAGGTACATATAATCCCTGCAACAGTTCGTTCAACTCCAAAATGCTCTGCGCATCACGGAGTCATTACGCACGTACTTGTCAACTTCCCACCGCTTTCGCCGCTCTCAAATAGATGCTCACACTGGGAGGCGAGTACATGGCTTTGATTCAATCATTATTCCCTTTAGATATTTCAACTGAGCGGACTTGAAACGCCTCATCCCGATGTATCCAAACGGACGAAAGTAAACATTCTCCTGAAAAATGCTTTTCAACAGAGGACACCCTGGAAATCTCTCTTGCGCTGTTCGAGAATGAAATTACATCTTCGATTATGTAGGAGGGGTGAGTATATGAATAGACCAAAGATAATTCTGTTTATTTATAATGTGCAATAATAAATGTAATACCAAGCACCAGGAATGACCATATCGTGTTGTCTAACAGTCTATATACATATGACATTTACAGTCTATATACATATGACAAGTAAAACTTCGCAGACGAGTACAAATGGCGGCATAAAACCATTTAATCATTTCAATGTGATTCAAATGATATTTTATTAGTTTATTAATTGGACTGAGGGTGTGACAACGTGAGGGACCATGTTCTACCCGTGCTTAGTAAATACAAGACATTACACTTGAAACAAGGTTTCTGTAATCATTGAGTAATATAATTAAATAATATTAATAATATTCTTAATGGCTAATTAATTAAACAGTAAAATACTGTATAAGAGAGAATATGATCCTGAGCATTTCCCTTTGACAGGACAGAACATGTCCCTGAGAAAAAACAACTGTTTCTTCCTGTTGTCATTTTTCAGTGGAAGTCTGCTTCTCACAATGAGCTGATATCTGTCCCCACAAGTGTTAGACGATGGATGCGAACCTGACGACTGTGGTCGACAGCGGGTATCTGGAGAGCGACCCCTCCACGCGTGTCCTGACTGGATGCTTCCTTTCTCTGCTCATCCTGTCCACGCTACTGGGAAACACCCTGGTATGTGCTGCCGTCACCAAATTCCGACACCTTCGCTCCAAAGTCACCAACTTCTTCGTCATTTCGCTGGCCGTGTCGGACCTGCTGGTGGCCGTGCTGGTGATGCCCTGGAAGGCGGTGACGGAGATCACCGGCTTCTGGCCGTTCGGTGCCTTCTGCGATGTGTGGGTAGCGTTTGACATCATGTGCTCCACGGCGTCCATCTTGAACCTGTGCGTCATCAGTGTGGACCGCTACTGGGCCATCTCCAGCCCGTTCCGCTACGAGAGGAAGATGACCCCCCGGGTGGCCTTCATCATGATCAGTGCGGCCTGGACGCTGTCCGTCCTCATCTCCTTCATCCCCGTACAGCTGAACTGGCACAAGGCGGCTCAGCATCATCATCTTCAGCAGCAGTCCCCCTCAAGCACCTCGGCGGCAGTGGCCAACGCTTCTCTCGGGACGGTGAACTGTGACTCGAGCCTCAACCGGACGTACGCCATCTCGTCCTCGCTCGTCAGCTTCTACATCCCTGTCGCCGTCATGATCGTCACGTACACTCAGATCTACCGCATCGCCCAAAAGCAGATTCGCCGCATCTCTGCACTGGAGCGCGCGGCAGAGAGCGCCAAGAACCGCCACAACAGCATGGGCGGAAGCTCCACGGACGAGTCTGAGAGCTCCTTCAAGCTCTCGTTCAAGCGTGAGACCAAAGTCCTGAAAACCCTCTCCATCATCATGGGGGTGTTTGTGTGCTGCTGGCTGCCCTTCTTTGTCCTGAACTGCATGGTGCCCTTCTGCAAGCGCGGAGAGGACGGTGGAGGCGACGGCGGACAGGCGGACTTCCCCTGCATCAGCCCGACCACCTTCGACATCTTTGTCTGGTTCGGCTGGGCCAATTCGTCGCTCAACCCCATCATCTACGCCTTCAATGCAGACTTCCGCAAAGCATTCGCCATCCTCCTGGGGTGCCAGAGGTTCTGCCCTGGGAACGGAGGTGTGGAGACTGCCAGCCTGAATAAAACTTGAAGGGCCACCTGCTATCCACGCCACCACCACCATCACCACAACAACAATAACAACAACAACAACAACAACCCCAGCCCCCCTCTCCCCCTGCCTGATCACCCTCTCGCCCACCCTGCACACTCAAGGGGACAGAGGACATTTACAATGAGCGTAACATGACCCAGATTCAGGCCAAGCCATGTTCAGGCTAGCCACGTTCAAGCCAGCAGTTGTAAGTAGGGGGAAAAAAGTCAGATTTCGGAATACCATTCCAAGAAGAGGAGGAAAAACAAACAACTCCTGGCAGCCCTTGGCGACTTGGATCATGTTGCTGATGGTACTTTGCAGAGGATAATCCCTTGAATCGGAGACAAGTATCACATCCTCTGCAGGCTCTGAGGTCTGACAAGCATAGCAAGCAGAAGGCCTGGTATGACCAGAGCCACAGACTACAAACAAGACAGACAGTCCATCCATGACCTCGGCTATTTTTGTGTGTTCAGCTTTTATATAAATACTTCATACTTCACAGAGAACCTTAATGTGGCTGTTTCATTTCTGTAGAATGTTCTTTACAGCAGGCACTTCTTAGCATACATGAAAAATCATCTTCTAAATCTGTGGTTTGGGATGTGTGCATCCCCATTGGATCATAAAGCCTTGTCGTTGGCCATTGCCAAACATCATGTTAACATGCAAGTCGTAGCTTTGTCATCATGCAGATCATGTCCATTCCCCTTGATTGCGGTCATTTGGCATGCAATGAAGTGAACTGAAACGAATAGAGGCAATTTCTCATTCCATGCATTTCTAAAATACCACAATTTGAGCAATGAAGGGGGTATGGGTGAGGGTGGGGGTGGGGGGGGTCTAATTAAACTGCCCCAGATTAACCTTTCATTGGATATTTTGTCCCAAGTTGACTATGTTCTCTGCCTTATTCATGAGCTGCTTGTCTCCCATTACTACATTCATGGGAACCATTTTCTTTTTTTCCAAAACAAGCAGCCAGGTGGTCTGTTATTCCACAGGCTATATTGCGATTGCCCCCCCACACACACACACACACACACACACACACACCACCACCAGCACTGCTGTCTTTGTATTGCTCTCTGGGGTCCATGCCATCATCTTTATCCAACACTTTAGGTGGCAAAACATCCAGCACCATTAAACAGATGGCCAGCGCATAAGCAGCTGGAGCGGGGAGATAGGGAGTGAAATAGTACCTTTGATATTTGTGTGTAGGAGGATCTGTTGATGGCATAGTTATCATTCAGGTTTTGATGATCATTGCATATGGGTAACAGATTGTAAATGTAATGGAGTATTTTTTTTTCAACCCTTTTGTGTCATTGGCGAACAAGACCTTGTCATTGGTGGGGTATATTGAATGATGCTTCTTTTTAAATGATTTAAATTGTACAATATTGAAATGTATGTACGTCAGTGGTCAGAGTTGTACTGTAGAAACACTAAATGTGGTGCAAATGTTCAAGTGAGAGTAGTGGTGTCTAGTGCTGCTGCTTCCCAGGAGGATTTTCTCACAGACAAATCAAACAAATGGGCAGTAATCAAGGATCTTGTGTGCAGTTGAGTCTAACTATCAAATAACTATCAAACCGACAGAGATACCTTATTAGATTGACTCTTACTTTCTGTGGACGAATGTGTCTATAAGCTTCTGCTGAATAAATGAGTGTGTGAGTGTGCTTGTTTGTGTGTGTGTTTTTTCCCCCAGTAGTCTTCATGTTCCCAGGCCGACAGAAAAGATTAATGGCGAACATTTCCATTCTGACAGTGGCACAGATCTCGTCTCCAGCATGTCGACTCCACAAATTTAGCCTCGGATAGCTGGGCCATTTCCTGTCATCTTCCCAGTGCTTTCATCCACTTTACCCACACCCCTAAAGTGCTTTAAACCTAACTGTGTGGAGAAAAAAAAACGGCAGGGGAAAATATGTACACTGTTTAGCTTCCCTGAAGCCCCCCCCCCACACACACACACTCCCTTTTTTGATGCAGAGGCAAGAGATAACAGGAGCGGTGGATTTGAAAGAGCTGTTGAATGCCTGGGCGGACATCTGGGGCTCGGTGAATTTAGCGTCTCCTCAGTGGGTCTGCGCTGAAGGGACGGCCTGGGGCATCTCGGGTCGAGTGCCAGGAGTCTGCTGAATGGAGTATGCAGCAGGGCATGGCAGGACTTTCACCGAGCACAAAGCAACAACTCTTGTCTTGTTTTTCTTTACGTATATTTATTTTTATTGGTGTTGAAATAATGTTGTAGGGAGATGGATCCAGTAACAAAAAAAATCAGAGTATTCAGAAGTCGTGGAAGTAAAATCTATACTATGTGCCAGAAAGAATCAATCACCGCTCGTTCCTGGAGAGCTGTTTTTTTTTACCAAGACGTTGAGGACTTGAAGCCCTGTGGAAATCATTTCCTCAAATTAGACTTGCATAACCAGTCACTGCAAAGACAGCTTGGAGCCAAACATCACACCATAGGCTCTCATGACTAATGTTAAACTTTGCTGAGCACTTTTTTTTATAAACAGGTGTGTGTCAGGCAAAATATCTTGGCAAAACAAAACATGCATTTTGGAAAAGGCTATTGTTAGGCTCTGTGTCAAATTACCCAGGTACTCTGTGACCTTGTTTATCTGCCATATCTGTGCCAGATGTGGGCCTAATCTGGACCCGATCTGTGATGGAAGAGCACAGGAAGTCTTAAGCTTAATTGTCACATTAAATATTTATAATTCATAAACAACTGTTATGGTGATAGCACTAGTGCTAATGCATTTGTAATGGCTCCCATGAAATTGCCATGGCAGTTTGATTATTTAAATGACCGGGTAATTTGCGTCGGTGAATGACCGGGTAGTGTCTTCACTGACGCAAGCGTGCGAGAGTCTTAACGCATATTGACTGATATAGATGTGATATATATCACAGGCTCGTATTGATACTGCTGCTCCTTATTCTTCTAGCTGGCCTGAGACGCTCCTAGTCTTTTAGCACCCCTCTCCATGACTGCCAATAGTATTGGCGAGGGCCATTTAAACATCCCAGCGGTTGTCTGTGTCAGACATTTTCCCCCTTGTCTTTCTCTTCTTGTCTTCCTCCTTGTGACAACAATTGGCAAATGCAACAGCAAGGCATCATCCGTCCTCTCCTTGTCATCCCATGGAGACACTGTAAATCTACACGCCGTGAGGGGGTGTGTGGGCAATAACACCAACTTCCTGCTAAGAAGAACCACAGTGGCCCTCAGACAAATTTCCTGGCTAATCCACACTAATCCTAGCGGCCCCCTCCTATTCACGTGTCAGACCCAACTGCTCTTTGCTCCTCTCATAACCGCCAAGGAGGCCTTCAGAGGGATTTTAAAAAATCCCTTTTGGGGAAAAAAATAAAAACGTCATTATTCACAAGCTGCTCGGAGACACGATAAAACAACAAAATGACATGCATGCAACTGAGAGGACTGTCACACACACACACACACACACACACACACACACACAGAGGGAGAAAAAAAGGGAGAGGGAGAGAGGGGCTGGCTGACTACTAAACACTACTTGACACTTGTTAGCACAGTCAATTGATTGGGCCGCAAACACGTTTTTGTGTAATCTTTGAAGATCACGCCGTAAATAATGCGCCTTGTCATAAACATTCTGCCAAACATGAAGGAGCAGCCCTCCTGCTTCTTGTTATACATCATCAACGCAAAGCACAGTCATTCCAATAATTAAATCTCATCTGGCATATTCTGCGTTGTATGCGTTGCTTTTGTGATAACCCCCCCCCCCCCCACACACACACACACACTTGTGTACAGCATGGGGGAGGTTGAGTGGCAAGAATAAGCGTGGGGAGACTTAAGTAGGGTGCTGATGGATGGCCCCTTTCAAAAGCAGTAATCCTCCACTCACTGAAGGACGGCGCTTGCGGAGGCAGTGTCAGGTCCGAATGGTAGGCATGCTAATGTTGCGCCCTTTGGGCTTGTCTCTGAAGTGGTGGCTGTCCAATCTGACCGATCTCATCACGTCAGTGTCTCTCACAGACAGATGCCCTCTATCAACAGAGGAAGGGAAAAAGAGAGAAAAAAAAAGAAAAGAAAAGCGGGCCGTCTTTGTGGGGGGGGGGGGGGGGATGAGGAAGAGAGAGTGAGAGATGGAGAACGACGTTTTTATGATTAAGGGGAGTTGGGTTAAAGTATGAGATGTTTTGTGATGTAATCCCTGTGATGTCATCCTTGCCAAAGAGGTGACAGATGAAAATCACTGTAGGGTTTTCACCTCTGTAGGATCCACCGATGATTTCCTTGAAATAAATTCCGATCGAGCTGCCAAGTCCTTTTCCGCGTTTGTGTCGCTCCAAGCAAAGGGGCGTGGCTTGGACGGATGCTTGCCGCCGCAGTGACATTCAGCGCTGCAAACGAAGCGCGTTGAACGCGCCCCGAAGGACTCGTGAGAGAACCATGACTCAGACACACACACCTGGGTTCCAGCCTCACATGCATCATCAGACACACTCTCGTCACTGAGGCAGTGATGGACCGAATACCCCCTGACATGTATCGGCTCACCCGTGAGGGGGCAAGCCAGAGCCGCGGGGGGATTCAAGAGTGACCACGCAACATCTGGATCTCCTCTGCTCTCAGAGATCATGTTAAGAAGACCTTTCAAGAGTTACCATGCAGCAGCTGGATTTCCTCACCTCTCAGAGATGGTGTCCAGAAGACCTGTCAAGCTTGCCATAGAATGGCTTATAAGACACAGTTCATCCCTAAAAAAGACCAGATTTTCCAGCTGTTATTATCCAGTGTTAGTGGAGGTTTTTAAGGGTGAGTTATCACAGATGTGCATAAGTACACAATGAAGTTTTATGCCCCTGCTCCGTCCTTCGAGCGAAGCGATCCAATTGTCTTGTGATCACAGACACAAGCTGTGCAAACATAATTGCATCGGAGAACCCACAGGCTTCTAAATGAAATAATACGTCATTATGCAATGTAGCTGATGTCAAAAGTATCAACAAAATCAGTAATAATAATAATAATTTAAAAAACACATGAGTGGGAGCTGAAAGCTACTTTTAGTGAGTCTGGGAAAGGAAAGAAAGGCCTGTGTTAGACTCCTCTGGAGGGCTTCATCTTGGGAAACCAGGCCACTCTGTGGCACTCTGTAAATACCACGCAAGACTAAACAAAACCCCTGAGAACTAGGGGAAGGGGGAGGGGCGATGAACCTGTCACTGTTCAAGTACAATGATTCTGCACTATGCCGTATGCCAAGTCTTCCGATATTTTGGCCTCGATGTTAACTTTATATCGTGCGTATCATCTAAATAATTGCCAACACCTGCAATTATGAACTGGCAAGACAGAGGAAGGTCAGAAGGATTTGTTTGGTGCATAAATTTGGAGCATGAAATTGTGTGCACCTCAGATTGTGCTAATCTTAATACATTTTTTCAAATGAACAGGACAGTGTTAGTACAATAATGATGTAATGTAGTATATATTAATTTGTCTAGTAGCATATATCAATGCATTATATACCTATATAATATCAATATACTGCATTAATGTACCTGGAGGTTTACAGTACCAGTCAGATATAACTGCCTAAGAACTAGATATCCAGTTTGTATTAGACTTCACACAGAAACAATATTTGATATATACTTCATGGAAACTAAACTACATTCTGGAAACTAAACTACATTTGTGTCTTTATTAAACTACCAGAATGTAATGTGCTGTAAGAGTCGCTCTCTGATAACAAGAAACACATTTGATGCTGCGGTAAACCTACGCAGTGAACCTCTCTGACTGATATAAGTGATGTAATACACACACTTTCTCTGATTTGGCCTATGAACAAATCCTGAATATACTTTCAAATAAATACATATTACTTTCATGATTTTTCCTGACTGATACTGGAGAAAGTTATCTATTTTTAAACCTCTTATTCAGAATTCAAGAGTGCTGGGCACAGTTAACCCAGGCTCACTGTAAGTGTATGTCCTCCAAAGGACCCCTGCCATCGACACAACATGGAGGATGTTGATGTATGATCTACTAACTTAATAATTACATTTCAAGCCTGAGACAGATCTGGGACATGCTTTACAACAGCAGAGCTATGTTATATGCCAAGGTTCTTGTAATGGTATGTTCAGAGGGAAATGCAATGGATTTAAAACATGCCTATCACCAACCTTGGAGTCATTAAGCATATACAGTATATCACACACACCTCCCAAATAGAATTTAGTTCCACATTGTGCATTTATCTTGTCAACAATGTGTAAGAGTGTGTTCAATTTGAGAGCATGATTTCAACATTCAACATGCATTCATGCATCTGATGTGTATCTAAATACAGTATATATGTGTGTATGAATGTTTATGTATGTGTGTGTGTGTGTGTGTGTACACATCTGCAATTGCTAATATTTGTGGAAATTCAGTACACTTTTGGTATATACAGCATATACTCTTTTGGAATATGCATTTCTGATCTTAGCATCACAGCTACGCCAAACTGGCTCTGCACCAGCTTAGCACCTGTGCTGCATTCCTAGACTGGCTTGGGTCTGTTGGATGCCCTGTAAATTAAACCTTATTAATTATGCTGTTCTGCCTTCACTTAATTAAATGCCAAGCTTCAGTGGGCTACAGTTGACAGATGCACACATGCAGAGAGAGGAAGAGAAAGAGAGAGAGAGAGAGAGAGAGAAAGATAGAGAGAGAGAGAATATAGAGATGGAGAAGGGGAGAAAATATTTCATATTTCAACAGCCACAGCAGCTTTGAGTTTCAGTCTTGTTAAACATGGCATCTGCTTTTCGCTACAGCCATCTTTACAGAAAGGCTTTCATTTCTAAGACCATAAACCATAATCAGCAGGATACGGTGTCTCATAAATCCTATTTGAAGAGATGCAGAGAGAGAGCGAGAGAGAGAGAGAGAGAGAGAGAGAGAGATGCAGACAGAGAGAGAGCGATGAATGGTTGTTCCTGCTTTAAAAACTGGATTTGACTCCACAGACAGTCCTTTTTAATTACAAACAGACTCTCCCACTGAGAACATGACAGAGCCGCTCCCACTTCGAGCCTCCCTATCAGCCGAAGACATGCCGAAATGAGACACACAAAAAGACCCAGACACTCCGTAGCTGCTGGGAGAGCCGTTTTAAAGACTGTGGTCTGCCTGTCATAGCTGCACACTACAGGCTAAAAGCCACACTGATGACTCTTTCTCTTCCCAGGCGTAGGGTGCACACAGAAAACACACTGTGAAAATGACATGTTTGTAGTTGCTTGGAAAGATAGCATTTCAGCCTGATCTGAGTCATGTGCATCAGATATATAGATAGCCACAAGTTAAGTCCAAACACACCACTGGAGCAGATGGAGTTACTTTGCTGGAAGACTCTCGACCACTCTAACCCCCTCATCCCCCCCAAGCAGTCCTCTTCTTCTTCTTCTTCTTCTTCTTCCGCTCTCTCCATCTGCCTTCGTGAAACGCATGTCCCAATCCCAAAAGTGTACACTGGCCCCGGGGCAAGAAGACAGACTCTCGACAACACTGATCCACAGAAGCTTCCACAGCCCCCGCCCCCCCCCCCCCCCCCCCCCCCCCCACCACCACCACCCATGATCGCTGGGCACATAAAAACACACGTTCACAATGTGCTGCTTCCATGCGCCCCCCCCCCTTCCAGCGAGGATACACGCCCGCCGACCTCGCTACAGCATCGTGTCCTAGGGGCTCCAGCGGCAGCGATCCCACAGAGGACACTCTCTGTCCACAGTACGAGCCCATCAACACTCTCCCCACACCTCCCCGACTCAACGCACGGCCTCAGCAACCGTGGTGTAACGTTATTTACACTCACGAATGCTTCCCTGGTGTTCTAATAGGGCACGAGGGCATTTTTGTATGCTGTTATTTTTAAGAGCAATTTTTTGTGTATTGCTTTATTTGCAAAGGCTGTGTGTGCTGGTCTCAACCTCCTGGCTACTGCGGGACCTTGCAACCTTGCACTGTGAGTGGGGGGGGGGGGGGGGGGGGGGAAGAGAGAAAACGCGGGCACATGAGAACATTTGCTGCCCTAGGGAGCGAAAAGCCACTGAAGTGCAAGCTCGTTCAGCAAAACAACGTCCACACCACTGACATCAGTGAAAAGCGAATGGAGTCTGCATTCTGAGAGGAGGACGCTGAGACGTCGCTAACATTCTCAGACGAGACAGAAATAGCTATGAGGAGGGAGAAGAGTGTGTGTGTGTGTGTGTGTGTGTGTGTGTGTGTGTGTTGAAAGGATACATTATGAACATTGTCCGAACTGCATTCTTTAAGATTCTTCTCTTTTCTTTTTTTGGATGTGTGTGTGTGTGTGTGTTTGTTTAGTCATTTTTTCCTCTCTGTGACTCATTCAGCTGTGGCTAAATCAACAAGTGAACGAGAAATCATACAGATTTCTCTGGTGTCGTCTTTTTGTATTTAAATCAAGTTTTCAATGAAAAAATGGTACATGCATGAAAGTGAAAGTCTCAAAGTCACCAAAGTGATTCTAGTAATTTCTACATTTCTTCACTACTTTGTGGAAACTGCTATGCTGTTAGTTTTCTAGGTTTGACAGTCATAACTAACTAAGAATCCTTTGACTAAAAACTGAAGTGGCAACAGCACCAACTGCCACCATAAACAGGCACTCATCTTTCACAGTTTCATTCCTCTTGCACAGAAGCACCGGCTTTTAAATAGGTCACGAAATCGATACCACACACAAGACACAAAATAGCCATTTGTTATTCTTTATTACTGAGGCTGAAAGGTGTTTTCCAATAAGACAATGCACGAGGGCAGCATCTTTAGAGGTCATGACCTAGACACAGCTGAAATGGAACACTTTGAGAACAATGTCACACACATAGTAATGTGTAGTTACACCAACCGAAGCCTGTGGGTAAAATACTATATGGCCTGCATTATAGCTCAAGCAGTAAAAGCGAGAGCCTATTCTTACACAGATTGCAGTTTTATATTTTAGTCATTGAACAGGCCTGGGTGTTATCGCCTTGCTCTAGTTGAGCTCCAGGAACACAAATATATACAGATATATTTGTGTCAAAGCAATCATGGTCTCAAAGTCTGATTATTTATTTATATATATTATGAAACAGAGGTATAATTGCAGTTATATACTTGAGATTGTGAGGGTATCATTGCTTAAGTATCCCTTATGGTTTAGGGGAGCTGTGCTACAGATGGTAGACCATTGTGAATGCATTAGATTGCAGTACACAAAAACTGTTATAGTTGCAGTGCTTGATCATAATCCATTACACACATTCCACTAGCGGTATGTCAAGTGTGTGTGTGCCAATGAGCTACTTTGTTTCAGGAACACATAAGAATTGGTGTACTTGAATGGCTGTTGAGCTCAAATATCAACAACCTCTTGCCAGGATTGAGGACTGCACCTTCACATCCAGGAAGTGCAATTCCTGGAATACTCACATAAAATGAGTTGAGGTGGTCTGGAGGACGATTTCACAACACAAAGACCTGCACAAGCACGTGAATGTTACACTGGAAATTCAGAAATTCTGAATGTTAAGGGAGCATACTGTTGACTTAATGTGAGAAGAATGTTTGTGTAATTCAAATTTCTAAAAAGGCCCGGGAGAACAATGAGGGTCTGTGTGGCACATCTTGCATTTGGATTTAGATAATTTAATTTTCTCTTGCAATTATAGATGGAACATTAAGGCAATAAGGAAAAACTAACGAACTAACTAACTGTTGTCTCTACCAATAGCAAATAACATCTGGTGGGCCCTGAGAGACCCTTTGTCATTGGATGCTGTTCACTCCGATTTAGAACATGTTACCCTGACAGGTCTGTTGCTTGTTGGTCCTGTACCTCAGGAGGACCTGCTTGGAAAAGGTGCTAACAGTGCCGAGGTCACAGGTTTTATTCCCAGAAAACAAAAAAAAAACTGCTCTAATGAATACCTTAGCTGCACTGTAAGCTGCTTTGGATAAAAGCCTCTGCTAACTGGATAAACATATTTAATATGTTTTGTCAGGTCCCCACCACAGGTGACAATGCCGAGGGGGGAAAAACATCCTTTAGGCCCCGACACAGATAACACTGGCATGAATTTGTGGCCCCTTTACCTTCAAGCCTGAAAGAGAGAGAGAGAGAGAGAGAGTGCGATCCTCTTCCGTGGGAGGACTGTAGGTGTAAGTGTGATCCCCTTGTGCTTCGGGCAGGGAGTGTAACACTACTGGGTGCCCTTCATGATGTTCTACTACGAAGCGCACCTGTTCCAACGCTTTGAAGATAAGATGAAGGGAGTTTCCATAATGACAGCTCCGAGAACAAAAACAGAGTACAACAAAACAAAAAGGACAAAAAACATTCTTTTTTTCGGGAGAATGCAGTCTTGTTCCTCCCTTGTTTCATGTTCTCTGTCATACTATTACGATATGGTGAGAGTCCTCCAGTGTATTTGCGCTCTTTCAACATCTTGCTCACAGACCTCTTTGAGCCGACCAAGTAGCACTTAACGGAGGTTAGCTGTCACACTGATAGCTACTTCTATGGACTACTTTCAGTAACTTTGATAAGGTGGATAAAGTGAAGTGCTTTTAATTAAAAAGTGGTCTGAATACATTCACAATGCATTGGCGACTGTGTACACCAACACAATCACTGATAGCAATCACTGTCCCACTGTCCTGATTTATTCAGAAAAAACTTTGTTGTGGCTAGGGACATACCGGGATATTTCCTTTTATTCTCTCTGTGACACATTCACGCGGTTTTCAGGTTTACTCTCCGTATCTCCGTTCAGGGTAAACAAGGAACGACATAGTCATAAAATTCCATGTTTCAAGGTTTTGCCCCAAATTCAGTCACTCATGAGCCCCCGGGTATCATGTCGATGTTATCTCTACCTCTCGCAGGCTCCGGGGCTGAGAAAAACAAGATCCGAGCCGGAGGGGAGCCTCCCTTTTTGCAGAGGCTTAGCCGCCGCACGCTCCAATAGTCACCCAGATGACACCAGCTATGTTGGCAGGTGTGCACAGCCACAACAACAGCATCACTGGCTCTCTTCTCTCTCTCTCTCCTGCACTGCCACCCCCCCTTCTTCCCCCATCAAAGCCATTGTGGGGTTTGTCAATCACTTGTGCACAGCTCTCCGAGCAATTATTATGGTCCATTCCCCCCCTTCCACACTTCCTGCAGTCAGATAACACTCAGCGTAGGTATACATACACGTATACACCAACCCAAACACATGTACCTACAAAAGCATAGATACACACACACGCACAGACACACACACACACAGACACACACACACACACACACACACACACACACACACACACACACACACACACACACACACACACACACACACACACACACACACACACACACACACATTAGCCTCTGATTGTAAGCATATCTGAAGATTTGGAATGTGCATATAGGCCTCAGAAGGAGTTATGTAAAAGCATTTGAGGAACACTGACAATGTAAATTGTAAGTACGTCTTACTCCTTATGTAAACTACTTTTCCTCTGTGTTAAGGGCCAAGGGCCTACAGGATATAAATGCTGTAAAACCAAAAGATCTTAAAGACACAAAGCACCTAGTTTAAAGATTTGTTTGTATTTTTTCTCTCCCTTGTGCTTGAGCCTTCATGTATCAAGAAACTGCTCGTGTTGAAGTAATTTCCTGGGTGACCTGCATTAGAGAAATGTGCATCAATCATAGTAACTCTAAATGGCATCTTCTTAGCTGGATCTAAATATTTCCACTTGCCTCCACTGGTTTACTCACCCGTCTGTGCTGTCAGAGATGATTAAGCCTTCCTCCTCTCCAGATTGCTGACTCCTAACTTTAGGGTGACATTCTCTTTAAATAAGCAGATTGCTCCACCTAGTGGAGAAATATGAAACTGCAAGTCATGGTGCGAGATGACAGAGAGCCCTTGAAGTTTCTACACTGTAGAAGAGCTATCCAATAAAGTCATTGTGGCTTGTGTGTATTTGTTGTTGTATGTGTGTGATCATGTGTGTGTGTGTGTGTGTGTGTGTGTGTGTGTGTGTGTGTGTGTGTGTGTGTGTACTTTACTTTTGCATGCATAGTATGTGTCACAACTTCGGACATGGGGGGTGGGCATGCTAGCAAGGAGGCTAAAACCCATGGGTCGCTAGCACGCCAAGGTGTCGAGGAGTGAGGTTTACTCACTACACAACACTATATCCACCGGCTACCATTACACTTGCCCCCCTAAACCTCACTCCCATTATGGGTCTACGGAACCAAGGTAACCTGTATTGTATAGACAAGCACAGTCCTGTGGCGGACTCAATCTCACAACCTCGGACATGGGAAGCGGGCATTCTAGCAAGAGGGCTAAAACCCCATGGATCGCTAGCAGGTCTCTTAAGGTATCTGGGAGTCAGGTTTACTCACTGTACTCACAGACTGCCGTTACATGTGCACACGTGTGCATGTGTGTGTGTCTAATCTGGATTACTGGAACAAATCATATCACTTTTCCAGACCTCCCCGGTTAGCCGCACTTAAACGCATTACTTCTCACTGCATATAAAAGCCTTTCGCCATGAAAAGGGGTCTCCTGCGGGGTTTAGACCAAAGGAGCAAAAAAAACAAAACAAAAAAAAAACTCATCTTGAGCTAGGAGGCTATTTCAAATCTCCAAAGGATTTGCTATCGCGCTAATGCCCGGGCCTGTTTTCAAAACAAAGGCCATGGAAATGGGCTGTGAAATAATCGCTAATTGTAACAAGCGTTCCATGGGACGCGGAGCCGGGTAGACTGGGCCAGCTACAGACACAGCTAAGTGAGTAAAAGAAGGTGAACCCAGTCATATAATGCGCTGTGCTCCTTATCACCAAGTCCCGTGTACACATTCACATACACACACACACACACACACATACAATTTCATAGTGGTAGAGTTAAAATTGGATGCTAAGGACAATTAAGCAGAGTTTGGGTTGACGTGGAGCCTGGCATTTTGAGAAGTTACAGAGCACTCGGCGTCTGTTAACACTCTGAAGAAGTCCTAGAGGCCAAAGCCTTATATTATCATTACTTTGTGTTGTTTTTTCTGTTAATGATCAAGAACTTATTCAAAGGCCTGTTTTGTGAAAAACCAGAATGGTTCCTCAATGACACTGCACGACTAGAAAAAAAAGGAGTTCTTACAGGAACTGTAGCAAGTATGTTGTGTGGGGGTTTAGGTCTTAAAAGTATGATTACACACCCTGGGGATTAGAACTTTTTAATGGGTGCCTATTTCATCCAGAAAGACCATAAATCTATTGTAAATCATTTACCATTGAAGGTGGATTTAGACCGCTTCGGAAAATTAACAGGTAATGACATTCTTCAGGTCAAGCACATGGTGGAGATTAGGCTAGGCCACTCGGTGAAAGCCCCACCAGCCAGCACGTCACGTAATGACATCGTTTAATTAATTTCTCTAAGACCACCAGCATGAAAAGGAAAGCTGCCCAGGTCAAACTGAACATTTACAAAGATTAGCTGCTTGACTGCCTGAGGCCGGCTTTCTCGCTGGCTCAATTTAAAAAGAATTAAAAGGACCCTTGCACCACAAGCGAGTTGATTCCCTTATCCTAAACATTCCCTTTTATTTGGCATCCTCAAATATCACACCTTATCAAACTAGGCCAGCCCGCACAGTAAAGATATTTGAACAAGTACACGGCTGATCACAGACTTAATTATACTTTTCAGAGTTGTTTTTTTGTGTAATACTCACTAACAATGACTTGTTTCACTAACCTTGGTGACAATTGTTGGTTGGCATGTTAAACAGTATGCAACAATTTGCCACTTTATGAGGTATATTTTATGGGCAACTAGTTTTACTATCATCATCAATTTCTTTTTTATGTGTGGTCATGTGAAGTACAGCTTAACACACCTGTAGTTCCCGCTAGCTGCCCAGGATATGCCCTATGTAGTTCTGTGGTCCGGGATAGACCACCCCTCATAAATTCTCAAAAGACACTGGTTAGTATGCTTACACGCTTTTTATCAGTGCAAGCTGTGCTGTTGTTGGTGTTTTTGCATGCTTTTCACGTAGTTAGCTCGCTGGTTTTACACCAAAACTCCATACTAGTGCTTTAACAACGACACTGAAGTCACACTTTTTTGTCCTTGAATTGCCACATCTACAAATCAAAACAAGAAGTGCTTTAATTGTGTTTGGCAAATATCATCAACGGTCTCCTCAAGTGTATTCATGGTGTCAACAAATATTTCACTATGTTGATACCATGTATACACTTTTAATATTGCTTTTGGGCCTTTGCACCAAAACAGAGAACCACAATCTTTGGTTTTAAATTGAATAAATTAGCCAGTACAGAACGGCTTTGTAAGTCAAGAGAACATTTAATAAATCAGCACATGGTTGGCCATTCATTTACATACATTTAATATAAACTCAATATAGCATTAATCTTATAGTACAACTCCTCTATATAAATATGTTTGATAGTACTGAAAGGACAACAGCATACTCAACATACAAGAGAAATAAAACTCTAATACAGGCCCTTTCAAAGGACATCAAAAATAGTTTTCCATTAATTGTTTTCTTTTAGTATATCTGCAACAGCCTGTCTAGAGTGCAACCTTGCAATAATAATTATAACACATTTCTGACATCCTATATTTTCTCATTAAGGCAACCGAGCTTTCTTTTTCATAGCCACAAATCTTTGGATTTTATGTTATTCAGAAAATGTCTATTTAATTTTACTGACATGCTGAATACTTAGGAGAAAAATAATACATTTCTACCGCATTGTTCAGTGATGTCAAATTATGACGACTATTTTTCCTTTTTTTTCCTCATTGTCAAAAATGTGTCAGAACATAACCAGTCTACAAAAATATACACTATAAGCAGGATTAACTATCACAATCCTGCCACAAAGCGCTGGTGTTAGTTGTGTAGGCTGCCACTGTAAGGTGCATTGTTGTTGCATATATGCAGTCTATCTGCAAACAGCCTTTAGAGGAAGGGAGTGATTAAGTCTCTGTCGACTCGTCATGAAAATATCTCTTGAGGTGTTGGGGGACTCAGGACAGATGGTAGATACTGTATCCCATTGGGCTTCCATAGAGTCCCATGGGGGGCAAGGGAAGCATGTGTCGACGGAACGGGTACGTCTGTCCGTAGAGGGAGCCGGAGGCCTGGAACTGAGACGCGAGAGGGAACGGCAGAGTCAGGCTTGGGTGCAGCACGGGCTTGGAGGCCATTTTGAGCTTCTCCAGCTCGGCCTCCTGCAATCTCTTGGCTTTGGCCCGCCGGTTCTGGAACCAGATCTTCACCTGGGTCTCGGTCAGGCTGAGCGAGCTGGAGAACTCGGCCCGCTCAGCGATGGACAGGTACTGCTTCTGCCGGAACTTCCTCTCCAGGGCCAGCAGCTGCGAGGTGGTGAAGGGGGTGCGTGGCTTGCGGTTTGTTTTGTGCTTTCGCAGCGGGCATGTGGCAGAGCTCAGCTGTCCTGTGACAGAACATTAAATAAAGTCACATATCTGGTGCATTTGTAAAATATTACATTTAACACCCCTTGCATTAATGTTTCTTCAACAAACTCTCTATGCAAATCTTGTACTGAATATGTTTGGTTTGAAAAGCTGTATTCTATTGTGTAAGTATTGTACTGAATGTGTTTGATTTGAAAAGCTGTATTTTCTTTTTCCATATTTACAGAATTATAGATATAACGTTTATAATGCTATAATGTTAGATAGGATGCTTATGGCTGAATTATATGTATTACATTATATATCTATCTAGACAGATTTTCCCTAAAATGTAAATATGAGCACAGAATTGTCGAGTTAAACTATATAGGTAACTTACTAGGAGGTGATGATAATCTGGATCTTGTGGCCCAAGATGGGCTGTCGTCTTGGTCAGATGTTTCAGACTTCACGGGCGAAGACGGGATAAAATGCTTGGGGAAGTCTTCAGTACCGACTGTGTCTCTAAAAATCGCAAATGGATGGTCCCTTATCGTTAAACACTGCATCCCTTTATGTTGCGACAGGTCGCTTCGTGTTCCTCTATCTGACATCAAAGTTTCCACGCTGAAAGGTAAGCTTGACACTGATGTCTTCTGGTCCTTTGGGGATGCCCGTGAGGTAGCTTCTTCGTCTGAGGAAAACGTCTCTCTTAAGTTGCCGGCATCCATGTCTCTTGTTTTTTTTCTCACCAGCACGCAAATCTACAACGACTGTCTTTCGAACATTGAACTTGAAAGCAAAAAGGCACGTAGGTGAAGGCTATTCTGAAGACAAGTCTTGCCTCCTCTCTGTGAACTGGAACTCTAACATGGGAAATCGTTTTGAGGTATACAAACTCTCAGCCAATCGCTGCTCAGTCGAAAATAGTTGAAGAGGAGGCCGTCTCATTGGCTTTGAGTCTAGGGCCACGGGTGAGGCGGGATGCCCTCGGGTATGTGTCCCATGTAAACACGAAGGCGGGTAATTTGTAGCTAATTGCCTGAAGAGGAGAATGTTTCTAACATCAATTTAAAAGTCTGTCTTCAATACATTTGCTGAAGGATTTTTATCGAAATAGTCACATAAGACGCTTGGAAGTCAAGCTCTGTAGCCTGCTTGTTTTTTTTCTGTCATAACAAAAACATATTTTGCATTGGAATTTAAGTTGCAGCTGGTGCCGGTGCTGTTGCTAGGAGTTACGAGCATAGATTATGAATTCAACATCTTACACTTTTGTGTTGGATAAGCCGACAAATTAAACGTGGATCTATTCAACAATCGTTACAATTGAAATAAATACATAACTTTACAAAATAAACGTGAGAAAAACTCAGCACTGATTAGTCATAGGTAGAAACAGGATCTACCTGAACAGGCCCATCCTGTCCTCCTGGAGAGCTGTGAGAGGCACTTGGGGTTGGATTAAGGTTTTGGGCTAGCATGAAAATTACTGTCATTATATTGTTATTATTAACACCTTGTAATTAGGCCTTTGGAATCCGGTTCTTTTAAGCGGGATTTAACGGTAATGACGGAAAATTGCTACCTTCCTGAGGTGTATGGCGCCCAGTCTGATTAGCGCCAGCCTATCATTTCAGAAAACTTCTGCTCAGTGGTCACGTGACCTCGTACAGTTCACGCTGAGTGGCAATTGCATATCTGAACGCATCACTCGTCAGAAATTAGCAGTTGTTTTCTGGGTCAGGTTGGTTAAAACCTTGTGGTCGTGATGTTATTGCTGCTTCAAAAATGATACGAGAGAGTCATCTCTGGAACTTGCTGTACAAATGAATGTAGAAAAATCAGCCTTCATATTCTTGAATACTGAAACCCTATTCAGCCTTTTCAGGGGCATAACACTATCAGATTAACAGCATAACTGTCACTGTTATAGAAGGGAAAAAAACAAGCTCTGACATCTGCTAAAACCATAGGTCCCCTTTTCCACTCGCACAACAGTGTCTTAGCTCGCTGTCAACAATCCAATTCTACCAGAAGGCAGCCACCGGCAACACAAGCCCAGTAGTCTCAATCATTTCAGTTAAAAGTAACACTTAAATGCCTCCGCACTGTCTATGCTGCTGCTCTCTTATTACAGGTCTGGCGGTGCAGCCAACCCTGTGATCTTGACAGGTTTAGAGCCATGTTGAGGGGCCTAGCTTATGGGTTCATTAAGCTTTATGAATCACTGTGTTCACAGCTTGACTTTTCGTGTAAATGCTTGCAAATCAATTAAGGAGCAGCTTTTTCATCCCCTTTCATGGTTTCCCACAGCAAAGGCAGTGATTTGTGGGCAAGAGTGGGGTTAAGAATCAGAAGAAATATGTTCAGCCTCTGAGGGGGTTGACAAATAAACTTTTATTGGTGTTTAATTAAGTTGATGAGAGGAGATAATTAGCTAAAAATGTAATTAAGATATGAAAACAAAGTTTATTAGACATGGCCTTGTTGGTCATGGAAAGATACCTGCATTCCATAGTGGTTGCCAGTTTTAAGAATTGCACACGCAGCAACAACCACAACTTGGGACTACTGTTGTAATGCTACTGAGGGTCTCTTTTTGCTCTCTGATTTCTTCTGATCTGTTATAATACACCACAAAGGTGATACACAATTACAGTCATGGACAAAAGTTAACAAGCGCTCTTGAAAATTTTTACTTTTTTCTTCTGAATGCAGTGATTGCATCAGAAGTGAAACTGAATGAAAGAGATTGCATCATCGTTGTGTCGGCCTTACTTTTTTAATTGACCATCACACAGTAAACACGTCATTACGCCGCATTTTGCTGTGGTTTGCCTTTTCTAAAAATCCCCCAAAAATGGGTAAAAAGTGTCATTCACGGAAGTCAAGAGGGAACAAATTGTGGTTCTTTACCAAGAAGGATAACCCGAACGAGCGATTAGTGAGAGGTTGTAGTAAGACTATCGTTCACAATGCAGTTGTGACATTTGCAGACAGAAAACAAAAGCAAAAAAAAAAAAAAACATTGTGTTTTTAAAAAGGATATCAAATGTATTTTGTCAGCACATTGTCAAATAACATATTGCATTATTTTGCCAAACATTTGATTAGGTAGCAACAGCACTATATTTTCAGCACCTGGTCCTACAGTCATGGCTTTTAACAAAACAGTATTTCCTAAAGGACGAAGAGGCAATAACCACCAGAAGTGGAAAAATAAATTAGAGAGCAGGGAGAGAGATTCAGATTGTGCCTTTGATAAATGAGAGACCAAAATGAGTTACCTGCCCAACAATTACCCGTCCTCCCTGAGTGAGTCAGGTAGTTACAGACGAAGGAGGAATGACAGTGACCCCGGGTCAGGAAGAGAAGGCTCCGCCACTGAGTGGAATATTAGAATGTCAACGGAGCCTACAATCTTGTCCCAATAAATCTTGAAGGGGAGCCATGGGGTTTGGGACAAAAGGGTAAAATGACATTTCTTTCTTTTTTTTTTTTTTTTTTTTTTTTTTTTACTACAAGCTAACTGCAGAAGGTCTGCTTGTTCAGTGTAGTGTGGTGTGGGGTTTAGTTATATGAAAATTGATTGAACATTGAACATCCAGAATGTCACACTATTCTCTTGATGTGGATAGAGTTGTGCACTGAGGAAACCACTGTGGAAATGTGACAGTTAATTATGATGAGCATAAACAAATGGACGGATATGCAGAAAATGGTGCCCAACTCAGCTTAATGCCATCACCCGTATCCAACAGCAATACTGGTGACAGTATTACTCTAACACTACAGTGCGTGATGAGTCTAATGACCTGTCTTTTTTGGTTTTCTTCTCCCATTTGGCAGTGTCAAGCAACATGTCTTATTAGCTCTGAGTTGGCACTACTTATTGTGAAAATCTCAAAGCAACAATAAACTATCAGATTTCTTTGTATCCATAGTACAATATTAAACACAATTTCTAACCACACAGTACATTAAAGTACTTAAACAAGGGTTAAAGTTCCTATGCCTTAGAACACGGAAAGAAAGCATAAGACGATGAGTCTGTGCTTGTCAGGATAGACAAAAGAAAGAGTACGGTTGAACTTTTTTTAATAAACAGAGAAATTTATGTTTTGAGAAGGATCCCCAATTGATACATTAGAGCAGGATTTCATGGCTCACAGCATGAGACCAACATACTGTGAAAGCTAAGAGATGAGCATGCATTGCTGTTATTTGTGTGTGTGCATGTGTGTGTGTGCGAGAAAGAGATTGTTGAACGGTGCTGAACCTAACTTCTACGCTATATCTCACACGAGAGCATTCACCAGTCCAACACTGAACTTTGAATAACAACTACAATGGTAACAGCACTCACTGAAATAACAGCACAAAGAGGGATGGCATGTTACTGATGGCTAATTAAAATAAATTGCCCTGATTGCATCCACTTTCCATAGGTCCTGAGGAGCTAAGTCACTTGGGACTCATTTTTTTTTTTGACTGGATTTGTTTTTCCACTGTTTCCTCCGCTGCCACATACTGTCGAATTAAACAAAGGCTCTGGGCAAAAAAACAAGGAGGAGGGACCCAAAAGTGTAAACAAAATCAGACCTCATTTCAATTTAAGGATTTGAAAATAGGAATACCGCTAAGTATATCAAAACAATTACTCTGTTTAGAGAATACTTAGGATAATGGAGTGTAATGTAAACCGTAAGGCCTCTGTGTTTATTTAAATGCACTATATGTCCTAAGATGCTTGCCCTAGAGCTCAGCGAACAGGCTTTCAGACAGAGCATAATAGGGGAATGAATGCAATTTAAGTATAATTATCTTATGGTGAGTTTCAAGCGGTCAGAGGCTGTTCCTCTAGATTTGGAACTTTTTGGAGCATGTTTACTATTTAGTTCTTTGTGCGCAGCTTGCTTTATGGTTAGTTGATGGATCTTGTTGGTGCTTCTAATTTCTAAGCACTGGCATTAATCTCACCCAGTCCACTCATAATGCATGAAACCAAACACAAACAATCCCAGAGGGGCCCTGGTTGATTAAACGTTTATAGTGCAATCACAGGCACACCGCAAAACTTCCAGTTCCGACGACATGTAGTGGACGTGGTCCGTTTTGTTTGGGAAGACTGTCTTATTTACTGTTCCTGCACCACCCTGACTAAGTCGTAAGCCATTTTGAGAGATCAGATGCTTTTGTATAGATATCCAGCATTTAAAACGTACTTTTATTTATCCCACTGGCAGTTTGAAAAATGCTTGCCATGTCTCAAACAAGGGGTTACATTTTGCAGTTGGGAATCCTTCATGTTCATAGCTGTCCAACGCCCTTGGCAACAGCCAATTTCTTCTCCCATCAGGCTACAGTGAAATGTAAGCAGACCATTTTGCGCCATTCAAATCATCAGAGACAACACATTAGATACACACAGACAACATCACTTTGAAGAGTAGATTGCACTATCGGGGGCAGCACTCCCCCTCCCCAAACAAACACTGCAACATCACTTAACCCTGTGTGCTGCTGCCAACGACAGCCAGCTTAATGACAGCTCTCATTTAACTCAGTTTCCCACATCACCCAGGAGACTTACGCAGGGAAGGCATTCCATAAACACTGTAACTGAGTGCTTGGTAACCTGACAGAGAGAAACATGGCAAGCTGCAGGTAACTGGGCATTAAGGAGAGGACGTCTAAAGTGCTGAGTGCACATGCAGCCGTGGGATCCATTTTCCTGACACAGCAGCGGCACATGAAAGCAGGCCGGCCCCTCTCTCACGGAGGGCCTGGATCCGGCGCGGTCGGCTGGCCTCTCTGCCTCTCGGCTGTGGGGGGATCGGGGCGCTGCTTATCGTGGCCTCATCGACACTTGTGAAACACATGGCGCCTCAACTGAAGTCCCGGCGCTCAGCAGCAGCTACCCTGCAGGCAGGGTGCAATTATACCTGCACTCAGAAGGAGAGGAGGGACAGCCTCCACTACAGACAGAGAGAGAGAGAGAGAGAGAGAAGGCAAGAAGGAGAGAGAGATAGAGAGAAGGAAAGAAGGAGAGAGAGAGAGATAGGAAGAGACAGAGAGAGGGAAAGAGTGAGACAGAGCAAAAGGAGTTAGGAAGCAAAAAAGAAAACAGAGAGAGAGAGAGAGTAAGAGAGAATGAGAGCACAGGAAGGAGAGAATGGGAAAATGGCACCGAAGTCATTGCCACTTCACACTGCATATTTTTGGGAGTGCCTTTCTTAGAGAGGGCAGGACAGTGGGAGTTTCTGCAGTCTGTCAAAGATCTGACTCGGAGATAGAAGCCTCAGATGTCATCTGACTTAATCTCAGCTCGAGCCTTGAGAGGGAAGATCTCCTGTTGCTGATTTATGACGGCAACACATGGCCTCTGAGATTTCACAGAAGATTTGTCAAAGATATCAGTGCTTCTGGGGGCAACAGCCATTAAGCAAGACACTTTTGGCACTGATCTCCTGATGTGGTGACTGCAACTTGTGCTAAGCTGTCATTCTACAAAAAAGCCTGGAGCTACCTGATGGAAGTATTACTGATAACAAAGACGCTAAGAATGCAACGTATAAAAACAAGGTATATAGACAACACACACCAAGACACTGAGTCCATGTAATAAATGTCATTATAATGAAATCAGAACCCATTATTCACAAGGCTGTAATGGCACCCTGTCCCCCCTGATTATCGCCGTTCTTTTAAGGCACTTCGCCAAAAGTTCAAGTTGTACAGAACATACTGTCCTAGACTGCCATGTACTTCAGTTCAGTGCAAACGAATTCACATGTCAATTAAAAGGAAGATCACAATTCAAAACTTTCAAAAAGGCAATGAATCACTATTGTTCAAACAACAAAGAAACATCCAGCCGTCTTTCCTATTTTGCTAGCCTTGGCTCTTAATCTCCCACTGTTTCCATCACGAGAGCAGCTTAATGTGCACAAGTTGGTGCTCTCATGGAAGAATGTGTATATTGACGCAGTGTGGTCCCTAATTTGCTGTCTATTCTCGTTTCCAAGAGAGGTAATTGCAGTTTGTGTTTTTCCTGTTTCTCTAAACACCATTATACATTGAGCGCAACTTGCTTGTGGCTCTGGAGTTGTATTACCACAATTAAGGGCAAGGTGTGGCTCTATTTGCTTCGCATGTTTCAACACATGACCCTCAAATGGGCCTGGTGGCGAAAATAATTACAGCTTAATTCACTGCTGGCATCCTGATGGCTGTGCTTTACAGTCCTGGATTAGAGAACTGCTGTTTTCTCATCAGCTTTGGGCCTCTCTCCACTCAGTTTGTCTCTCTTATGTGTTACGATGTGATTTAACGGGTCTTTTCTCACAAGGCTGACGCCATAAAATACATTAACCTTCTCTTACAAGCTCTCAGCGACTGTGAAACCATGGTAATACATTTCACTGATTGTTTTGTAGATTGCAATGAAGACATTCAGTGAGAGAGTTTCAGTAAATGTGAACAACTAAAATGGCATTGCCTTTGTTGCTCTCCCTTGCCTGACAAAGGAGCAACCTTTTTCACTCCTACAAAATCTGAGACATAAAGTGGTGTAGGGATGTGTTAAAGTTGTCGACACTGTTAACTTTATGTCATAACACTTTCAAAAACACTCTTAATTAATTGTGTGTGTGTGTGTGTGTTTTCAATCAAAACTAATCATTGTCCAAATGAACAAAAGGAAAAAGAATATGAAACTGTAGGGGTTTATTGAGACAAAATCTGACCGATTGGGAGGATCAAACAGAGGTTCTTGAAAGCAAATTTTTTTGAAAAATTAAATTAACTTAAAATCTGGAAACAACCTACTGTGCCACAACCTTTAATCAAGTCGAAGACCCAAGGGAGTCTCCTGAGTTCTAGAATCACTGTGTATAATCCATCAGGACAATTACCGTCCAATTACACATCAGCATCATGATTCTTGTCTGCCATCTTCTGGCTCTTTCTGTGCCCCTTTGCATGATGGGATTCATGAAAGGTCTGCCCCAGAGGGCTAGACAGCAGATGCTTATATTACACTCATCCACACACACATGAAATATATTTTTGTATTTATTTATTTACACACACTTAGTTATCAAAGACAAGAATGTTTAGGCAAAACTTTTTTTTTTTTAAATCCCGCAAAATGGTATACTAAACATTTTACGCATATATATATTCTGTCAATATTTTTAATTCATTGAAAACAAATTGGCAGTAATGAAGTATTTAAATTACTTTTTATAGTTCAGTTAAATATGTGTTAAATACGTGTGTAAAATATGGAAAACATGTAGAGGCACAGCTACATTCCGCTTATAGTTAACTCTGGAAATAATAAATAAAGTAAATAAATAATAAAATAATATCGAATAGGTTTCATTTCACATTCCATCCACCACAGGACCTGTGTATTACCTTACTGTCCAAGAGACCATTGGGTTTGTGCCTTCACAGGAACAATAAACACAAAACAACTTGGACAACAACTTAGGCACAGTCCATTTCCATCTCTCACACACACAAGACACACAATTGCCAGCTTTATAACTATTTCAAGACAAAACTCCAGACCCCGAAACCACTTTGTTTGAAAGTGCAGCCGTGTACAAAGGCCTCCCCATGTAAACAATGCACGTACCCACATGGGAGTAAATTTGGCTGCGTGGCTCCGAGGCAAAGCTCCCATCATTCACCAGGCTCCATTCAGCACATTTCAGGCCGCAGCTCTGATTAAAAGGGCCTGTTTAGTTGCTAATGGATCATCATCCATTTCTCCTTCTCCTGTTTACTGGGAACAAAGCATCAGCAAATTCCATGTTTATTTCTTCTCCATAAAAATGTAATGCTGTATATTCTAAAATAAGGAGATTTTTTACCTCTGTTGCATATGCACTAAACGTGAAGTGGATCTTGAAACTCACTTAGTAAAAGCTTATTAAAGTAGCCAAACGTTACTCAAAAGTAAACTTACTTGGAAAGAAATAAAAGAATGCGACAATGCAAGGGTGCAATAAAAAAACGATGCCTTCGCCTACTTCTGAGCAACTACAGCACCACCAACTCCAGTAATTGCAGCACCACTACATAACTAAATCTGTTCTGAAACCCATTGTTAAATAATAGCTCATATAAAATCAATACAGTTAAAGAGAATACCCAACCTTAGGAAACATGAAAATAAATAACCAGCAGTCATAGGTAGGTTGTCAAGATGTGAGTATCATACTTCTTTTACTGCACTATAACAAACGCATGCCTTAGGTGCAATGCATAATACAGACATGACTGTTTAACATGTGATTATTGACTTTGATTTCTCAGAAATAATTAACTTTTCTTTTATATAGAGATATTCTTCACAAAATACCAGGACAAACCAGTAGTCACCTGACACACACCTGAAATAGTCAAAACCTGTGTCTCTTGAAGGCATTTACTGTGTATGTTTTGCTCAAATATTAAGAGTTAAAACATTAAATCTTTTAATTCAGTTTTTGTTAAAGACTTGTTCATGTGCTGCTATAGGTCAGGGACAAGTAACAGTACTATGATAACTGGATACAAAGATCTAAACATCATTGAGGGTGTAATTTTTTTTTTTTCAGATCAATCCGAAACAATGCAATATGGATATTCTGTCCATTACATCACATTAAGGGGACTTACTGGCGTGTATGGGCTACTTGTGGTTTTGACAAAGGTCAAGTCATGTGTTCAAAAAAGCATCAACTGTAACTAGTCATTCTCATCCGACTTATTCACTGTTGATAATAGGAAAGTAGGCTTCAGACAACATATTTTTTTTGTTAATGTAACCCTTTATGGCTGGAATATTTGAAATAACAAGTGATCCTAGCGATGATCTAATCAACATAAATGTGCTGCAGCCGCACTCGCTAATAGCAGAAAGACAAATCATGGTGCAGTCAACTAAATCTTGTACAGTGCCCCAGAGAGTAGTGAGGTATTTAATCGCTTCATCGCATTTTCTGTAATTTCCGATGAGATTTTTTCTTATGCATGAACGATAGCTAAAATGGTATTCTTGTGACGATCACAGTTTTGTGTGTGTGTGTGTGTGTTGTTGTTGTTGTTGTGTGGACACCTTTTCACAACTAGCATTCAAAACAATTTATGGAACAGCTGCAAAAATAAACCAAATTACGCACAGTGTGTTTGTTATTACAGTATGTAATTAGAAATTGCAATCACTTTATCACATTTACTTGTCGATAAACCAATACAATTATATGTATATTAAGGTTATTGTACATACGAGGCCTTAAAAATAATGGGATTATATTGGCACAAACAGAAACTCCACATGAAGGTAAAATTTAAAATTCAAGCTTTTATGTACTCAAGAAAAAAAGAACAAGAAAAAAAAAAGTGCAGGCTCTTTTCTCCTCACAGAATGGGCACGTGAGAAATGTATGTACTGCTTGTATTTAGTCTGTTCCTGGGAAGAGCAGAAAGTCCCCCTATAAACTTATTTTATGGAGACAGCGCAGGGGGAGAAGGGCTTCACAGGAATGCAAATATTTTCTTCAATTCTGGGGGATAGGTCTGGAACTTTAAACCTCCAAAGGATGTTTAAAACATGTTCTCTTAACGTGGTAGGGGGTTGGCAGTCAAACCTGCTGCTTCTGCTTGTGGCTTCGATAGTTGTGATGGTGAATGTGAGACTGCCTCCAGCACATCCATGGCAAACTGAACAACTTAACCTCAGGCTCAGAACAATTGGAATCTGCACGACAACACAAGCTCCACCAGCATTCAACACTACCTGTCTAACTGCAGACGTATGCAACCATCACCTGCTGCAGTATGTGACATAATTCAACAAACATTTGCAGAGATCGCCCTCTGCTGGTTAAAACTTAATAGGCCATTGTCCGAAATGGCCCAC
The DNA here is from genome assembly GCF_900700415.2 of Clupea harengus. NCBI lineage: Eukaryota > Metazoa > Chordata > Actinopteri > Clupeiformes > Clupeidae > Clupea > Clupea harengus. Next base: position 7,268,289 of record NC_045171.1, read on the forward strand.
TTTCAACAAAAACACAAAACGAACTGGTCTGTGAAAAATGAATAGAAATGAATTTGACCTGATTCCTGGTCTGTTCTTCCAGTCTTTTAAATCAGTTAATGCCTGGAAATAATTACAAAGAGACTAACATGAATCAATCAGCACTCTGTCCGTTCAAACTCAGATGACTAGATTGAAATTGCTCTGTAATTATTACATGCCAGAAAACATAAACAGCATTAAGATACCTGTGACTGCCTGACTTTTTTGGGAAAGGGTCGCCAGCCTCCTCCTGATTTGTCTGTTCTCTAGGAGCATCCTAGCAATGGTTCTCAAAACACTCTCCCTAGCCTTTGACTGTCCCAAAGGAAAGAAGAGAGGATAGTTTATTATGGCTATTTACAGTTCATGATTCATGAAATATCGTGATTTCATCACCTCAACTTACTGTTTTGTTTTGTACTGTTTTGTTAGCCGTCAAAGGGTCGTCTCTGTCAATAAAACTGAAAATATCCCCTTCTCCATTACTAGAAGTACCTGCAAATATACCAATTAGTTTGCTGACAGACAACAAAAGGAAAAAAGGCTTACACAAAAGTTGCTTACATAACCAAGTTACACTGTGTTTTTGTGTGGGTGTCAGGGTTTCAGTTACCTGGCAATTGAAGTGTTTTGCCAGGTAAAATGCATTTAAAAAACAATAAATTAAAACCGTGCTGTTTAAAATGCCTGGTAATAACAGAACTATATCTTTTTGTTATTATTGTGTCACAATTTGTGTTATTATTGTGTCAAAATTCAACCGCTTCACTGAAAGTTCTATTCACTCAAACCATGTTTTGCTGATGCTGACAAATAAACGATGTACAGGATTTATCTCATCTCATAGACTATGATAGTGTCATTGCTATCATAACAATCTTGTGTGGTTGCAGGCTAACCAGAAGCATAGCCGCGGTTATGCAAGAAATATGGTTTCACAACAACTTAGCTAGCACCAGTAAACAATGCATTTCCGTAGTAATTTTAAAAGCTAAACTTTTCTTTCTTTCTTCAGTTTTTTGTCTTCAATTCTTCAGTTGCACATCTATGGATGCCAAGCAGGACAGTTTGTGATTGCATCAAATTAGAATTAAGTGGTGTCAAGCACAATCATGCTGTGAAGTTGCAGTTGCAGCCTATACTATGGGAGACGGGTAGGATTTGGACACGTTGAATTCAGTTGTCCACCTTATATCGAAATGTCCACCCTAGGATGACATCCTGGTAACAGTCCAACTGATTTGAGGACGTAATCCTTTTGATAACCCAGGTGTGCATTATATTTGTGTTTGTAACAGTTTCGGGGGGGGGGGGGGGGGGGGGATTAAGAGACCACATTGTTTCTCTGGATAGACTTATAGATAAGTGTTTGAACCAATGAAAAGGTTCCAAATTCCCAAATTCCAAATAAAACTATTGTTATTTGGTGCATTTATTTGCAGAATATGCTAATAATAAAGGTCATAATAACAAAAAAGATGCAGTGTTTTCAGACCTCAAATAATGCGAAGGCAAGTTTTAAACCATACAAAATTAACTTAGGAAGAGTTCAGAAATCAATATTTGGTGGAATAACCTTGTTTTTTTTGTCACAGCTTTCATGCATCTGGATCTGGGCATGCTCTCCATCACTCTGTCACATTGCTGTTGGGTGACTTGGTACAGAGGGGTAAAATTGACAATTTCCACCTATATTTGACTGTTTCATTTACACCATGAGTATCTATGGTTATACACGTATGTAAGGAAACCCTGGTGTGTGTGTGTGTGTGTGAAGATTCGACGATATAATAAGTCACTTACAGGCTAGGAAGGAGCTGACTAAGGTTAGCAATCCAACTTTTTTCTAAGTGACAATACCTTTTGTAGACTGTGTTGCTGTGTCATAAATGTACAGAAAGTAACCCCTGATCTGAATTCGAGTTAGTTCATGTGAGCTACAAAATAGTCCCACATAAATGTAAAGTTTGGGGATTTTAGAATTATCCATCGAAAACGTAGTCTTGTTTATGGCTAGGTCACTAGATTGCTAAAAAAGCTACACCATTAGCTAGATAGCATAGCAACCCAGCTATCTTGCTAACTAGGTTACATTAGCCATCCAACCCCTGGAAACAGCGCATCTATGTTGTGCTTCTTTCTCACATGAAGACTTACTAGTTGACAATTTCTTCATTGTCCTCCGGTTCGGTTTCTTCACGTCTGTTGTCGTATATGCAAGCGTTGGACTTAATTGTGTTTTCTCCATGACTGCAATTTTCTTCGGTAAAATTTGACCTTCGGGCACTTCCTTATAGACGGATTTGACTTCGCTTTTATGAATTGTAACGTTGGTCAGTTTAGAGTCGACCTTTGGTTTTCTTGAAAGGTTTTGGCTCGATGACTGTGACCCAAACCGTGGAACGTACATTTGTTTTGTTTTTTTGGAAGACATTTTGATATAGTATACACAATTTAGGCCTTTTAAACCTACGACTAACAGACTAGAGTAAATAACTCGTTAGGGTGTCTCTCTCCCTGCGCGTGCGCCGTCGTCAGTTATTTCGTTGTCACAACATAGTAGTTTAGGCCTACTTATCAAACACACCGAATCATTTTAGCATGACTAAGGTAGAACATTATCATTCCAGGATGACTAAGTTATCACATTATGATTACTGCAGGATTAGGTTAAATATGTGGCGTCAACAAACCATTTAAATTGACTCAAAAACTGTGGAGCGATCTCTGTAAAACCGAAGAAGTAGCCAATCAGCTGAATACAATATGGCTTTATGTCATGCCAATGCTTGTAATTTGAAGTATTGTCGCCAGGTTGTGCTGTGTGTCCTCAACTGAATTTGATACAAGGTATCCAAGTTGACACTGAGCCTATGTCATATATTGTTGCACTTCAACAGCCTAGTGCAACAAAGGCTACAAAGGTTTGTACAGGATATAAAAACGGGGGAAATTCCTCTCTCTACTGACTAGTCTGCTATGGAAAACTACAACAAGATTATGGAAAATTGGAAGAATAAGTCGAAAAAAGAAAGCTAGTAATTGTGCCTAGGCTACTACAAAATAGGTTTGTGAATGATTGATGCTACAATTATGTCAATGTTAGTTATTATAACTGCCATTGAATGTTAACCTATTCCACTTCATCTTAGGGCTAATGTAATGTATATATTGTTTATGATTATTAATGTGCAAAATGGTTTTATTGTTGTAACTGGAGACTTGGAATAAATTATACTTAATATTTAGCTCATGCTAATGGCAACATGTTTTCCTTTTGTATCTGCAAGCATCCCCTTGATATAGATGGTTGAAAATGACTGATCCCAAAATCAGATGAACAATCATTAAAACACACCCATAATGGACTTGACTGTGCAGTTTTTAGCATGAGGTGTCAGAAACAGCACTCTGAACCTAATTGGCCAGAGGCCTGCAATATTCTGTTCAATATTCTTATCATTAGAGCAACAAACCCTGAAGCAGGCAAACTATAAATACCCCTGACCTGAATTTGTGTGTGTGTAAGAGAGATAGAGGAAGAGTGTGTGTGTGTAAGAGAGAAAGAGAGAGGAATAGAGAGTGTGTGTGTGTGTAAGAGAGAGAGAGGAAGAGAGTGTCTGTAAGAGAGAGAGAGGAATAGTGTGTGTGTGTGTAAGAGAGGGAGAAAGAGAGAGGGGAGGAGTGTGTGTGCGTGTGTAAGAGAGAGAGTGGGAAAGAGTGTGTGTGTGTGTGTGTGTGTGTGTGTGTGTGTGTGTGTGTGTGTGTACTTATGGCAGATGTGTCAATGTCTCTATACAGTACCATAACTTAAAGAAATAATATTAACAAACAACACAAATGCAGTCTGGAAACATTTGATTTCATGATAGTGATGTAAGGTCTCGTTCATTTTAGTGTAACAGTTAATTTAAGTCCATGCAGCCAAATGATTTGTCCACTGATTCTTTCTTTTCTTTCTGTCACACCCCCTGGGGTATTAGCTTGGCTCCGCCTGCCTATTGCTCACAGCTCAGTTTTGACTGTGATTATAGTCTGGAAACTATGTTCGCAAGATGGATGGCTGGGCCATTCTGAGTGGCCTCCAATCAGTGCCCAGTGCGGATGGAGTAGTACGATGATGTTGAAGTGAAGCGTTTGTTTGACCTATAGTTACAACAATGGCGGCAGTGCTAGAGCTAGATGACAAACAGTAGTAGCAACACTACCAAACACTAAGGAATTGTTTATTTACCACGAGCAGGGTTTGGGGAAAAGGCTTGCACTGTTAGTGGCGAAGTTGGAAGTATAGCAATCTCATAGTGGTGAATGCCGATAGGTTAAAGGCTGGTCCAGTGGGTTTTAAAACTAACCCGAAGTCTATGGACATTAGCATGCAACGATGGGATCTGATCCCCAATGGAGCGTGGCCACACTCTGTCTATTCACACAGTTAATTTGGGTCTGGTTCATGAAGGACTGGCAGTTCCAAATATCGAACCAGCTAATTGCACCCATACTTGCAACTCAGTGCCCTCAATCTCGGCCTAGGAAGGTGACTATGTTGAGACACTAACAACAGCCATTTTCTGCCTCTAGGGGGCTACCCAACAAGAACAGTGGTTTCAGACCAAGTCACTGTTAATGAGAAGCTGTGAAGCCACTTGTTCCTTCACCTCAGAATGAAAGCCACTGCAGGCACTGAGCCGTGCAGCAAAAGCTGGAAATAATCACACACATTCATCACAAACCCGACTAACTAAAACAGCAGCAAAGTAGGACAAAATGAATGAGTCTGTTACATTTAAACATGATTTATCATCTTGTTATTAGTCTACACCACATCACATTCCAGGTTTTAACATCTCAGAGCCCTCTCTTCGTGAATATCAGAGAAAACGCTCCATATATGGCTCTGTCTATATCATGTTTACAGCCACAAACAAAATGATTTTATTTAATTCAGCAAGAGCGGTTTGTATTACCGCTTTGAGACACAGCCCACAACCAGGCTGCCCCACTCTCAGGAGCCAACCTTGAGTCACTTTGGATGAGTCTGCTGTTGCAAATGTGCAGCAAAGTAGGAAGTGAGTTGGTAGGCATGATCACTGGCAAAATACTGACGTTCATGATTGTTTCACAAATATGACACAAAATCTCTGTCTGTGTAGATGATGGGGAAAGAAATGATGGAACAGGCTTTGCAGCATCTCTAGCAGTTGAGTTTTATTCATTCAACATTTCACATTACAAATACTTCAAAATTATGCATACTGCTATAAATAGTTGGCTGCAAATAAGACATTAGTTTTACTACAGTAGCACATGAATAGACCGACTAGAAAATTGAATTGATTTTTCTTTCTAGATAATTTAATTAGGAAGAAAATATAAAACCAGAACTTAGAAATGACTTAACAAAAGGGGGAAAAAATCAAATGATATAAGTAAAAAAATCTAGTAATAAATACAACCTTCCCATACACAGTTATAAACTATTTTGCCATTAAGTAACATTAACACATATTTCAATAGTTTTCTTTTCCTTCTGAAAATGCAGAGCACAATATGGTGATTAATAAAAACTAGTCACTCTTAACAAGTTAAACACTTCACCTTAGAAATATAACAAAAATCTGATCAAAATGATAAAAGTTTTACATTCCAATTAAAAATATACCAATACATGTTTGATACATTGTTGACCTAATATTTACATGTTTTCAATCACAGTAGCATGAAATTAAGTAGGAAAATAAGTGAATAAGCACAAAACAAATGTAAAAATAACTTTCATTATTTATATTAGATTTTCTTTTTTTACTTTACAAATACCAGCATGAAAAACCCATGTAAGGACAATAGAAAATGACAAATATGTTACCGTTTTTAAATGTCTATCATTACAAATGTCACTAAATTCTTCCATTGAAAAGATTTTTGTTTCCGGAAGGGGAGAGTTGTATTGCACATAACCTGAAGCTAACTTGCAACATTTATCACATTCAAGTCTTACAAGTCCCCTATTGATGGGAGAGACACTTTATTGTGACTCTGGGTGATCCTCTGGGTTTAGGACTTCACCTAAATGCAAGTACAAGTTGGTGGTGTCATCGCACAGCAATGTCTGTGCATGGGGAGGGCTGACATTAAATTAAGAGGCAAACAGAAATTTAAAAGGAGAACAACTGGTTAACGGCAATTTCATGTTGAGAACTTATTAACTTTATCTTACTTAATTGTAGGTCATGCATACTAAGAATTAAGTAAACTAGTTGGTGTCCAGGAATATATTTTATATGAAATAGTAATATTTTCTTACACATAACATTCATAGTGATACAAGGTGCATCCTAACATTAGTCAAATTGGCATTGGACCTTAACATAAAAAATAGCCAATTATGTGGGAGGCATAATCATTTCAAATAGTAAGAATAGCCATGTGCTGAAAAGATATTACTAAACGTCACCATATACTTATTAAATTAAGTCTTTGACATGCCATAGCCCATAGCGCATATCGCTGTCACAAATTCATCTACAGTAGAGATGGGAGTCACTCAGATGCATGTGACAATTTAAGAGTTTCAGCACTTAAATATAGAAAAAGCTAAACTGAAAATAATATCAATCTTTTGCTCAGTTTTCCTTAAATTATGTTTACCATTTATCCAGGTTGCTTAGTAACAAAGGTACAAAATCTATTTCCAACAAGTGAAAAAATGAGGTATTGCAAAAGGAGTAATTTTCTTCCCATTTGTGAAAAAAAATGTGCCTAAATGACTGTTGAAAAACAATACTTAGAAAAGTAGTGCATAATAATTTATATGTATATGTTCATGACAAAATAATTGGCTATAAAACACCGTACAAAAATCAGCAGGCCATGTAGAAAATAATATTTGTTTACTCTGTGACAGCATATTCTTCAAAAATGTGTTCAGCTACAACGTTCAACCAGAACACCGACAAGCTCATTGCAAAGACCGTGCAAAGGAACATCAAGACGACACAAGGGTAGGTTATCATTAGTACCTCACTATTAAGTTAGCTTCCAATGCTATTCCCCCGACAATCATCCACGTCAACAGGGTAAAGCACGACTTACTCCTCATACCCATAACCCTCTCAATGCCAAGCTTTTCTTTTCTGTTCTGTTCAACGTGATGCCATATGCTACTGACTGCCTTTCATCACCTCAGGGCCTATCTTTGGTGTACCCCTCTCAACTCCAAAGAGTGACCACCTTAACTTGAGTTTTAATTTCATTTACTTGAGTTAAAAAAAAAAAACACAAAAAAATAAAATTATAATAATTATAATAATAATAAATTCTCCCAGAAAGAAGGCATCCCTTACACGGCTGCAACCCATCTTTGGTTGGAGTTTCTGATGAGAACATTTTCTTCATTGGATTCCTGATTTGCGATCAGACAGTGAGCTCCACACAGTAGTATTTGGGGCATATCCAATGCTTACAGCGTTAACGGCCCACCAGAAGCATTCATCAGTGTAGTTAGACATCGGATTGCACAGAGCCTGGGGGGGCTTCCTGGGCAAGTTCCAGCAGCCCTACATGCGTCTGTGCAGTGTAATGTAGTCCAGTTTTACTCCAGTAGCAACACACGTAGGGAACGACAGAGGTCTGAGAGACTTGCACAGCCTGTGCCACAACCACCTGCAGTAAAGACAGCCCTTCCATGTGAACTAAAGCCTTAGTGACTGAAGCATGTGAGAACCTGCCAGTTTAGCTTTGGATGGGAATCATTTAAAATGTGAGTGTGCATTTAAAAATAAAATGGAAAAAAAATGAAAGAAGAGATCATGGAAGGGGTTTACTGTGAGATCATGTGTGAACTGAGGAAGCGAATGAGGATCTGTGTGATCACAGGCGTAGAGTCATCGTCACCTTTTCATGGTAGTTGTGAGTTAATCTTAATCTCTGTGGAAATTGATCCAACACCTTAACACTAAGGAAAAGAAGTGCACTGATCGTTAATGTCTCTCCTTGCCACGCGTTTTGTAGTCAACCACTCGATATTCTGAATCGGAGCCTCCGCAAAATTATTTGTTAAGGCTTCAGCAACTGAAGCAGGAGAAAGACGACTACAGGAGAGTCAGGCGAAACATCTACTTTTTTTATATATATATATAAATCTAATGCATTCAAGTTTTCATGCGCAACCAACTTAAATTATCAACAGGATTACGCTATTTCTTTTTTACGTTTTCCCACTTTCTTTTTTTTACATCTCAGGAGAAAATAATAACAATAAAAACTTGAAATAAAATAAAATCTTAGAGTATTTCTTTTCATTAAAAAAAAAAGATCAAAACCAAAAAAACAACTTCAATTTTTTTCTCTCTTTAAATTAAAATAAAAAAAAGGAACCAGCAAAAAGGAAAAGTGCATGTATGCGAGTTAGCATGGTGACCCATCTACCCTGGCCCTGACCCCTGGCCCTGACCCCTGACCCATCCCCACCCCTCCTCTCGCTTAATTCCACCGGAAGGAGATGTGGCGGGGTCTGTCTCCGCCCTCCTTGACCAGGGGCTTGTGGAACTCTCGGCCGGCACGTGAGTGGATGGCGGCCCAGCAGTATTCACAGTAGTACTGGAGGCAGGTGACGTTGGCGCAGAAGAAGGGGGCGAACTTGCCCCCGCAGCGCGTGCCCTGGCACTCGTCACACAGCTGGTCATCCAGCACATATGGCTTCACTTCCACCTGGGGAGGGGGCAGAGACAGGAGATCAATGAGGGCTGTGCAAGAGAGTGCATTTGTGGATGTGGAGGAGCAGTAGCTCGTATGGTAGGCACTCAGGCAGTGGATGAATGAGGGGCAAACGACATAACGTGTGTGTGTGTGTGTGTGTGTGTGTGTGTGTGTGTCTTTATTTTTTATTTTTAAAACCCTTTATTTAAGACACCATTTGAAAACTATTGAAATACCACTGAAAATATTCCGTTTATTTCACCAGTTGAAAACAAGCCTTCCAAAAGTCATGAATGGGAAACCACCCCCTGCCTTACACGTGTCCATATCATGTCAATATCTTGGCATTCACGGCTTGGTTCATGGGATTTAAGGATTGCCAACTTGTCCTGCCAAGAAATTGCCCATCATATAAGGCTCACACCCAGCCTGCCTGTACCCACAACTGAACACAAACACAGTTCTTAGGCCTTTTGATGCAGAGATCCCCCTATAGGAAGCCCCCTCATTATGCTGCCTTTGCTTGTTTATACTGAACCAAACCGAGGAGGAATAATGGCGCCCCAGTGTGTGCTTTTAGATAGCATGCTAGCGTTCCAGAACCAGAGATGTGACATTTAACAGTTTTCAATATGGAGATGAAGCTAACAAAAGCCTAACAGAGATGTTGCTCTCGGATCAAAGGTTAAAAACCTTTTTAAATGTGTGAGAAGATGCCTGAAGAATGAAGAACATAAAACAGACTGATGGAAAATCCATCCAAAATCCATTTTCGTTTTCTATTTACATTTGGCTCGAACGTATTGAAATCGAAGCTGGGAAATACCATGAATGGTCTCGAATGCGCCATTACATACGCATCGGAAATGTATCCTACCGGTTACTTTAAAAAAACAATGATGGGTTAACTTAGAGTTGGCAGGCTTTTGCAAGACGTGCACATTTACAGCAATGTTTTACAAAGACGCCGTTCCGGCTCTGTGACTACCTCCGCTGCCGGCTCAGAGCCTGAACAATGACACTGCATTCCGCCCCGTACCTTTTCTACAGGACGGTAAGGTGGAATGAAGGTGAGAGAGAGAGAGAGAGAGAGAGAGAGAGAGAGAGATACTGAGCTGAGAGAAAATCAATATAGGGCAATGGGAGGCTTATCTTAGACCCTGGGAACTAGTTTCAGATTGATAGTGATGGCCAAACCATAAAACTAAAAAAAAAAAAAGCAGCCCAATGTCTTAAGTCACAAGGCATTCCATACACGTCCAGGGACAGTCCTGTTTTTCAGACTTTGTTCTGGCATACTGACTTCACATTGGTTTGACATGTTTCTTATGTCCAGCAGTTCAGAAGAGTGCACAGATCTGACACCCTGTGGGAAATACAGACAACCATAGCGGGGAGACTCCCACATAAAACATGACCATCAAGGCATAGTGGCCTCACATATTCAACCTTTATTACGGACTGCAACCATCCGTAAATTCTTAAAACTTTACCAAAATATCTGACCAAATCTCTACTGGGATGTTAGAATCAACATCTGCTAAAAACATACAGAAATAATCTATATCCTCCATTTTATGTGGAATTAAGGGTCTCAGAATGTGTAAAGATCAATAGTGCTTGTCCTTTGACCTCCCACTAACCCTTTATGTCTCTCTCTGTGTCTCTCACACACACACACACACACACACACACACACACACACACACACACACACACACACACACACACACACACACACACACACACACACACACACACACACACACACACACCCCTCTCTCACCCGTTTATCGATCTCTCCGTGCTGCAGTTGGACGAAGCGAGCACTAATGGCGGCGATGTAGCTCTGCTGATTGGAGAAGGCTACACGCCCCGCCCCTTTAGGGTACTTCAGCTCAGGGTCTGTGTCGATCCCAGCATAGCACACGCCACCATAGAGCCGGTCCATGATCATCGCCAGCTCAACTGACACACACAAACAAGAACACATTATAAAAATGTAACTGATAAAGTCATCTCTTGGGAGCGGTCACTCTCTCTCTGTCGAACACACAAATATCCATGGGCCACATGACTTTTCCAATTAATGATTGTTTTCATTAGCAAGGCTGTGGGCCATTACTAATGCTGTGTTATGCTTAAAATGCTAAATAGGTGAGTAATCCTGTTCCATTTTCTGGCATGAATACTGAGCTGGTTTAGTCAACTGCTTCTCAAGCCAGAAGCTAGAAAAAATTATAATAACAGTACCTGCACGGAGAGGGCGAGGAACACCTCCCACAAATATGGTTTTGCGGGGGTCCAGAGGCTGAGAACCATCCATCACAAAATCACTGTCATTCAGATTCCAGGGCCTGATTTGGACCTAAAATGGGGGTAAAACAGGGAAATGCATAAGCAGAGAGAACGAGAGAAACAAAGAGATTGTTGTTTACGGAAACCGTTATCAGCTTCCATCAGCACTTGAGGGAAAAGTGACTGAAGGAGACAAGCCTGTATGTGGGTTGGCCTTGCAGGGCACCGCTGTGACTAGAGAGATTTCAGGTTTATATTTAACAGCCTCCACCTATTTTAGTAGGACAGCCGCGGCAAGCATAACCCCAACCCCTCCCCACATCTCTGCTTCATGTAGTTTTCGCACCACAAGATGACAATAAAGGAGCCAACGCAACTAAGGGGAGAAAAGTCTGCGTCCTACCGGTTTGTCTTTAATGGTGGGGCTGGACACGCACAGGTAGAGTTTGCCCTCTTCCTCGATGCATGCGTCAATCAAGGCCTGCACAGAGCTCTCCTCTTGGAACAGAAGGAATGCATAACCTGCAAGGACAAATTAAGGTAACAGGATTCATTCAGGTGTCATTTCTACAGTTACCGTGATTATCAGTGATACCCACCTTTGGGAGGGAAGTAAGACTTGCTCTCTGCTTTGTGTGGCCAGTCCACAAACAGGTGTCCAAAACGGCGGAAGCTGGCTGTGATCTCATCTTCAAGAGAAAACCACAAACAATTTTTAGTGTTGATTAAATAGGTTAGTGCCAACTAACTAACTATAACTAATAAAGGCCTAGTTGCAGTGTTTTTCTTAGACGTTCAAGTCAATGCTATTGGTCACAAATTTGTCGACATAAATTAAGAGTCGACTAACCCTCAAGCAAAGTGTTTTCGTGTGTAGACTAAAAAGTGTCCCATTGCAGTTCCATACCTTCGTCGATGTCGGGTGGGAGGCCCCCTACGAACACCTTGCGGGAGTAACGCTCGATGCGCTCGCCGTTCTGGTGCGGGAAACCGTGAGGGGAGCCCAGGCCGCCCACGCCGTCGCCACCTCGATCGTCCTCCCCAAACCCACCACGCTCGTCCTCCATAGGGAACAAGGACGAGTGACCTACAGTGCCACATCACAACGTTAATGTGAGTGTGTGTGTGGGTTTATGTGAGTGTGTGAATGTGTGAGTGTATGAGGCAGCGTGAGGACCCAAAAGAAAATTATTATTTTCTGGATTTGATCACAAATTCCACGTCTTACACTTAATTAATACTTTTGAACTATGCTTACATCAGCATAGCAACTGTTGTAATATCTTCTTCATTGAAAATGGAACTTTCAGCCATCAGCTTTGATTAGAAAATACCAATCTTACTTCAGCAGCAAATGGAAATGTAACAATTTGATGATGATTTAAAATGTTGCGAAATATATTATTGACGTCAACTGTGTGCTGGAAGGAAACATCTTCTACATGCAACTATGCAAACCCTGCAACATTGTACAACTGACAAAACAAGAACTAAGGTTGCAAAACTGCTGTGTTTTGAAAATGTACTTGAGAGCACAACTAAGCAAAACTGCCATGTCAGTTTCTCAAACTGTGACCTTCTAGTTTGCACCTTCACTGTACAGTTACAAGCCCCTGCTGCCCAGCCATGCAATTTTAGTTTATGATGTTTTACATAAAACAACAAAGCAGTAAGTGGCTTATTTCTGATGCAGTTCAGAAAGGTTATGGAACAATAACCAAAAGCAAGCATAAAGGGGACAATCATGTAATGCAGCACTTACTGTACACTTGACACAAGAAACAAAAAACGCTCTTGACAATGACAGAGTGGCAGCCATTACCCATTTACCCAGAATTCTTTGAGTCAGCTCAGGGTTGACACAAGGGCCGTCATAACAGGAAGGGCTACCACAAAGATCACTCAACACAGATAGCATGACAAACACCAAGGAATGGCTTGATACGATATTCAAAGCGAGACAACCACAGAGCAAAGAAAATACAACTAAAAGTAGTAAAACACAATGTCTTAGTTACCTCGTCGCCGCCCATAATTCCTTGCTGCATATAAAAAGAGACAAAGCACCCTTGAAGAACGACAGCAGGCTCAAGATTTATGAAATTTGAATGACTTGCAGACTTTGCATCAGACTTTGCTCTCTACAAGATCATTGGCTTCATTTTCAATTGGTTTAGTTTCCAAGAGCCAAATCCAATCAACCCGTCGTTATGACCGGTCAAAAAGTCTTGAAGCCCTTATGTCACACTCTGTTTTTGTCATCATAATAATTTTGTTGGTATGAAGAGCTCTTAGATGGGTTCGAAAGGAAGAGGCATTTCATGCATTGATTCTGTTTTTACTGTCACCAATGTGGGTATGTGAAATTACATACCGTTCACTGGCAAAGACCCATCTCCTGGGTGGGGGAACCCGAAACGACCTGCAAAGAACAAGACACTGTTAAGGCAGCTCTTAAGGGCATAATAGCCAAGGAAACACAATATCAAACAGCTATGTTTGGTATTAGCTTAGCTTAGTGGGGGCTAACTGCTATCTGCTAGTTATGCGGAAATCTGCTGTCAAAGATATGTTAATAGTTAAACCCCCCTGTGAGGCTGTGTATCCAGGCTTGTTTGGGGTTTTGACAGTGATCTCAGTTTAAGGAGAATATCTAGTCAATTCACTGATTTCTCCCTTTTCACAAGCAAAAAGAGACTTTGAGGACTGGACCTGACAAAACTTGACTATGAATGTATAGCTTGACACAAAGGCAGAGGAAGATAAAAAAGCATCAGTACAGCTTTCATTTACAGCATGGCTGAAGCGCTTGCTTTCCCCTCTTCTCTTAATATAGGAATCAGAATTTTTGTATTCCATGGCATAGGAAGCACCATTAATCTAAAACCGATGCAACGTGACAATGAGACATACATATATCGGTCTAATCTTTTCCTCTACTTGCCACACAGTTAGTGAGCTGTTCTTCCTCAAAACACAAGGGCTCAGACTCACTCAGAGAGGAGCCCCTTCAAGGCCTGTACCACTCGTTTCTCCTTGCCTAACACAGACACATCCTCTAACCATGAGAATCATCACATGTTCACTGCCTTCGGGGGTTAGATCAGTGTTATTTAATTCATAAATGTCTTCACTCTTGCAAGGGATGCACCTTTCAAGGAGTCCTGTTCAGCCCTCATAATGTCAATCAGCGAGCTCTCTAGGGAGTGCATGCTGAAGCCATCAAAGGACCGGCTACGCTCCTGCTGAGAGACAGGAGAGAACCGTTATTAGCCCAGGAACAGCATGACACAGCTTTTTCTAGAACCTTCCAATGTTTTGTGTTCTGGGGTGCTTGTTGAAGATGTGATCAATGGCCCTGTGTAGAAATGCGTGCAGTGTTCTTCTAACGGCATGTAAGAACTTACTATGCTTTCTCAGACAGTGGTATTGACACGAAGAAAAGGATGAACGCACAGACACACACATACATAAATACATACAAGAGAGAGACACACACACACATAAATACATACAAGAGAGAGACACACACACACACACACACACACACACACACACACACACACACACACACACACACACACACACACACACACACACGAGACAGACACACACACAAATAGAGCTTTTTAACTTTTGAATCCCCCATGGAGTTGGGATGTCAAGCTGTATCATGCTCTGAACGTTTTATCACATGAATTGAGGAAACATTCCTCTCCTGCAGCCCCTGAGGCTACAACAGGCGAGTTTCACTGGGCGGGTGGGAGGGCGAGCTAAAAAGAAAGTGTTCCTAGAATTAGGTTGTCCAACACAGACACGAGTTTGCTGCAAAACTTTGAGCAAAATGGGGAAGTTCACAAGCCCTAACTAGTATCAGTTAACCCATTCCCAGTACAACGCAGCCGCAGGAAATGAACTTAAAAAAATAAATAAATAATCCACATAACCACAACCAATTTAAGTTTCGGGGGGGGGGGGGGGGGGGGAGATCCCTATTCAAATGTAGAAAGTGCTTTGGAATCAATTCATTTAACGGAAAATGCCAGGGCAGGCTGTGATCACATCCCTGCATGACAGTCCATATGTCCTTTTCTACCCCTCCCCCCACATGCAGATGAGTAAGCACTAACGAGACAGAGAGGCCCGTCACAGATACCTTGAAAATATCCCCTCCCTCGCCAGTGCCATTCTAACTGCATACAGGGATGGGGGTGGGGGGGGGGGGAGGGGTGTCCGTGAAAGATAATCACGCTGCCATGACCAAGCGTAAGAGCGTATGATCATTTGTCTATCCGCTTCCTCTCCATTAGCGGCCTCTGCGTAGCCTGAGCCTGCTGCGTTTGACTCACTCCTGCGTGGTGCTTTCATACTTCGGCCACCGGGCACAGCTGTGGCGCTGGCGGAAGCCGAGAGGCCGGCCTCCATGTTATTACTCATCTCATCCCGGCACTCGTGGCATTCAGCTCATGCAGCTTTGATCTAACACATCCATCAATCGAGGCCACAGGAAGGCCTTGTCATAATCAGATTAAGCCTGGCTGAGCAGATATGCTGCCACCGCTGCCAGGGACACTCTTTCTTTCTTTCCCACTCTCCCCCTCTCTCTCTTTGTCTCTGCCTCTCTCTCACACACACACATTGTAAACACATTATACATTTGATTACTCTGTCAATTTCAGTTACAGGGCACGGTTATTAGCTTGAATTCTTCTCATGATTCACTAAACAGACAAATGCATGCATCCATGCACCATTTCATTTTCATTACCGGCCAAAGAGTTAAGGTGCACAAATATTAATCTTTGTCACTACAAATGATGATTCACCAAACATGTTTCATTCATAGTTAGCACAGATTATTTACCAGACACAGGCATGAAGGCTGATTTAGCTGCATCATGGTGGTGTGGAAAAAACATGGCTCTGCATGCAAGACACGCCTAGATTTCTTTTCTCCCTTTTTTCCTCCTGGAACTTTCCTGTCTTACCTGGAAAGGGAAGATGCTCTCATTCCTGTTCATGCTGTCCTCCAGCCAGGGCTTGGGGTTGAAGCCAGAGCTGTTGCGGTTGAACTTCTGCGATGGCGGCTGGTTGTTGGGGAAGGACTTCTTGAGCGGGGAGATGGAGTTGAGGGGCATCATGCCCCCGGCGATCCTCTGGCGGTAGTCACGTCCCTGAGAGGCCCCCCAACCTCCGTAGCCCCCACTGGGACTCCACGAGCTGGACGAGGGGGTCGAGTTGGGGCTTTGGTAGCTGCCCCAGGGGGAGGGGGGCTTGCTGAGGTTGTTCCCTAGATGAGGCAGCTGGTTGAAAGCAGCGTTGCGGTGGGAGAAGGGAGGGGGAGGGTGGGGGCTGGCCGGGGAGCGCCGGTGCTGCTGCTGAGGCTGGTTGTGAGGGTGCTGGAAGTGGGGGTGCGGGGCCTGGTGATGCTGGGACAGCGGGCCCATCTGGTGGGAGAAGCTGCCCCCGAAACTGGGACTGGCGTGGTGCGAGAAATTCTGGAAGAGGAGCGGCGGGGGTCCGCTGCTGGTGGTGCCGGCTGGGCCGAAGAAACCCACCTCCTCGTTGACCAGCGTGGACGGGTTGGAGGGGATAGCAGCAGACCAGCTGTTGAAGCCAGTGAGGGAGGAAGAGGAAGAGCTCCCCGACTGCACCATGGTGCCCATGCCTGAGGTCTCCTGGTAGTCGAAGCCGGACAGCACAGGGGACTCAATGCGGAGGATCTCCTTCCCGTTCCCATTCTCTACGCCTCCTTTATCCAGCTGGTTGTCCTCAGGCATGTTGTCGAGGTCAGATATTATACCTTGCGTTTCCTGATGGCCTGGTGAGGAGATGGGCAGCTTTTCTTGAATTTCTTGTATATCCTGTTGCTGCTGCTGCACTTTGGACTTCTCAGACTCCAGAATCTCATCTTGCATGTTCGTGTGGGTCGTCACGACGGGGAAGAGCCAAGCGGACCCCGCACTTCCACCATTGGTAGCTGTGCTGGTGTTGATGAACGCAGGGGGGCTCGGGGGGGCTGTCTGGTGATGAACTGGATGTTGCAGGTGCGGGGGGATTCTCACGGGGAAAACTGATTTGTTAGCACTGTTGTTCTTAACCAGGGCTCCAAAGCCGTAATCCCCCATTTATATAATCCAGTATGCTTTCTCCCGCCTGTAATTTTCTCGATTTCTTTTACACCTACAACGGGAAGACACAATCAGGGGAAAAATGTGCACGATTATGACATTGTGAATTCTCACCAAACGCAAGCGGACCTGCTGCTCTAGTTGTTCTTCTCCGGATATGTCCTCTGTTCTACCTTAATATAACAATGAGAGGAAATCAGAGCTCGCATACAATCGAGAAAATGCAACAGACATTCTTTAAAAACCGGCTATAATTGCAAGTCTGTGCGCGCAGCTCTTGGCTACAAAGTATCTGACGACGTTTCTTGTTGCAAAATGAGGTCGTCGTGATAATGTAACGTTAGCAATCTCGCTAGCAGCCTAGCTTGCTAAGCATTCTACGTGATCAATTAACCGAGAGGCAATCACTTGTGTGTTATATTTTAAGTAATCCACACGAAAAGATTATAAATGATCTTCAAACGGAAGGCGACATTAAGACATGGACACCTACCGATTTTCTTCCCTTTTCGGCAATGACCTCCTCAGATTCGACCATTTAAATGCAGGAAAATGTTGATGACGTCTCCGGTCTGTACGGGATTGGGGTAGTTTCTCCGGCTCTGCAAGCCTATTCCAAGGCAGCCAGCTAATTAGTTAAATAAATTATCTATTCGACATCTACACGTTAGCCGGTAATTCTGTCGCTTACAAATAAGCACGCCGTATTCTACTCTACTGTCAGTTTCACGACAGGGCACTTACCAAATCTCGTGTGTTTTAACCGAACACGCTGTCACATTGGAGTGACACTTGTAACCACAGGGTTATCGTGTCCTGTTTGCTCAAGAACACTCGCGGTGGATCATTCTCAGTTTTACAGGAAGAGACGTTATGAGACAGTATCGCATAATCCGCGGTTGGCGATCAGTTCAGACAAGTTCGATCCACAATGGTTTCAGATGTTGTCATGATTTTAGTATATCTTGTATTTTACATGTAATGCTGTCCCTTTTCCCTGCTGAACGCCTAGGGTAGTCCCTCACAGCCCATCGAATGTGACAGCTGATCCACCAGTGCAAAAACACTTCCGGCTCAGACCACTCCCCGTCATTGCACGCAGGTCCCGCCCTGTGTAACACATGAGTCGTATGTAACTGGTCATTTGATTGCATACCACGCCTCCTTGAAACCTTTTTCTGCAAACAGGACGGTGCACACTGTATGAAGCATATGGAAATCCCTCCCTTCCTCATCAACTCCCTTTATTCCCAGCATATGAAATAAAACGGTCGTGTTAGATAACATGACGTGTGAGATACTAGCAAGCAATGACGCAGTGACTGACAAGTAAACTAGGAAATGAATAAGAATATAACAGGCTAAATAGGCTCAGTGTTCAGAAAGCAGTACAACAGTAACATTTGATTGTAAAAAATGTTAAAGATGGACTGAAGGACAGTGATCAGTGACATCAGATATTAATTGGTCTGTACCAGTGACATGACATTTACGCATCTTTAGACAAACAGGCAATACAAGCAGGTTGGGGTGAAGGACACCAGCAGAACTAGAGCCCGGTGCTCTTTATGGTGCACATTATTATGCATCCTGAGCTCCAAGTCACTGCAGCGAGGAATTTGAGATGCAAATGTCTTGTGGAAATAAAAGTAGACCATCTCTGCCTCCACCACTCTGGTCTTGTGCTCTGCGGAAACAGAACATGCTGCTGCGGTTTCAGCCTGCGACTTACAGTGAGTGTCTGTGCACGATGGGTTGGGTCTTGAGCTGGGCCGCCCCAGCTCCCCAGCTCTCTCTGTGCACACTGAAATCTCATTAAAGTAATCCGTTGCTATTTTCAGCCTGTAATCGAGCTTTCGGCCTTGATTATTCATGCCTGGGCAAGGCTGGAAACGCTCTTCCCTGCTGCAGCACCCCCCCTGGTGAAATAAATAAATAATTAAATAAATAAAAGCTGCAGTTGCACGCCTCAGGTGATTAGAGTAGAGCACAGCAAGTCAGACAAGGCCCAGTGTCACACTGATCCTTGGCAGACAGCAGCTCAATCCAGGGATTGGATCTGGTCCTGATGTGGCACTGATCTGCTCCAGAGTCACCTGGTTCCCCTGGGCAACCCTCTTCTGTGCACACAGCTTCCGGTCAATACTGCACTGCAGGCACTACGCATATTTGAATTATCTGTCATTGGAAGTCATCCTCTCTCTCTCTCTCCTTCTTCCTCTTCCTCTTCCTCTTCCTCTCTCTCACTTGAAGACTGACTGAAGTTTTTCCGATGTCAGCAGATCCTCAGCGCTCACACACATGCAGCTCACGTCGCACACACACATGCAGGTCACGACGCACACACACATGCAGCTCACGACGCACACACACATGCAGCTCACGTCGCACACACACATGCAGCTCACGTTGCACACACACATGCAGCTCACGTCACACACACACATGCAGCTCACATCGCACACACACATGCAGGTCACGTCGCACACCACACATGCAGCTCACGACGCACACACACATGCAGCTCATGTCGACCCCACCCTGTGCCTGTGCCCTTATTCAGCGCCAACGTTTGTGACCTGCAGGCTCTGTCCACCCATGGGGATAAAGCCTACAGGGCAGGGAGCTGAGGAATTGAATTGGATGGTGCCTTGTCTCACCCACACACTGCTAAGTATTTTCATGACTCACATACTCCCCATGAGGGAAGCCAGCATTTCAGAGGAGAAGGAACCCTTATATGCCGAGTGTAATCATTTAAGTTACATTTTGCAGTGGTAAAACATACATGTGTGTGAGTGTGAGTGTGTGTGTGAGCGTGTGTGCGTTTTTGAAGTCTATATACAGTGTATATGCATGCCCGTAACCATCTATGAGGTCACAGAGGTCCTGGCCTCGACAATATTTTTTCAGAATCAAAAATGAAATGTGACCTAAATAGACCCTATTTATTTAGTAACGTCAGCCTGCCATGTTTGTCTCAAGCTAATATATTTGTATAGGCCAGTCAGCTAATAAACATGTAGGCTTACCTTATTAATTATCATGCCTCGTACAACCCTAATCCTTACCCTAAACCAGACCGTATTTTCACACTAAATAATGTCCTTATTACTTATTGTTCAACCAGCAATGCTTATTAATATAAAACTATCAGGTCTAAATAGTTAATGATTTTTTCTCAGCTACCTTACAGTAAACTATCAGCCACATTAATATTAAGGTCTAATTCAAAAACAGAAAGAAAACAAATAGGACAGAGTAAGAGACCAGTCAAAATGTGTCATGTGACCAGTCAAAATGTGTCATCTGACCAGTCAAAATGGGTCATATGTGTCAAGAAACATAAGTCTGTTTCCTTAGGTAAGCCCATGGAACTGAAGAATTAGCTTGACGCATGTAGGTTACACACCACACACACAAAATATTGTAATTGCAGTTCATAGAACATACATTCTCAACTCCTTCCCCCAAACACCCCCACCTCCCTCCCCAAGAGAGAAGGGTGATTTTAAGCCCGGCTTTGGTCCCTCGTGTGTGTGTGTGTTACAAGTAATAACTCCTCTCAGCTCAAGAGGAAAGACTTTATAAAATGGACACAAAACCTTTTTGTTCTTCCGAGAGGTTCATCACATGAACACATCACAATGCAGATATTTAGCAACGCTCACAATCCCAAATCAAGTTCATGAGAACAATTGACAATGTTTTAAAAGTCTAAAAATATTTACCCAGAAAAGAGCACAGAGAACAGACGCCTCAATTTAACATTCAAACATTGAGCTAAACTAAGCTCATCACCACTGCATATTTAAGATTTTAAGCCAATTCTGTGATACAGTGAACATAATAGCAGTCATTTCACTCATGCAGAACTGATGAATTGATGTAGAAGGACATTATTCCTGTTACTCTCAAACATTCAACATCTCTTTAACATTGGTTGTCGTTCTTTCAAAGGTTACTAAACCGAGATTGTATTTTTAGATGGCCAAATCGGTTGCACAGTAAACAACAAAACACGTCTCCTCTGTCTCATTAACACACATGTATGCATTGATCCCTGCTATAACGAGTGGGCAGCCTTTCCCCGGCAGCCTGAATTGTCATCTGGGGTCTTAGTTTTCAGCCAGGTCTGTCTGCAGTCCAGTCACCAGATCCCTGCCCTGCAAGGTCACCAGGTCCAGATTGGAGGGACATTGTCTGTCCTGTTGGCTGCTTAGCCCTCAGCTTGGCTCCGAAAAGGCACAGACCAGCACACAAAGCCAATTCATTCAGGTGCAGCTGCAGACTTGGGACCACAACCTTCGCCCCGTTTGGAAACCCCCCCCCCCCCCCCCCAGAAGTGTATGTTACTGGTGAGTGACCCGACTGACCATCATCTCACTGCAGAAAAAACTCCTGCACAGGATGTGCCCCCAGTGAAAGAGTTCCCGAATCCATTCTTCTAGGACACTTCTTATGTCAAAAAACGAAGTCACCTCATATGGATAGGTGACCTACATATTTGACACGTATTGAATAACAATGCATGGTGTGACCACCATGAATGGTAATATAAGAAGCTTTTAACGCGATCACGTAGAGAGAAAAAAAACAATATTTAACATCCTCTTTCATCAAGTCAGTTTGGGTTCTCCATTGGTGCAATGCACTGTTGAGGGGGATAAATAATATCTGACATAATAATAACAATAAACCATATTTTATCCCAACATACACCACCCTTTAATATACCCTCCATGGCAGCTTGAAGAGTCTGTTTTTTTTTCTATGGAATACTCTCCATGAAACAGCACTAACAAAATTACTTCACAATCAAGCCAGAAAGGCAAGGGGAATAAAACAGTGCAGAGACATATACTGTGTCCAGATATTAGGGCTTCGATATCAGAACCATCGTATCAATCATTGGTGACCCATCATGTAGGCGGCTAGGTCGTGTGCATGCTTAGTTCCCTTTTGTGAAAAACAAGGAACTGTAGGAAGGGGAAAAAACGAGTGCCTCTGAGTGTCTCTATCCTTACAGAGTGACACATGTCCCTAAATACACACACCGCACACAGCACACACACACGTCTCTTCTCTCAGGACACAGCAGCCCTTCCTTCTCTCAGTCACTCCCCCTGGCTTAAGCAGAAGACATTACAAATGGCCTCTCTGCCCTCTAGCCAGGGGCATATCGATGGAAAATAGTGCCTTTGGCTAGCGCCGAAATTGCACCCCTTTCCAAACATTCTGACACCCATCTTTTAGACAACTTTAACATAATATCAGAGAGAAAATACAGGACCAAAATATTGCCATCAAGTGCTAATGGGCACTGGCAAGCTCGGGGCATACAGACCTCATGCTCCCCACAGAAGAGCATCATTGGCAGGGGCATTACTAGGAGTTGAAAACATTTGGGGGTTAGCCCAGACCTCTACGGGGGGTCTAGGGTTCCTCCCCCGGCAGCTAAATGCACCATTTTCACGTAGTTTGACATAGACAACAGTAAGCCTGAAGATAGGCCATGATGTTAAGGGCCTCTCATCTGTCTGACTCACATTAGCATTACCCTATCCATTGTACCACACTGCTTGTCTACATTAAAACACTTTTATGTTAGGCAGGGGCGGAGATCCCATTTCATTGTAGGGGGGGACAATACATGGTAACATTTCGGAGAGTAATTCCGGGGGGGGACATGAAAAAATTGCTTTCACGAGAGCTAGCATAACTTAGCTGCTAAATACCGAATTCTCAATAACATTTACAAACAGAAATTCGAAGTCATTTTTAAATCCTCTAAATGGCATTAAATGTACTAACACAAAATATCTACTCACAGACAAATAATGTCCAAAGTTCAAGAGAACTTGATGCTCAAAATAAGTTCTAAAACAGTTCAATTTGACCTATCAATAAGCCCCGCCACCAATATTTACTGTTCCTAACTCGGACAAGTTATCCGAGCTGACTAGAGTCAATGGCAGCTATCAGTGTCAAAACGATATCCCAAGAGCCTCGAGACAACTTTTGGAGACAAAAGAACCTGATTCCGTCTAGAAGCCATCAAAAGGGCCTTCATACTGCAATGGAGGGATATGCATAACATTTAAAACATAGATATATGGATAACACGCTTACATTTGAGGCGAGAATTTACAGATTACACAATACAAGAGGGAGAATCCGCATCTCACGGTCATCACGATTGCAGATACATATATCCAATACCAGCATTGTTCAGGCACCGCAGGGAAAGATTAAATTTACCTTCAGTTAATTTAACTAATCTGGAGAGGCACTGAGATGTAGACCTACCTTTATTAACTAACATTAACCTGCCCCTGACAGGACAGTGTCCTAACTGTCTAGCTAGCTATCCTAACGGTGTTAATTACCGGCATGCGTGTGTTATCAGCAAACGTTCACGTTGTCATGTCAATCCATCATTAAACTTATGTATACTTGTGCATATCGATTGAACTTCGTAAAAGGAGTTTAGAAAAAACTTTAACTGCGTCAGTGGGAGAGAGGAGGAAACAGTCTCACTGTCTGACCGTGTACTTGGCTAATTGACTGAAACACGGAGCTGCCGGTAGCCCCGCCCGGTGGAAACAGCATGTGAACCAAACCATTTTAAGGAATAGGGGGATCATGATTTTTCAAACTTAAAAAACACATTGTTTTACGTTTATAATTAGCACACCTTGTGTTGTCGTGCATTTATTTCAAATTACTATTTTAAAAAAAAATTGTTTTGTTTCCAATGATTGTTGGGGGGGACAACTTTATGGTAGGGGGGGACACGTCCCCCCGTCCCCCCCGGATCTCCGCCCTATGATGTTAGGTCATACTTTACATTTACATTTACATTTAGACATTTAGCAGACGCTTTTATCCAAAGCGACTTACAAGTTTGTATATACAAACTCTCTCTGTCATACTGACAAGGGACAAGGACATCGCCATAGGTTATCAATAGAATACGTTTATGAGGTTTTTATAGGGAGAAATTGCATTTTATGTGAACATCATACTGTTTGAATACCAGAAAACAACGTCAGCCTACAGACAGGTAGATAGATAGATAGATTAGATAGGATAGATAGATAGATAGATAGATAGATAGATAGATAGATAGATAGATAGATAGATAGATAGATGGATAGATAGATAGATAGATAGATAGATAGATAGATAGACAGACAGACAGATATATAGATAGATAGATAGATAGATAGATAGATAGATGGATAGATAGATAGATAGATAGATAGATAGATAGATAGATAGATAGGTAGATAGGTAGATAGAGTGGGTGGATAAATGGTTGGGCAGTGGTGCAAAAGGCAGTCAGCCATGATCACTGCAGTGTCATAAACCATCCACTGCAACAGCTGGGATGTAAACCCTCCTCCCACTCCT
Organism: Clupea harengus; assembly: GCF_900700415.2. Taxonomy (NCBI): domain Eukaryota; kingdom Metazoa; phylum Chordata; class Actinopteri; order Clupeiformes; family Clupeidae; genus Clupea; species Clupea harengus. Next base: position 7,292,849 of record NC_045171.1, read on the forward strand.
CCTCCTCCTCCCTCCATCCCTCCAATCCCTCCATCCCACCCTCACCCTCTAGCCCTCTCTCCCCCAGCCTCCCTCCCTCTCTCTCTCTCTCTCTCTCTCTCTCTGTCCTGAAGCAGCTTAAGGGTAAGTCGATGCCATGCACAGGGACAGCTGGGAGGAGGACGACCATGCAGGGCAGGGCAGCAGCCAATGTGACAGAGAGGGACTGCACACATCATTCACTGTTCTCTCTCTCGCTCTCTCTCTCTCACTCTTTTTCTCTGACATACATTTCTCTCTTCCACCAATCCAATCTCATTCGTCAACGTCCCTCTCTTCCCCCTTTTAACCTTCAACAGTCTCCCTCCTAAGCTCTCTGTCATGCCCCACTAGCTTCCCTCCCTCTCTCTCTCTTTGCTTCTCTCTCTTTCCATTTCTTTCTGTCATGTGTGCAGGTAG